>NC_135497.1:298024605-298332105 GCF_052857255.1 Amblyomma americanum | reverse complement strand
CCTGAATTGGCACTGTCGCTGCAGGCTTGTGGGTCAGAAAACGAAATGCCCCACCGCACGGCATGTCACTGTGTCGCGCCACGATGTAGCGTACAGCTGGCTGTGAGCCTTTCGTTTTAAATCACTATGATAAGAGACACGGCACGCACGCAGAAGCGGCCTGGCTTGTGGAGGAAGAGGTGCAAATGCAGAAAGCGTGCTCTGCTGTGGTTGTTTTGCGGCGATCACTCTCAATTTTTGCCAGCGAGAATCTAGAAACTGCACATCTCAGGACAGAGAGGAGAAGAAAAAACCACTCAACAAACACATCTGGCTCAAAGCCAGCCAACCACAGAACATAAGGCGTGGCCCGGGCACTGGGACATCTAAACGCGTGGTTTTGTTCATGCGTTCAGGCCCATCACGGGGCTTGCAGCCCAGTGAAACTGATAAACAAGAACTAAGTGGGCTCTGTGTTGTCGTGAACACAACATTTCAGGCAGCATTCCACAACCAGTGCTCAGGTTGCTGCTGCTGTGTCTGTTTCGCAAGCCATACTGTCGCGCTGCCAGCAGTACATTAATTACGCCTTGCCCCTCCGATAATCAACCCCTGAGATCCCTCCTCCAGTAAGGAGGTTTCTGGCCATCTTATAATGCTTCAAGACAGCACTCAGTAAGCTCCTTTGTCACACGAGCAGTAGGTCAAACTGCACGACATCACAATTCGTTTTCTAATGACGCAATTGTTATCCAAAGAAACGTAAATAATGCATTAGTCTAAAAAATATTTGTTACTAGTATTACTGCTATACAATTCCCCTTCCCTTAATGCCTGGTGGGCTTGAAAGGATTAGTAAATTATGCTGAAGACAACAAAACAAAATATTTTTGGAATATTGTATCTTGTCATTGCTGTGTTTTGTGGAAAAGCATTTCTCTTTAGTTGGAACTACCAGTACTGCCATTCGAAATTCAAAAATATTTTATTCTGCTCACGTCCAATTTTCATTATTCGTATTCGCTCCGGAGCCAAAATTTTATTCTTGCACACCTCTAGTCGACAGAATGAGGACGAAACTTACGATGGCAACTGCATGTCGATGCACCATGCCTTCAGGTGCATAGGTAAAGTGTTGCTGCCATTCTGTGCACGGGAAGACAAGAGAGAAAAATTAGGATGCCAAAGTCACCTTAAGAGTGGAATGTAACAACAGTAGAAGCAATGCTGCTGCTACATGTTTCTGTGTCTGTGTAAGTTCTTAAACCACATACACAATGTGGTCACTGTATCTTTATTGGCACACACATAATCCTGCACTCAGTGAGTCTACCAAGAACCTGTTCCAACCTGTTTGTCTCGCCCTTTCCCAGGTGTCTCGCCCTTGCCCATTGTTTTTCAGTTTTTAATTTTTGCGCCATGGTCCTGTGATCCTGTGACATACATCAGCACCCTCTCAACTAACCGACGACTTTTGTGAGCAACGCAGAATGCGAAATCTCATGACGTGAGGTGCCATACTGGGCAGGTGGCAACTGAATTTAATTTAATCAAATTAATTTAATTTACACCTGCCATAGTGGGCGGGTTGTGATGACGTCACGTCAAGTGACCAAGGTCACAAGGTCACGTGACCTTGTGACCAGGCCAATCAGAACAACTTTAAAATGAAACATAAGTGCATTAGAGTACATGCACACAAGAGCATATGGAAAAAAAAGCAAGGGCCTGCCTAGCACAATTTGTTGCTGAAAGAATGTACTGATAATGTCTGCAATCCTGCAATGCCTGCTAATTATTTTACCACAATCAGGGATACCCTCACTAGTCCAGCCACCCACCCTGTCTGCTATCACCTGCTCATCACTCGATAAGGTCATGAATGAACAAGACGACACGTAACTTGACAATGCCCAATGCGGACTCCCACCTCAGCGGACTTGCTCACTGCTGGTAGAAAATGCTGAGACTTCACTGCGTAACACTGGCTGAGGTGCACACACAGGAAAGAGTTTTAAGTGTGCCTGCGTTATCGCTCGCGCCCATGCCATGCCTCTGCTTGTGGAGCGAGAAAACGCAGATACTCTTTTTACTGCATTAAAAGTATATCCCATGTCTCCATAAAAGAAAACTGTTGCAGGTGTTGTCATTCCCAGCTTTCATGGACATCAACAACAAGTGTCATTTGGCTGCACCAGTAGTGAGCAACGTGTCACTCAAGGGGGTATTTTAAACTTATAATACTAGTTTAATTTATGGGGGTTTAACATCCCAAAGCAACTCAGGCTACGAGGGACGCCGCAGTGAGGGGCTCCGGAAATTTCGACCACCTGGGGCTCTTTAAAGTGCACTGACGTCGCAGAGTACACGGGCCTCTAGAATTTTGCCTCTATCAAAATTTGAATGCCACGGCTGGAATTGAACCCATCTCTTTTGGGTCAGTAGCCGAGCGCCATAACCACTGAGCCACCGTGGTGGCTAATCTTATCATACTGAGAAAGCCAGACGGTCCCAAGAGATTCTGTGCAAACATGGTCATTTTCTACGTCACTTCAAAATCTGCCTATTCAGACAGATTTTTGACTATTTAGGACAGTCATAGAAAATCAATGGGATGCACCGAACATTCGAAATTCGTGCGGTGATTTTGAGTGTTCAGCGTCATACAGCACGTGGTGGCAGCCATGCAACCTAAATGTGTTTATTCAGATTTTCTGGGCTTGTGACCAGAGTGAAGGAGTGCTAGAGGGAGAGGAGATAGATAATTATTAGCCTCCCCTTTGTATCGGGGTGGGGATAAGTGTCACCTAGCAATTAGTTCACAGCGTGGTCAAAATCTTCACATAAATTGCCAATTTTCTTCTCATTACTTCCCAAGTGTGCAGCAATAGAACCTTTAACAGGAGCGAGAGAAACTAGAGCTCGCAGCATGCCGCCGCCGCCGTTGGAGTGAGCAGAGTGCAAGACGGAAAGGAAGAAGAGGAGGTACGCAGAAGCTGCGTTCCTAAATCGGAAAGGCGCATTTTAAAAGGGGAATATTGAAAGCGAATTTGTTAACAAAATTAAAAGCACATTGCTGGCAAAGAAGTGCCGCATGACACTAAATGATCACCTGTCAATTTTTGCTTTGTTTTTGGCCCTCATGCGAAAAAAAAAGAAGCAAAGATGGCCATCATGTCACTCACTTCTCCTGTGTTCTCTGCAAACTTGCTCGCATGCAAAAACGAGGAGGAGGAAGAAAAACTTTAGTAAACAAAAAAGAGTTGATTGAGGTGGGGTCCTTATTCCAGTGCCCCACTGGCTTTAGCTGCCCTGCGAACCTGTCGGATAAGGGCCCGTTGGTCCTCCAGGATATTGCTGGTCAGCAATACCTTCCACCACTCAAAAGAAGCGCTTTGTGTCAATAGATTGTTCGGTTTGGCCCCACATCTCCACAAAATGTGATCAAGTGTGGGGTGGGCCTGGCACCATGGTCATCTGTCGGCATATAATTTCGGGTGTATGGAGGTTTGGGAAGGTATTCTCTGTATCTGCCACCATGAAAAGGTGTCTGCAGTGTATAATTCCCTGTGACGTGGGAGGGAGGTGTCTGCGCTAAAGACACTGACACTCGAGATATTCGTTATAAGTGGAGGGTAGAGGAGTAAAAGCGGGCATGGTGGGTGGCCGCGCTCAGTTGATGATGCCTCCAGCTAGAGCATGTGGCCTCTCATTTCCCTCCAGTCTCTCATGGCATAGGGTCTAGGTGATTTGGTGGAGGTTGGTGAGGAGAGTAGTGCGCATGGATCGGTCTCTCACAGCGTCTTCTCATTTTTGCGACGTTGCCAAGCATGTCACAAAAACAAAACAATGCTGTGAGAGACTGTGTAGTGGTGCAGGTTGGCTCCCTGGATTTTTTTTCTTGTCCCCTTTGGCCTAGGAAAGTTTCCTGATTCTATACAGGCAATAATTGTTCGATTACAGCAGTCACCGTGAAAACAGCACAGAGCACATGCTGCCTCCCAGAGACTGCTTCTCCGGCAGACGCAGGAAGCTGTCGCAAGACATAGAGGACATTTTGTGCATGCTAAACTACCGCGAGTCACAATCGCGGGAGTCAAAAAGTTTCAGAAATTCTAGGGAAGTGTGTTGCCGCTTGCAGCAAATGGTAAAATGGGGGAGACAAAGACCTAAGAGTCTTTCACGTGATCAGATTGAAATGAACTTGCGTACAATTCCACTGTTCCAGCTTCACATTTCCCAGCTCGTACATTTTATTTTTAACCGAACTCTTGTCACAAGTGCCACTACCGACAAACAGTGGTTCAGGTCCCTCAGCCTGCTGCAAATGCACTTTTTATTCGCCTATCTAATGACCACTGGACAAATCAACAAACCTTAAAACATTCTTGTATTGCCCCTTGCTATGTATGCGCCCTGCGCTCAACTTTTTGTCTGCTCATCTACAGGACATTGGACTTCTTCACTAACCTGCATCCCCTTCGATGTGTATTCACCCCAATTCAATGACTGCATAATTGTTTATATAAGTTTCCTTTATTTAACTTTAAAAAATTTTTTTCTGCACCCTTCTCTTACAACCTTCCCTCCCCAACACAAAGTACCATGTCAGTGCTTTTCAGAAGACAGGTAAAATCTCTGTTCTTCACTGACACCCTCTGTCTCTCCCTCCAGAGTCCGCCCCTTTCTTGGTCGACAAATGTCCACCTCTGAAAAATTTCTGGGGAGGTCCCTGCACAATGATGCAGTGCCAAGTGTGTACTGTACTCAGAAACGCAATTCATCCTCTCAATTTTCAAAATCTAAAAACCAGAAACACTGAACCCCAAGTATGGACACCAGATAGCATTATTAGAAGAAAAAAAAAGAAAAGCAATGTCTTGATGGCGCCAATAGGCTCAGCACACAGTTTCGGTTACGAGGTCAGTAGTATTTACACAAGATCAGCCTCAACAAAACCACATGACTTTTGATAAAGCAACCAACACTGGATTTCATTTCATTCTCACAGTGACACATCAGTCGCTTTGTGCATCATGCTGAGAAGTGCTGAATGCTTAGATACACACCCAGACTGTCTCGTGGAACTGTTCCTTCATGCACCGGTCCAGGTCACACTCGCCACATAGCTGAAAAAGATGACACAGATTCACCACTGTGCAAGGAATTAAAAAAAAAAACGCACCAAGACTTACTATAGAACAATTTTTCAGGTGATGATGCATGTTGAATTGATTACTGAGCCCTGTTCTCTGCAAGCAGTGGAATCTTATTACTTCGACTTTGCTTGACTCAAACATCTGGTTAATTCAAACAATGTGCTGTCAGCATCAAACAAATTACAGAAGCTCCCTTTAATTCAAAATAGTACATACAATTTGAAAAAATTTTGGGCATTTTTTAAGCTCAAACTGTCTAGAGTTGACTGTATTAAATAAAACCTGACCACAATGGATGAAAATGTCACAGTTTATAGCTTTTGGGCAATAAAGCACGAATTTTGTAATACAGTGGATGCTCACTGATTTGAACTCACTTGATTGAAGCAGCCAGTTAATTTCAGTTTATCGTTAAGCAGAGTTTGAATTAACAAAAACCATTTCAGTACATGTTATGATGACAGGAACAAATCATAATTTTAAAAAAATTTTCGTCCCCCTTCAAGTTTGAACTATTGAGAGCAGACCAGATATGAAACATACATAAAAAGGAAGTTTCAAGAAAGACGTGAAGCAACATTTAATGCATTAGTACAGTTTATTTCATGCAAACCACAAAACAATCAAGTCTTTACACAGTAATGCACGAGGCAGTTATTAGAAAACAAAATTAGATACCAATAAATTTAGTTCCATATACGGCTACAACAACAACATGCTTTTAACATGCTTCTGATCTTTCCGGAAGTACCAGAACCAACATCAGGCACCATATGATTGTATATCATGCACTTGTGCACATATTCCACATAGAAAACTGCAGCACTATGAAAGCTAAAACCCATAACTATCTGCAGGCACTCCATGCAGATATATAGTAGCCTCACAGTCTTGCCATTAAGACAGTGAAAATAATAAGCTGGCTGACCGTAAATTTTAAAGAGCACCGTTTTCTCCAAATCATCGCAAAATAAAAGGGTATGCATGAGAGAAGCACAGTTCACAGCATCACAACCCTTTTGGTGAGAGAGCGAGCCATAACTTCAGTGCAGAATTGGCTACATGCATATCGTCATTAGCTACACACATGAAAAAGTGGTGCTGCCATGCAAATTCTGTGCGCACTTTTAAAAATCAGATCAGCCAGAGGAAAAAGTGCACTTTGGGGGAAAAAAAAAGGTAACAGAATGAACGGACATAGCAACAGGGTGACTGAGTTCAGGTCAACACATGCCAAGCTCTACTGTCTGTCTGTAACGTTTTGCAAATTCAGTGCAGCCTGACTTCTCTCTAGCAAAAGTCAACTGGACTAAACTAAGTTGATCTCTACAAAGGCAAATCACAGCACAGGTGTCAACTCCAGGTTCATTCAGCATTCTCAAAGAAATGCAACGACTGAGCATATGCTTCTCAACCATGCCAAGCTTGAAGAGCATTACATTAAGTGCACATGTGAGTTACGAGCTGTCAGTGTCATTTCCAATGAGGAGCTGAATGGCAAGCAAAGACCTGTTACCACTCACCTTCTCGGGGTCTTTATCTTTTAGGAACCATTTCTGGAGGCTGTTTCGAAGGAGCACGTAGAAATACTTTCCGCCTTCTTCCATTGTTGGCTCCACAAGCACTTTTGCGAGGTACCTCTGAAAAATTGAGGAAATGCATCAGTGCCTAGCAAGAGTAAAAAGCTCAAGGCAAACACAAGGTTTATGCCAGCCACAAATCGCATGCAATGTTAATGCACCAAGGAATGCTGCACTAAACTTGCTGGCAATCAGGCAATGATCGCAACCTTTTACATAATAACCATCGCTGCCAACCCAATAGTGAATCTTCTCTGTTCTCCTTCAAACTGTGCAGAAAACTATCAACTTCTATGAAGTGATACACCATTGTTTCCTTTTGTGCTTAGACTACAGTAAGAGAGAGAGAGAGAAACAACTTTATTGATTCGAGCTCGACGTCTGCTTAGACGCCGTCGATGGGAGTGGTTCCTTCTTCACGGGACCCATATGATTCCCTAGCCGCCTGGCCCCTGGAGATCAGGACGAGCTGGTCTTCCACGGCGAGGCTGGTTAGCAAGGTCTCCCATCGCTCGGTAAGGGAGGGTGAGGGATGGGGTGGGGTAGTGGGGCAGGTAAGAGGTGGGGGGATTTCCTTGTTGAAGTTGCATGCCAATGTTTGGAAGAAAAGAAAATGCTTAAGTGCAATGACAGGGAGGTGGAATTGTTTTGTTAGTACCTTTTTTATTTAAAATGCATTTGATATTACACAAAAGGAGCAGGCACAACTCAACTAAGAGTAACAGCTAGACAGAGATGAACGTTTCACTGCCGCTTGAAACAAAAGCACATTTAACGTTAGTAACAACCTCAGGGAACACTCACAGCTTCCAACTGGGCAGGCATAGTCCCGAAAATAAACGATGACACTTGCTGTCCAATGCCTGTTAGAAGTCCCTGGGGTGTCTTAAGGGGCTTGATCAGCAGTGTAGTCTGTAAGATAACGATGTTGCAATACCAGAGTAAGAGATCTGTCACTCAATCTCACATGCAGCACATGAAGCAGACTGTCTAGGAACCGCAAAAATATCTGAAAAATTAAATTCAGCCGTAAAAAAATCACTTCAATTCTAACTGCCAAGCAACTGGTGGAAAAGGTCAGTAGTTGTGTGTGCATTCTGACACTTCATGCGACTAATCTTGTAATGCATCGTGTACACAGACAATAGATGGTGTCGGCTTCCATGAGATCGATGTTTTATGACTGTGCTGCTGTCGAAACATCACCGACAAATGCACGAGATGGGACAAAGTCCAGATGCACAAACTTGAGAGGACACTTATGCTCTGCCTTAAGGGTATGACACGATAGTGTTAATGAGTCCCTTCAGTGGCTCAGGGTCCTCTTTGCATATCCTTCCACAGACACAGATACTGGGGCCAAATTACGGAATGATCACAACTTCAAAACAGTCACATAACTCCTATTAGTCACAAAGCTCCTATAAGTCAGCATGGACTGGCAGATATATCAACCATTAGGAGCTGGGCCAATGGATCCAGTTTGTGATTTGATTGTTCCATAATACGTTCCCTGTTCTTTTCCCATCAATTAAAAGGGCTCTGAAACACCTTTCAAGGAATTGAGAGATGGCTGTTGGTTAGATTCTTTCAGATATCAGGAAAAGAACCTCAGGTGGTCGAAATTTCCGGCGCCCTTCACTATGGCATCCCTCATAGCCTGATTTGCTTTGGGACATTAAACCCCATAAATTGAACCAGGAAGCTACCATGGCCGCGGCCGGTAAGTCGCGTAGCTCCAGCGGGTCAGGAAGCTCCGCCCCTGGAGGTGGGCTGGTGGAGGAGCGCCGACCTTCCAGAGAACAAAAAGTGACAAGAGGAGAGGGAAAGATGCAAACATGCTGAAATTAAAATTTTTACTACAGATAACTCAGCTTATACAAAGCCCATTAAAAAAATTCATGCTGGACAATATTCATGAAGCGGCATGCTTTAACACCCCAGGCATACCGCAAAGCTATTAGAACCCCTTTCAGAGCCCCTTTAAGAGTACAGTGTGATACAGTATTACAGATCCCTCCCGGGCAAGTACTCTTTCTCTCTCACCTGGGTTCTGCCTACATGCCCATATATGCAGAATTGGTCCTTCTCTAACTTTATTTCATAAATAGCGGGGAGACCTCATACTCCGCCTGGTGCAGTAGTGGAGCGGTTATGTGATGCACCACGGCCTCGGCAGGCGGCTGTTTCTAACACAGCTACCAGTGGGGCTTGTGAGACCCAAGTTGCGCTTCCAGAGCAACTTGTCGTGACCGATCATTAATTTTGCCACCTGCCATGGTGGGCAGTTTGTTGTCCATGACACCACCAATGACGCCGTATTTTCTACAGAACAAGAGCCTTAACACCATCACATTAAAAGTGACTCCACTGCACAAGTTCACTTCACGGGAGGTGGCCTTGAGTTCATAGCATCCACCTTGCATTCGGGAGGTGCTGGGTTCGACCCTCAGTGCTGATGGGTACCTACCGGTTTTCTAAAGGGTGAAAAATTTCCCCCGGTGTGGTGCTTGAATTTTCTGGGATGAAATGCTTCAGAAAAGAATGTTTAAGTTGTATGACAACCGAAGGAATCACTGACCCATCAATTCAATGGTTTGGTCCAAGACCCTTTTCTCAAGCATTTCACCTCAGAAAAGCCGAGCATCAGGCTGGGGGAAATCTTGTACCCGTTAAAAAATTGGTGGGCACCCGCTGGCACTAGGGAACAGACCTAATACCTCCCAAATGCAAGGTGGATGCTCTGTCACAAGGTCACCGCTTCGGTCCTACCAGCGCAAACCTCTGAAGAAAGCTGGGTGCCAGCCCGGGGGGCGCTTGTCCCCATTTTTACTGGTGGGTGTCCAGCAGTGGGTTTTGAACCAACAACCTCTCCCAGCCAAGACGGGCACCAAAACCACTAGATCATGGCTGAAGCCTGCATATTTAGGCCTAGTGACTAGAGCCGAAAATCAACCTCAGAAACGGCAATACACTGCTGCATGCACTACGTGACGGCTGGTACATAATGAGAGGCACTTTGCCTGTCAGCAAAACGCATGTTATTGCCAAAATCACGATCAGAAAGTCAGGGCTGTGATGCATTTTGCTGCAGGTATGCAGCCAATCGCTTTGAAAAACATCGCCACTGCCTCCTCGCATACTTGGGAAGAGAGGACTCGGCACAGAGAAGGGTCATGAACTGTGTCTGTATTGTAAGTCTGTATAGCGGAAGACATCTGGCAATGACAGGAGCTTATAATCACATGTGCGCAATGCACTAAACCAAAAAAAATACAGTGGAGCCCACTTAAAACGAACCTGACGGTCACATGGATTACATTCAGTGTATCCGAGGTTCAAAGTAAGTAGACTTCCCATGTTGCAGCCAAATATACAAAGTCACACAGTGTAAATCAGTTATGCACGTCTGTTTATACAAACTAGAGCCTATTACAGCTCCTTCCAAGCCCTCCAGAGCAATCATATGCCCTTCGCCTATAGCGCTGCTATCCACAAGCTCCTTCAGAAACGCGACTTAACTAATAACAGTGCTAGCCTCCACGGCAGCTAGTGGTAGGTCGGCCTCCTCATCAACTTCATCACATCCCTGGCAATGGGAGGGTTCATTACTTCGGGTACTAATATTTTCTTCAGTGTATGGCTCTCCAAAGTCGGCATCATCATTCGCACTAATGAAGCCGTCCCAGGCAACATCAGGTCATGCTAGCTGCATGTCGACATGTTGCCACAATCTAAATGTGTCCGTAACAAGAGCATCTTCCATCCATCGTTCCTGGGATGATAAATTCTGCCTTACGCACACAGTTCTTGATGCAACTCGCCGTTAGTTCCATCCACGCGAACGTACCCCATGGCGGGAAGAAAAAGAGTTACCCAAACTGGGACGCTGGCATCTGGTCACTCAATTGCTATCGGTATGCTCTGGTAACACAGCGCCGATTAGACACCTATAGCACACGAATTATGCCAGTGCCAAGTTGGCAGGTCTAGAACGTCGCGTTCGGTGGCAGTAAAGCGTGGTTGCCGCAGTCAGAGAAGGAGTGGTGCATCGCACTATCACCGAGCAAGAACAAGACCTTATATTTTTTTTCAGCCTCCCGATGAACAAATTGCCTCTCATCCCCATACCCACACTAAATTTATGTCTAGTGGAACATTCGTAGAAAAAAAAAACGTCACGCAACGCCCAGGCCTTTCCGTGGTGCCTGTAGCACACCAGAATGTAGCTTCCAAAGCACTGAATTTTTGCAAGCCTTCCCGATGACGCACGGCCACTGGTTGCTGCTATCCATTCTTGGGCACATGATGGTAACGCGAAACTTACTGCCCTTTTTTCCAGCACAAGGCATGTCCTTCCAAACCATGCGTTTTTGGCGGCTGCATCTGGCAAACTGTTGTGTCAGCATTCTGCACATCCCGTATTTATTTGTTTGCCTTTGGATGGTGGCATTCTTTCCATAGAAAGGGGGGAAGGAGGTGTCAAGGAAGCTTGGAGGTGCTTGTCGCTCTCCACTCCTGCAACCCTGGTGAAAATCTTAACTGGTCCAACTGGTTTATGGGACATTCTCAGTTCCAACTGCACCAGCTGAGAAGCAGCTCATTGTCAATTGGTTGCAATTGGAATCAACTGGAAATTTTTGTCCATAGACCAGTTGGACCAGTTACGATTTTCACCTGGGAAGAAAGAGGGTTTTCAACTCCAGGGTCGAATTTACAGGACGTGCTCATTCGCTGTAATTGAGTTGTGTGGCATCCCTTGTTCATTGTATCTGAGATAATTGCCCTAAAATGCATTTTGACGGTAGCACCGCCCTCATTTGTAATGAGAAAGCATTTGTTATAACTGCGGCCACTATAAGTGGGCTCGAATGTATCATTTAAAGAGGCTCTCTTATAGCTTAAAGTCCATTATATTCTAATCACTTCTCGATATTTCTTGAAATTCGAACTGAGGTTCTTCCGTAGAACGGCAACTTAGTGACACAAGTCCAAAAAATTGAGCAATCATTTGCAATGTGTCCGAAAATTTAGTCACTATTATACACTGGCTCTATACGCCATGCGGCAGGGCCGCAAAAAAGTCCGAATAACCAAGCATGTAGGAAAAAACTTAAAATGAATTTTCTGTCAGAAACTCTTCTGCTCTTGAGCTTGAGGGAACGTGACTGACACCTGCGACACAAGATGTTACAGCAAAAGGCCTACTTACTATTTTAAGCTTTTCTTCAAGGTAAACACACTGGCTAACTACAGTCATGCCCGCTTATAACAGCCCCATTTAAAATGAAGCCTCCCTTTGTAAAAACAAAGGCGTTTTGACTGTCACAATGCAAATAAGCCTATGACACTCAATCTGAGATAGAAAGAATGTCCACTGATACGAGACTTGATCAAAGCAAACATGCAGATGTAACTAACTCACTTGTGAGGATGTGCTACAAGGCTGTGGCTGTTTATTGCTGACAAGAATGACCATCATAACCCCACCGACTTTCACATTAAATATGTAATTATAAACACAAAATTTTCACTTGCGAGTTCTCTTCTTTGAAATGATGTGCTATTCCCCTATAACTGCTAAATAATTTATGAGTGAATTTCTTCTGGCTTGGTTTTATGGAGTTTATCGTGCTAAAGTGACACAGGATATGAGGGGCGCCGTTGCGGAGGGCTCCAGATAAGTTCGACCACCTCGGGTTCTTTAAAGCGCATTGACATCGCACAGTATATGGGTATCTGGCATTTCGCCTTCATTGAAATGAGACTGCCGCGGCCGGGACTGAACCTGCGCCTTTCAGGTCAGCCGCCGAACACCATAACCACTGAGCCACCGCGGCGAGTTGAATTTCTTCTTTTATGCTATTTCAGTTTTTGCCTGATCAACCCAATGATGGCTGCGACTTCAAAAGTAGCTTTAGGCCACGCGAGGTATGAAAAAACTGCAATATAAGCATTGATATGCAGTTTTCGTTCACTAAACCACTTAAGCCAGCCTGCTTCAAGAGCTGGAATGACAACAAAGAAGCAGCAATTTTTTTCATGCCTCACATAAATTAAAGTGATAACCTTTGTTTGGCTGATGAAATCGAAAGCGCATGAGAGAAAAGTTCAGTTATAAATTGCCGCAGACTCGTGATAATTCAAACTTGAATAATTTGTACTTTCAGTGAAATCAAACAAATTTTAAAATTCTGGCTGGCAGGCTGTATTTTCAATGCGTTTTAGAGCCAGTCAGTTGATATCGTGATTTCTCTTAAATTTGGTTAATTCAAACTTTGTCTTGTTACTGCGCTCCTGGCACGTGAAACAGTGGCGACCAAGGTCGAACACGCCATATTTCTAGTGCTGAGTTAGCTCAAAATTCGGCTCCTCCAACTGGTTCACTCAAACGCAGTTCAAAGGGGGGCCGTGCCAATCAGAGTCACCCTGTCGCTGCATAGTTTCATTTTCTGAGCTTTGCTATCAGCCCGTGACGATTGCAGCTGTCGGCCACACTTCAGCGAGACAAGCCCGGCTGGCCAAAGGTTTAGATGCTAACCAGCACGTCACTGTGCCTTTTTTCTTTTTAGAAGGCGTCTCAATTCGGGCACAAAAGTCCAATCCCCTTGCTTCCATCCACGTCGCTCTTTGTTTGGTGAAGCCTCCTTTCATGTACAAGTGAAGCCAAAATATTACGGAGCACACTTTGGCAGCAGAGATTTTCTGCGTTCCGTACAGAAGACACGATGGTTTCTTTGTTTCATGCGCGAGTGCATTAGTGGCATATGGTAGCATATGTATACAGTAAGTCCTAATTTCCGTTAGGTAAGGTGTCACAACAGTTTGATTGCTGAGCTGTACTCCGTAATATTATGGCCAGGACTTTATAACGCCGCTTGTGAGCAGGCCCCACTGACAATGTGTCGCCGTTGTGAAGGATGTCGTGGAAGGCCTTAATATGGTGCAGTTCTGCTTTGGTATTCCCAATAGTGGGCATAGGAATGCAGTACACAAAGAAAGAATTGCAACAAATTGCCATTTCTGCGCAGTTTTCTCTTAAAAGCCGATGACTGTTGCCTATTTTTTCATCAATTAAATTTTCTGTGGTGCAAAACTGTTTCTGAAAGCATTTTTTGCAGACGTTCAACTATTATTCAACCTTTAAACAATTCGTACCATTTTTCCAGAAGTCCCTTGAGGTAAGGTGATTTTACTTTTGGAGGTACCAGCGCATTATTGATATTTTGTTTTCACCCACACTTGAGTATACATATAACTGCCTTTCACCCATAATCATGTGGTGCTAAAAAAACTGAATTTGCATAAAAAAACAGGTCAAAAATATTATTTGTATGTATAGATATCTATCAAAAAATCCCATTTAGTTCTGGACCATATTAAGGTGCACTTCTCATACCTCAAACTTCTGATTAGGACCTTGAAGTTTGCATTAATGAGCACCTACTGCAATTAGCAGCTGTAGGTGAATATTCGTGCGGTGATCAATGTATACTATCTTTGTATCATTGCAAAGAAAAAAAACATGCAACTAAAATTATGCAGTGGGCTATGATTTTTTAAAAGTGATGAACATGAAAAGAATGCTGGTTATGCAGAACACAAACGCAAGATGAAAAAGAAGTCTGCAATGGGTGTACAAAACTGCCCTGCTAACAAAATACTTTGCCATAGATGGGGTTAACCCAACAAATTCAAATTTTGATGACCAGGCTAGCTTGTTATAGCCTGGTAAGCTTAGGGACTCAGATACGGCAAGATGCAACTTTTGCCAACTTACTTGTCCTTCAATGGTGGATGGTGTCACCAGCATCAGGGAGCTTGTAGTGGTGGCCACGATGCAGCCGAGAGGCTGCAACAGCAGCAAAATTACAGTAATTACAAAATTACTAGTTTCTCAGGGATGCTGCAACATTGAACTGAGCAGTGTGGCCAACTGGCCATTCCCAAGGACTTGGCAACATGAGTGCAGCCTCAGCCGCAAACAATTTCTAGAATAACAGGCAACAAATGAACAACTATTTACTTCTTTTCCGACACTGGTCCAAACAGACAATAACAGATTGCACAAGGATCAAAAAAAAAAAAAAAGAAAACACAAAAACTGCACTCAACCTCAATTGTCCGTCAAAGGCAATGCAATTTGTTAAGTTGACATCACGGACGACCACCTAGAGTAGTTGACTGTAGTAGTTGGTCAACAAAAGCTGGAAGCAGTCATTAGATGTCATTCAACTTTAACATTGTCTTTCAGCAATGTGGACAAGTAGCTAAAAGTAAAGCTGTAATGTTTACAAATGGCTCAAGACATCTGAAACTCAATAAATGTGCATGCGACACACCTGTCTGGTGCAGCGATGTGTAGCAAAAAAGGCCTAGGCCTAACTTTAAGCTCCATTTAGCGGCAGCATCATAACAATTTGGCGTATCAAAGAATTGCAAACACTGCCTTTTCATTGGTTTATATCCCTATAACTAATAAATACTTGCTGGACTCGCTCACCTCCGTGTTGGTAAGGGAGCAGCACTCTTCTCCGTGGAGGTCGGCTAGAGCATCGATGGAGCAATCTTCATGGGCGATGTTGGGCCAGTAGCGCAAAATGCCAGCTGGCGCCACAACCAGTGCCGCCGGGGCAAGCTGACCCCTCAGCAGCACACAGACCAGGTCGGCCCGGTGGGCCAGGTCACTCGGCGGCAGCATCAGCACGTGGCACTGTCAGATAGAGTCGCAGAAGCAGTGAAGTGAAACTCCACACAAGGTGGACACAGTAAGACATCCAAGGTGATAGTCATCGGCTGGATTATGTCCACTGCAGGACAAAGGCCCTGGTATTGCTCTCCAATTGCCCTTGTTCCACACAAGCTGCTGCCACACCACATTCCTGCAAAATCCCTAATCACTTTCCTCCACCCGACTTTCCACTGCTCTTGGCTGTGTGTTCACTTCCTTAGAATACGTTACCTTAATGAACCTATCTGTTTGCAGCATCACACGTTATGCCCCCGCTCATTTCCTCGTCTTGATTTCTGCTATAACATAACTCAAATCTGCTCCATAATCTCTCTTGCTCTCTTCTTGTCTCTCAATAATACCTTGCATGCAAGACCGGTTCAATTAAATCCAAATTTGAATTTAAGGACAAATTCTAACCCTGAGGTAGGTTAAATCTGAATTTTCTTCAAATTTTGTGTGATGAAAAAGATCAGCCTGAAAATGAAACAACAAATATGTTTATCTCCATGTATAGGGCCTGTCCCAAAACTTCCCGGAACGATATTTTGTAGAGAGCTGCGCCGCCAGGCGGGGCAGCGCTTTGGGTGGAGAAGTTAGTGGGGGATCTAAGCTTTGAAACGAAACTGGTCTCAGTTTCCTGCGGGCAGTTGTTGAGCAGGTCACGCTCCGCACAGAGGTAGCTACTGCGCCTTCACCGAGAAAAAAATGAGCCAGTTTTTGGAGCAGCATTATAGAATCAAGTTTTGAGTGAAACTGGGTAACAATAGGGCGGAGACACTCGAAATGCTTCGTAAAGCCTACGGTGACGGCGCAATGAAACAAGGCCAAACTTTCATGTGGCACAAGACGTTCTGAGAATGTCGGGAGTCCATCAATGACGACGAACGCTCAAGACGCCCATCGACATCACAAACATACGACTCAGTGCAAAAAGTGCGCCAAGTTTTGCACAAGGACTGGCGATTGCCTTAGTGGAGGCACCGCAATAATTCCGACTAGCTGGGAATCTTTAACGTGCACTGACACCGCACAACACACACGCTCCTTTTGCGTTTCGCTCCACCTAGTGTTGTGGGGGAACAAACCAATAGGACACCCAACCCAATCACCTCTCTAGCTGCAACCAGTCAATAGCCAATAAATGTTTTTAAGCTATAGCTTCATAAGAGTTCCAATGATTAGGGAGGAGTGTGGAATACCCAAAAAAATCATTCATCGCATTTTAACACAGGATCTTCAAATGAGGAAAGTCTGCGCAAAAATGGTGCCAGAAGTCCTGACAAGTGAGATGAAGGAAACGAGTTTGTTCAAGTGCCAGGAATTAAATGAACGATACGAAACGGACCCAGAATTTTTGGACAGAGTGATCACAGGGAACGAGATGTGGATTTATGAGTATGATATCGAATCAAAGCGTCACAGCAGCGAGTGGCACATCATGAAGTCTCCTTGCCCGAAAAAAGCAAGGATAAACAAATCACGAATCAAGGCAATGCTCATTGTATTTTTTGACAGAAAAGGTGTGGTTCACTGTGAATTCGTACCGCAGGGATAAACACTCAACAAGGAGTTTTATTCTAAAGTGCTCAAAAGGTTGTGCAATAGGGTTCGAAGCGTCCGAAAAAATTCGCAACAATTGGGTCTTGCACCATGATAACGTGTCAAGCCACAACACGCTCACTGTCTCCAGCAGACCAAAATAGGTGTGGCACGCTACCCCAGCCGCTATACAGCCCCAATCTGGCACCACCAAACTTATTTTTGTTCCCAAGGATCAAAAGAACCCTAAAAGAAACTGGGCATGGGACGTTGGAGCCAGTTAAAGGAGCTGCGACGACCTCGCAGAAGGAGCTTCCCATTGACGGCTTCCAGGGTGCCTTCAATGATTGAGTGAAGCATTGGAAACAGTGCATCGAAGCAGAGAGAGAATACATTGAAAAGTTTTAAAAAGATTGAAAACTGATACTGAATAAATGATTTATAAAAAAATGATCTGGGAAGTTTTGGGACAGACCCCGTACAGTCGCGAGTAAAAAAGATCAGCACTAGTGACATGCCACCAGAGCGGCAGATAAGACGAGTTGGACTGCAGCTACAAACATGCTGATAACAAAAGTACCAAGTGTGTTCGCAAAGCACAGTGCCGCACCAGCCGCGTGGTGTGATTTTCGCCGTTCCAGTGATGTCACTCTGCTAATCATTTTTTACTCATGCCTGTACCAGCCATATACAAACCCACTTTTTCATTGCTTGCTGCATTTGATACAGTACTCTTTAAAGGGACACCCACGGTTTAGGATCAGTGACCTGCCAAATGGCTATACATGGGCTTTTTAAACCCAAGCTGCAACTCTCCAGCAGTCAAGCCTTGATGAACAAACAGAGTAGATTTTGAAATGGCGTGTTTTTTTAGAAGAACTGGGATGCTGTTCATTTATTCCTTAAATTCACAATCCTAACCAGACAGACCTCTGTCGAGAGAGTTCTTAGGAGTCAAGATTTTTTTTTTTTGTTAACAAGCGAAGAGGTTTTGCCAGTGGCTCTTGGCTTGGGAACTTCGCCAGTACATTTCATTTTGTGTAAAAAATAATTGCACCTATTAATAACAAACTTTAAAACCAAAATTCAATGCAAAGCCTCGTGGGCGCGGCGTAGCTTTCATTCCAGCAGCGGCTAGGTGCGTGTCTTTTGAACAGCTTCCTCTAGCTGCTCGTGGGTGCAGCAGCTAGCATACTCGGAGCGTCCCAAGGTCAAGCTGTATCTGTCATTGCAGGCCCCACAACTTGAACAGAGAACTCATTTTGGTGCCTTCTGACTGGTAGTGCTTGCCTGTTCTCTCTATTTTGGATAATTCGATACCTGCGTTCTTATGGCGAAAAAAAAAAAATCAAAATTTTATTCACTGAAAGGCACACATTCTCACAGACGTACGCAAGGCAAATGCTAGAACTTGTGCCATATGTCATTCTACATCCTTTCGTAAGCTAGCAATCATGATTTTTGAAAGATGACTGAAAGACCACACATTTCGCGAAACACGCTGAACGACTGGGTAAATGATCGAGTTGCTTGCAATAGCTGCGTAGTCCCGGGCCATGCCAGCCATCATGCTGGAAAAAAAATGCACGCAATTCAGCGGGTTTCAGACTGACCAAGCTGGGTCATGCACGCAGTATTTATTTCCATACTCCCGCGATGACCCGGGGCGCCACAGAGGCAAAGTAATCTTATCACAATGTTCGCTGATTCGCCCCCAATCCTTTGCATAAAATGGTTCACTATACTGTTAGTTGCATATAGCACATGATGCAGGACACTTACATTTCTGTTATGCAATCCCTTCTTGTATTGCCACACACACAGCTTTCGGCCGCAAACCAGCCATGCCCATCCACAGCTTGAAATGCGTGTGGTGATATCTGTGCCAGCTGCAACATAACAGGTGGAATTAGGTGCAAAAAGAGCATTTCACAAAGAATGCAAGCAACACGTTGCTACAAATGAAGTGCGAAACTGAAATGCACAGAAGCTATTAAACTGTCCTTACGCTCTGCTTCGATGAGAGCTTCGCTGACGAGTACAGGGAGCTCAGTACCGAAGATCTCAACGACATGGTTTGCAGTTTCTTCAAGAACTTGAGACTGGTGCAAGGGGCTCTCGTGAAGCTGACTCCTTTAATACAGAAGAACAAAATGCATGTAATGGCAGCATAAATCGATGAAGAGGATGCAACAGCACTTAAAGGTGCCCTGCGATGTAATCAAGCATGATGTCTTTGTTCTTTGTATGCAAAGTAAGAGACACTTTGATGCTTGAGCACCCAAAGAGATCTCTGAAATCATAAAATTTAATATTTTAATCTTCCCCAGAAATGCTCATTTTGAGCCGATGGTATCGCAACACAGCGGTTATTTTCAGCCGTGGAAATGAGGTGGTATCCAGACAGGGCACTGCCTATCTCATTGGTTGGGCTTTGAACCTAGTTCCTTTAACTCCCAAAATGGATCCAAAATATTATGTTTCTGAGCACTGTAAGCTTACACATTCCACAAAAACTGAAAAGAAGCAGTGAAAGCGAATGAAAACTAATAACACTTACACTAGGGGCGACACTTTCAATTTCACTAAAAAGATTTGATTGATTGATTGATTGATTGATTGATTGACTGAAGGTTAGTGAGCACTGTTGCTAAAAAAAACAAGGCAGCACAAAAAAAAGAAAATTCGGTGGACACACCATGCCCAAAAATGTGTAGAGAAGCCAACAGGAGGCAGCAGAGGAGGTTGGGGGCATCTTCAAAGGCCACTGGACACATGCTTGCTCTACAACTAGTGTGAATAAAATCGCGGGTTTGCCGGTCCTGACCTGTGATAACAATTGGATAGCGGCCACAGGAAAGTACTGCTCAATATATTATATGCAAGAAGTTCATGAAACCGTTGCTAACAAACCATGCACATGACATAACAGACAGAACGCAGTTGCGAAGATGTACAACAAGAAACCTCTTCCCCGTAAATTCTTGAAACTGCAGTAAGAAACGATTTCCGCCGCCTTCATCGCACCGACGCATCCCATTTTTTTTTTTTTGTAAGTGCGCACGTGTCTACGCCTTCAAGCGCAATTTTTTCTTTAAATATTCACAAGTCGCTCGCCATGCCTGATACTCCCATTGTTCCAGTTTAATTTCATCAACGCACGTGCTTGTCGCGCATCATTTCAAGAAATCCGGTCAGTCAGGCCTGCTGTGTTACTCCCAACTTCACTGCGCGCGTGTGCACCACAAAAGAACCCAGTGAGCTGTGTTTTTTGCCGAAAGAATAGAGAAGGTGGGCATGGGTTTATTTGAAATTTGTCAACGTTATTCAGGGAGGTACCGTTCGGCGAAAGCCCGTCGGAAAAATGACCACAAACAGCGCAGGCTGGGCCTTCCAAGATCTGCTTCACCCGATCGAAACATCTCTCGCAATGCTCCGCAGCAAGATTGTAACAGACGCGCGCTTCACAAATTTCTAAGAGCATTAGATATAAGGGATGTGCCCCCTGCGGTCCAGCAACTCCCCAGGCAGGTCACCGCGACGTCTCCGACTTCCATCCATTGAGCGCCATGCAGTCCTCCTTTCCCGCGAGTCACCTGGCTACAGTTGAGACCTCAAGTAATGGGGATGATCGTCGACCTCCGTAGGGAGAAAACGTGTTTTTCGTGCCCTCTCCTGTTTACCCGAGCGCTCCCTTCGCGGCATCGAGTCCGCCTGTTCCCGTGTCCCAGTTTCCTTTTTTTCTTGTAGTTTTTCTTTTTTTCCATTACGCCATAGCCTAGCTCAGGCCCACTCCCCGTGGCCTGTGTGCCATGGCCCCTCCAGCCCCCTGACCATCGGCACCCCTACCATCTGAACCATGGCGGACGAAGAAGATGCCCTCCACATGCTCGATGAGGATGGCATCCGAAACGCCCTCCATCGTCACAGGCGAACAAACAGCTTCGGGTGCTCCCGCAGCCTGCGAAAACTGATCACTGAAGCGAATGCCACCCTTCAGCGCCAAGGAGAAGCGGCCCGCCTGGTCACTGCGATACAGAGGACCCCTCCACCTGGCGACGCACCCGCAATCGCCAGCACATCCTCGGTGAATGCGGCCAGCGGCCAGGAAGCAAGCAAAGGTGGATGCGCTGAAACCTTTGTAACACCGCCGCCACCGCGGCTACGACGATTTGACAGCATCACACCTGTCACCATCAGCCGTAGCGAAGCAGCCCACGGCCCAGCCCTGCTCTCAACCAAGCCGAGTACAGCTGACGCGGCGTGTCAACACGATGACACCCAGACATGCCTGGATTCCCAAACTCCAGCCATTCCAGAAGCAGACAGCAATGTGCTCCCCGCTCCTGCCGCCACAACAAACCCCGCCCCGGCCGAAGCATTCACAGAGGCAGACTACGAACGTGCTGCTCTCGCCTACGCAGAAAAAAGAGCCAGTGCCCCTCCGGCCAGGCGGCTCCCCACTCCCCCTCCCGCGGAGCCCGACAGAGCGACAGCGAAGGGGCTTGGCGCCGCAGTACAAAAGCCAGCGAGGAATGCCCCAAGACGCCGCATACAAACCACCGCAGCGGCTCCCCTGGCTCCTGCCGCTCAGCCGTCGGCAGCGCGCTTCACCGCAGCGCCACAACAGGGAAAGAAGTCGGACATCGCCACCGTTCTTTACTATCCCGTGGACAGGATGGCCAACTATCTAAAGCCAACAAGAGACGCCATCGCCGCTCAACTGTCCAAACTACCGGGGGTGAAAGCTGTGCGTGTGAATTTCCGCCGGAACGTGGTCGCCGTGGACGCGCACGCATCTGCCGACCTCGACCCACTCCTCGGCATCACCACCATCTGCGACATCAAGGTCCGAGCCAAGGAGGCCGGCGGCAACAGCTGCACCGGTCGAGTGTTTCGCGTGGACCGCGCGCTCTCGACCGAGGACATCATGTCGGGCATCGAGTGCAAGGTGCCGGTGCTAGCCTGCACGAGAAGCGGAAACGACATCATACTCCGCTTCGCGGGCACCCACCCACCCGAAGAGGTCTCCCTCTTCAAACTGCGCCGCCCCGTCCGCGCCCGACTACCGAGGCCGCTCCAATGCCTGCAGTGCGGTGTCATCGGCCATGCCACTGCTGTGTGTACCGCAAAGCCGAGGTGCCTCCGCTGTGGACGCGATCACCACAAGTCCCGATGTGACTCACCCCGGCCGCGATGCATTAACTGCAACGGCACGCACACATCAACCGAGCCGCGCTGCCCCCGTTGGCAACAAGAACGCAAAGTGGCCGTCCTCCTGGCGTCATCGCATCAGCCCATGTCTCGCCGTGACGCTCGCCGTGCAGTTACTGCAAAACAAACCTCTGCTGCATTTTCAAGCCAGACAGCTCCTGCGGATTCAACCAAAAAGGGCCCCCCTGCACCAACACAGCAGGACCTTACGCTTGCTGACACCCTGCCCAATAGACCAGCGGCAAAAACGGGAAGCAATACCGACATCGAAGCACACTGTGAACCGGCGACGGAAGTCACTGTGACTCCAATTGGAAGTGTCACTGCACGCAACTGTGCCCCAGCGCTCCCGCATACCGCTCGGTCTTTTCGTGACGTGGTGGTAGGGAAGAAGCCAGACAGCGCACCTATCGCTCAGCTCGACCAGCGTGATGCTGTCATCGCCGCGCTTGCCGCTGCCGTTCGTGCCCTCATAGAGGAATTGCCCAGCGCATCTCCGGCCCGCCAGTTATGTGCAGCTGCACTTGCAGCACAGCAAGCTCTGAACCATCATGGCTAGAAACAGTCGCGTCAACCGGCCGCGTGTGTTGCAGTGGAACTGCTGCCATCTACGCCGCCGTCAACCTGAGCTAGCAGCCATACTACCTCTACAAAAGTACGACGTCATCGCGCTACAAGAGACTTACACGCGCGCAGAGGACCTCGTACTTCCCGGATACTTGGGCTACAGCAGCCCAACCGAGTGCGCGCTGGTGACCTGTGCTGACATTCCTTGCACCGACGCCGCACACCCACCTGGATCCCCTCGGGCAGCTATATATGTCCGTGCATCTTTTGCGCACCATGTAGTGCCTACTGCAGACCTCACCGGTGGCCCCGTCGAGTGTGTTGCCGTCACAGTGCGACTCGGGGGAACTGACACCACCGTTGCAAGTGTCTATGTGCGGCCTGGATACCCGTGGGACGCACGGCTCATCGTTCGTCTCACTCAACGAATCAAGCAAAACCTACTCATTTGTGGTGACTTCAACTGTCGCCATGTTGAGTGGGGTTCCCGCACCTCATCCAGACAGGGATGTGACGTGCTAGACGCTATTCGCGCTGCGGGACTGAACCTGTTGAACACAGGTAGTCCAACGTTTGTGCGTCCGAGCTGCACTCCTACAGCTATCGACCTCAGCGTGGCTTCCCCAGATTGTGCCTACGACTGGTCTACGCACCCCGATACTGCAGGATCAGACCACCTGCCTATTGACATCTTGCCACGAACTGAACGCCCTGCGGACAAAGTGACATACAGTGTAGTGCAGTGGTCGCGCTTTCGCGAGCTATGTGAGCAAAATCCATGTGAACCACATAACTTCTTCGATCACATTGCCGCCTGTGCGAGTGGTGCCACAATACGCTGTGCTGTGCTCCCCGGAACACCTGTGCCAGACATCAAACTCTTGAACCTGCGTGCTGCGCGTCGAAGGGCTCAACGCCGTGCACGGCGCACGAACAAGCCCGCACACTGGACTATCTACAAGCGTCTGGATGCTGCGTGCCTGCGTCACGCCAAACGGCTGCGTCGTCGCAGCTGGATTTCAGTGTGTCGTGCCCTGGACGAACCCCGTGCCCAGGCTCGCGGCTGGCGGATTCTTTCATCAATGCTGCACTCCAAAGCACCACGCTTCCCTGCCCTTTCCATAGCGGTGGCTAAAGGGATAGATGCTCTTGCGCTGGCCGACCTCCTCGCTGAACACTTTGTCCCCACTCTGGTGAGTGACACGCCCATCGCCTCCATCTTTTCTGTTTCTCCATTCGTACCTTTCGTGTGGTTCTCGCGCGAATTTCATGCCCTGTGCACTGAGCCTTTCACAACGCACGAGCTGGATGTCGCGCTCGAACACAAGCGCAAACGGCGAAGTGCCCCAGGTTCAGATCAAGTCACTCACCAGATGCTGAGGAATTTAAATTGTAACCAACGTCAGCGCCTGCTTGAAGCTTACAATGAAGTATTTGCAACCGGAGATGTCCCCCAGTCCTGGCGCACTGCCATCGTTATTCCTGTCCTGAAGCCGGGCAAGCCTTCTGCAAACATCAACTCTTACAGGCCGATATCTCTCACCTCAGTCCCAGGGAAAACGATGGAATATATGGCACTGAAGCGGCTTCAATGGATGGCGGACGTGAGAGGTGCACTGGCACCAGAACAAAGCGGATTCCGCCATTCCCGATGCACCGCCGACTGCATAGCGGAAATATCGGCCTTCTTAGAGGAAGCAAAATATAAGAAGCAGGCTGCCTACCTCGTCCTCCTCGACATTCAGAGCGCTTTTGACTCGCTCGCCCACGCATCTATACTTGATGCTCTGGTAAACATAGGCGTGGCTGAGAATTTATACCGCTATGTCAAATCGTTTCTCTCAGGCAGAACAATGCGTGTGAAAGTTGGTGGCTCGCTCAGCACACCCCGCCTCATCACCAAGGGCGTTCCGCAGGGCAGTGTTCTTAGTCCCTTCTTATTTAATATCGTGCTGGCTAACATCCCGAACATTATCCCTCGCTCCCTTCTGTATCAGGTGCGCGTCAGCATATATGCTGACGACATAGCCCTCTACTGCAGTGGCCCCACACTGTCTGGTCGTACAGTTAGAGCGCAGTTGCAACATGCACTAGAATGTGTCGGAGAATATCTCTCCACCGTGGGGCTCAGCTTGTCAACTTCCAAAACGGAGGCCCTCGTGCTCCACCCTCGTCCTGCTGCATGGAAACTTATACCCAACCTGCAGCTAAAAGGGGTGCCCCTTCCGTGGAAAAAAAGTGCCCGCTATCTTGGACTCGTTATCGACGCGCAGCTCACCTGGCGGCCAGCTGTAGCTAAACTGCGGAAAGAGGCGCGCCAAGTGGCCGATGTGGCTAACCGACTACAAGCCAAAGGAGAAGGCTGCTCCCCAGAGCTGGCATACCGGTTCTACAACGGGATAGCGGTACCTAAACTCCTGTACGCTCTACCGCTCGTCGACCTGCGCCCCAGCCTGTGGCGCGCCATCGACGTAGACCAACGCGCTGCGATCCGCCGTTTTATGCGCCTGCCGCGCTGGTCGCAAGTACCTGCCACCTATGCAGAAGCTGCCACATGGCCGATCTCTCTCCGGGCACAACTAACAGCCCTCAACACTGTCGAGCGCATGCAAAGAGCTCCGGGAACTTCGCAACTCCTCAGCCGACTGTCCGAAGCCCGCCACTCGCACATGGGCCGCGCAGCACAGCTGTTTGGCGCGCACATCGCCCGACCGCCCTCTAGCTGCAGCCCGGCACTTCCGCCCCACCTGCGCGCCCCGCTCAGCATCCAGACCGTCATCCCAGGCGTGCGATCCAAGAAAGACACACCCGTCTGCGCGCTACAGCAAGAAACCGCTGCGCTTCTCCACGAGGATTGCAGCGGCCGAGTAGAAATATATACCGACGGATCCGTGCTGGAAGGAGGCGCATCAGCGGCTGCCGCATGTGTAGTCCCTTCTCTCGGCATCGCCAGGCAGAGCCGCCTCACATGCAGTGCCTCGTCCACAACCGCAGAAGTTGCCGCCCTGCACTTGGCAGCTGATCTCATCCTGGAGACACCTGACCTCTCTCCAGCTGTCGTCCTCAGTGACTCCAAGGCTGCGCTCACCACGCTGCGGAGGTCGCACCATACACTGCCCATGTATGCCAACCTGGACAACAAGCTACGCCAGGCACGAGCACTCGGCCGCGACGTTCTGCTCCAATGGCTCCCGTCCCACGTCGGAATCAGCGGCAACGAGCAGGCTGACCAACTGGCCAAGCAAGCTCACGCCGACGGCACACCGGAGTGCACTGCAATATCCCCCCTCGATGTGGCCCGGCACAACATCAAAGCCCGCATCGTCGCACAACACCCGGATGCCAGAGTAGCCGCAGGCAAAGCACCGAAGCCCATAAGCTCCCGTGACTTCGATCTCATTGACCGGACCACCCTCCTTAGGATGCGCATAGGCTGCGTCTGGACAGCCGAGCGCATGCATCGTCTACGAGGCGCAGCCAGCCCCATGTGCAAAGACTGTGGAGAAGTGGAAACGCTCGATCACCTCCTCTCAAAGTGTCCTGCCCTCAAGAAGCACAGAGAAGTGCTGGAGGCAAGCTACAGACGCCTGGCCCTACCCTGCGAGAGCGCACAACAACTGCTTTTCCCAGCCGGCCCGCGCGAGAAAACGCGACGCGCCTTCGGGGCTCTGCTCCAATATGTACGAGATGCCCAACTGCTGGAGCGGTTTTAACCTCCCCCTCCCTGGCGGATATCCCCTACAAACCGCACCTTTTGAAGTGCCGCACAGTTACGTCAGATGGTGATGGGTAACGGTAACTGTCTACCAAGATTATCGACTCAGGCCTGCTGCCCCGCATTCCATGCTCGGTAAACACGCCGCTTGCCGGCATTCACGCGCACATCCAGCCACCTCCCTATTGGCCGAGAGACCTGCGCCTCCCTGCGGTCCGCGCGCTTCCAAACCACGCCCCTCGCTCTCTCAGTCGGCTCTGTCTCCCAGTCGAGTGCGCATCGGCGCTCTGCTCTTGGCGCGGCCTCCCCCTCCCGGCCCGAATACGCGAAGACGGGAATCGCGACTGCGCATCTGCGAACTCTACTTTCTCCCACTATCCTGTTCCTCCTACCCTCCCCCTGCGCGGCGCAACGACCATTTCCTCACCTGAAAGAGAGAAATTACCGCACGCGTCGTGCTCCCCCCAATTTCTTATTCCTTTCCCCAAGAACATCCATCTCTCTCTCAAGTAATTCCGGACTTCCTCCTGTCTTTATTGTATGTCATGGATTATTTTCCCTTTTTGCTTGTCCGAAGTAGTTATTGATTTCTTGCCATTGGCAACAGTACAATATACAACGATGCATCATGCAGTGTAAATACTTATTTTGCTGCATTTCTAGCCACTTCAAGTCCTTGTTGCAATATTAATGTTTAAAAAACATGTTTTAGTCATTAACAAAATAAAAGATGTTGCTCAAAGCCCGAAAATAAGCACGAAACAGCATGATCGGGCGCCGCACTTCAGTCTCCCAGCCATTGAAACCGAAATTGAGGGTCATCTTTTAGCGTCGCCTAGCGGGCAGTCTGCGCAATGCCGCGACGATCTCGGGGCCCACTGAAATCGACGAGACGCTTCAGGCATGTTCTTCAGGAGGAATTGGTACAGCGCTTATCTTGAAATGCGGAATTGACAACCATGAATTTGGCTTTTCATGTGTTAATACGCGCGAATAAAGTCGTAAAAAAGGTGAGCATGCTGTACGTGCATTATTATGTCCGCGCTCGACGTTCCGCATTTGAATTAATGGCGAAGACTCGTTGCAAATGCAAACCTTTCGGCGTGCGTCGTCTGTTCGCGCAGAAGTTTAGGACGCTTCGTTCACTCGCTAAAAAGTGCTCCGCCCAAAAATATGCACTTAACAATGCTTCTCAACCTTAGCAAAGGTGCACAATCTGTTTTACTGTCTTGTCAGCTCAACTGCTTTGTAGAATATTTGGTTTGGTTTATGGGGGTTTAACGTCCCAAAGCGACTCAGCTAGGCTATGAGAGACGCCGTAGTGAAGGGCTCCGGAAATTTCGACCACCTGGGGTTCTTTAACGTGCACTGACATCGCACAGCACACAGGCCTCTAGAATTTCGCCTCCATCGAAATTCGACTGTCGCGGCCGGGATCGAACCCGCGTTTTTCGGGCCAGCAGCCGAGCTCCATAACCACTCAGCCACCGCGGCGGCTGTGTAGAAGATTTGCTATGGCTTATGGAATAATTACTGCACTAGCTCGCATACATAACAACTGTCTCAAGCAGTTCAATTTCAGTTCGTCTGTAATGCAAAAATGCAACTGCATGACAAATGTGTTGCATTTTCAGCCCTACTCTATTCTTTCTGCCAGTACAAATTGCACTGAGCATGCGGGCCTAGACTTTGTGGCTAAAAACCTTTACTAATGTGCGTCAAATTAAGGGCATGAATAGGCTAGTGACATATACAGCAGATATTCCAGCATGAGAGAGGTGCGCCCATTTACTGAGGCTTTGGTACGTGCACAAGAACCTCACTCACACACAAAATTAACGACGCAATGCATTTCCCAGCCTGCATATGGTGGTGCGGGACATTACAGGCCATTTACATATAACTTGCAGCTCTGAATGTTAAGAATTCCTGTGCTTGATTTCCCCATGCAGATTGCTGCTTTATGTACATGAAAAAGAAGTACTAAAATAAAAGCATTGTTTTATGGCATCTCTTAAAAGGCTTTATGGCTTCCCATTAAGGCAGAGGCGAGCCTGTAGCCATTTTGCTTTCTTGTACTTAGTGCTCGGAGCCTGGTCGAAGAAGAAACACCAGCCAATGTACGGACAGATGTCCCAATGGCTGGCACCTCAGCTGTTCATGCATATGTACAGAAATGTGGAAATTCAAAACTTGTGCATTGCATGCAAAGCGTTCAAGGTAAGGTAGGTAAGTAATAACACAAGCAGCTGGGCAGATTAGCTAGCCTTGTGTTTTTCTTAATGAAAACCCCAAGTCAAAACAAAGCATCAAAGCCTGCTGCACAACTCTGCTACAGGCACCACAACATAAAGTCAGGCATAAAGACAAAACAGAAAGCAGACCACAGGCAAAAGCAGAACTAATTCTTCACATAAGCAGCTTTACTGTTTAACTGCAAAATGATGAAGTTCATCAGCTGTTAATTGGAAACTCTTCTTGTCATGTGGGTAATAACATCAGATATAACCTTTGTCTTGCAAAAACTCTTGCAGGCACAAATTATACAGCACAGCGTGTAATAAATGAGTTTAATGCAAGAGATCTGAGTGACAAATAGTAAATTATAATAAATAGCATGGTAGAGCGTAGAAAAATCATGCTTAGGCTTTTCCAGCACACACAGAGGCTTGATCCGAGTTGTTTTCAGCGTTTTCTACAAGTTCCTTTACCGAAGTGTTGTGCGATGTTGAACGAAAAGCATTCCCATCCAGTTTTAGTTTTGGCGTGAACACTGGGCATAGCTTGAATGTTAACTGACATTGGCAAACCGTCCCTAAGACACTGGTGATGCCAAAAAATCTGGGATGTCTGTGAACACAATCTGTTCCTTGGCCTTTTAAAACTAGCAATTTTATAGAATGTTTATTATTCTTTATCCTTACGGATAATTGACCCAACGACCACCAGATTGGTCTCTGCCGTCCTTGCAGCATTTCAGACTTCTTGAAAGCACCGACGTCCCTATCAATAAGTCAAACATTCAGTGCAATATTCCTATATGCAATCATGCAATGAATCACATTTAAGCTAGAGACGCAAGCATTTATCTGCTTCACATGCATGTTCAGCACCCAGAGAGTTTTCAAGTAATGATTTGCTGCACAGCGATAGCTCAGTATTATAACATTTGTCTGAGATGTCAATCCTCCCATGTTTTGTACAATGAAAGGTGAAAAACAGCTAGACAATGTCGACTGCTGCGTATTTTTTTTAAAGATTAGTTATCCTGAAGTGAAGCTTCTCATAACTTACTGCCTTAGAGTATTGTCACGAACTAGAAGACGACAAAATGGGCAGCGGCGTGGCACGGAGCGCTCGCACTAGGCCCAACGCGATTAAATCATTCCAACGCCATTTGTCATGTAGTCCTGCTTTCCCCTGCTTGCCGTCACGCAATATTTGGTGGAAATGCGGGGTGAATAATTCTTATCACTTTGTAATGTGATCAGCTTGTCGTCACCCTCCCTCTCCGCACATAGGAAACGGAGAAACATAACTGCAACATGGGGGTCCACCCAAATGGGTAACTTCAACTTAACAGCTCCACACCTGTTGTGTGCTCATGTCGATCGACTGCTCTGCTGGTGAAAACATGCTTCACTTTGGGCATGAAGTTGGGAAATATGTTCCCACAAAACAATTCATAAATCCTAAAAGTGGCTGTAAACGTACACTGCGAACAGCAATGTCAGGCAACGGGACCCCGCCGTGGCCGGTGTCGCCGTTTCTGCAGCTGACTGTTGCGATCGCATAAGCCCTAAGTGTTAGCTCTGGATTCGAGCACCTCACATGCAGCACAAATTCCTGAGCAATAAATCGTTCTGTGCTTTAACATCTTGTCGAGCTGTAGTGACGGAGGCCGAACAGCACATATCTTCACACCAACGACCGCAGTCATGCGAAAACGGCTGTGTCCGAAGTTGTCCGAGCGAGAAATTGGTGCTCCTCAAGGAGAGAAAAGAGCCTACTTGACCAAATCCCCGAACTTCCACAATGCTCTAAAATGTTTACCGCCAACCAAACGCTCCAAGCAAAGCCAAGAGCTGTCCGTGGAGCTCGTAGCAAGCAGTCTGCGAACGGATCGCAACGGCGTACTGTTTTCGCCGTTCACTACTTGACGGCACTCGGAACATGTTGCATTCCGTTGCTTTGAAGTTGCTGCAGTTTGAGGCAGCGCACAACACCCTGCTTTCGATGTGAGCGTTAGTATTAAGGAAAGAAATGCCGAAACCGCACGTCTGCAAGCAATACCTATAGAAACGGAACCGCAGGAAAGACCCAGAAGTCCAAATTAACGTGACAAAGCTCAGCCGTAACGCAATGTCCGATGTATTTTGGACACCATCTATTGTAGGCCTCGGAAATAAGCCTTGAGGTCTCCTTTATATCTGGCGATGATAGCGATCCGATAAAAAACCGCTTCACAATTTTCGCATGGCGGAATCTTAGTATACTACACACACGCTACAAAAGGCAGAGTGGGCAAAAGAAAAGGAAATATAAATAACATTGCCCGGCCCGCAACACGAACGCTGCAGTGGACGCCATGCTGCCATTGCTACATCGGCGAGACGAGACGCTGCATCAACGATAGAACGCAAGCACGCCAAAAATAGAGAAGTCACGTAGAAACTATCTGAGCGGAAAGCGAAAATTGTGAAGCAGTTTTTGCATCGGACAGCTATCATGGCCAGATATAAACACCAGACCTATAGGCTTATTTCCGAGGCCTAATCACACGTGCACCAGCAGCCCGTCTTCCCACAAGAAAATGCATTTTTTAATCAGTGATCCTAACAATTCCGCCCAGGTAGTTGCGCGGTTTCTATAGGTATTATAGCTCACTACGCTTCCATTATATGCTGCCTCACATGTTCCAATAAATCATATGGTTGCTAGTCAGCGCGTCTCGTTCCCTTTGTCCCGTCGTAAGCGCTGTTATGTCCTCTCAGTCGGCTGTACCGACCTGCCCGCTCCAGCTCTCTTCTTCAATATAAACCACTCGTCCCGCTAGTTATGCTCGAGGTGCAAAGGTTCACAGGAACATTACACATGAGACAACAAAAATAGCAAATGTCATTACCTATGCATATATGGCGATCGGCCGTACGACGGCAGCATTCCTCTTCGTCCACTTCTTGACAGCGAGTCAGATTCGGTGAGAAAAGTGCCTCGAGCGGAACCCGCACGCCTCGGAGTGAACATGGTCCAAATAAAGAGAACAGCTCACGACAAAAAGCAGCGTCTTGCGACAAATGCGCGACGATCAAACGACGTCTTGAAGTGTGGTCCGCGGCGCAGAGCAATGGCAAATGGAGCTAGTCGTCAGAGGGATGAAAAGCCTAGAGGGCGCTGGCTGCAAGAGTGAATTTGGTTGGTTGTTGGGGAAAGGAAATGGCGCAATATCTCTATCACACTGCGGTGGACACCTCAACCGCGCCGTAAGGGACGGGATAAAGGAGAGAGTGAAAGAAGAAAGGAAGAGGTTCCCTAGTGGAGGGCTCCGGAATAATTTCGACCACCTGGCGACCTTTAATGTGCACTGACATCGCACAGCACACGGACGCCTTGGCGTTTTGCCTCCATAAAGACGCAGCCGCCGCGGTGGGAAGAGTGCTGCCGCGTCGCTTGCGGCACGCAGAGAGCATACGCGGCGTCTGCTTCTGCACGTCGTTTCGTGTGTTGTTTTAAGGGGAAAGCCTCTACAGACTCGTGACTCGCCAGCAGGAATGTTCGCAGAAGTGTGTCCCACTATAACTGTAAATCAAACGTGGTTGAGGTGTCTACAGAGATTTTGAGATCTGAGAGCTACTGCATCGTTTCCTCAAAAACATTTCCTCAAAACACATGTTTTTGCATTACTCCACGTAAAAAATAATGTGGATTAGCTCAGCTAATCCAGGATACACAAAGCGAAAAATATCGGCGTTCACTGTGTCCATTGGCGTTGGGGTTGACAATGTTCTAGATGACGATGGCTCTGAACAAAGGAAGGACGCATAACTGGCTCCCTGGATATGTGGACGCCTCATTCGTGCTTTGATTCGTGGTTAGAGAGATGTGGAATGAATGAATTAGCGCTGACAGCGTTGTGGCTGACATGCGGTACTGCAGCAATACCCAGGCCGCAGCATTCATTTGATGATCAATCTCTCACGATCAACCATTAACTACATGCGACCTCCCAGGGTGGCAGGGAGGACGCCCTGCCTATCCAGTGTGCAGAACGCAATCAAAGCAGGCTTTTGACACCAACGCCATGTACATGAAAGCGAGATTGAGGTCCCCACAGACCCAAGGAGCCGTTGTGCGTAGTTCCTTTCGTGAAAATGAACAGCCTTTGCAAACTTCTCAAGGCAAATGAATTCTATGAACGCCGTCGGCTCACTTGTTTTCTTCGGTTTTTGAGGAAAGCAAATTGGCAAAGTAACCGTCTCACATATCTCGGTGGACACCCGAACCGTGCCGTAAAGGTAGGGATAAAGGAGGGAGGGAAAGAAGAAAGAACTGAAAACTGAAAGTTGCATTTTGAGGAATGCCCCGCCGCTGTGGCTCAGTGGTTAGGGCGCTCGACTACTGATCCGGAGTTATTTATTTTATTTTATTATTTATTTCATAATACTGCAGGCCACTGCTTGGCCCAAGCAGGAGTGAACATATAATGATACATAACCAAAAGAATAAAGTTATTCAATATTAGCAGCACACGGAGACCAAAAGAATAAATTTATATAATGTTAGCAGCGCACGGATACCAAAAGAATAAACCAAACAATAAACTTATACAATATCAGCAGCACACGTATACAAAACATACATATAATCAATATTAGCAGGTAAATAGACGATTTAACGCATCAGAAAAATTTTGCGAGGAAAAAACAGATTCCGGTAGCGAATTCCAATCTTGCACTGTTCTAGGGAAAAAACTGTATTTAAAACTGTTAGTTTTGGCGAAAAGGGGGAGTAAGTGAATGTTCAAGAACGTTCCGAGTCCTTCTCACTAGAGGACGCTTAATGCACTCCGGTAGCTTCAATTTATTTTTACCTGTTAAACTATTAAACAAGAATACCAATCTATTAATCTTTCGGCGGACTTCTAGCGTAGGAATGTTATTTGACATCATTAACTGCGATGGAGAGTCTTCCCTTTTGTATTTTCCGTATATAAACCTAACCGCTTTCCTATTTACTTTTTCAAGGACCATTATGTCCTTTTTCGTGTACGGGTCCCAAACGACTGAGGCATATTCTTTCTTTCTTTTTTATTTGTTGCTTAGACGTTTGCCTAAGAAGGGGCTGAGGCTAAAGGCACAATGTTGCCTGACAGGGCCTCAGCCCCCCACTACATGACAAACAAACATACAAATGACAAATTATAACAGTCCGGCGGGCCGGTAAAAAAAGTAGGCCAGATGTAAGCGTTATACAGAGGAAAATACATACGGAAGAAAATACATACAGAAAAAAAAAAGACAGAAGCGCGTGACAAAAAATTTGCATAATAAATGTACGATGAGTATATAAATAAGAAACAAGGACCAAGACATACATGAAACACTACATCAAATAACAAAGTTCTACTTAAGGCTTGTTCTAGCCTACTGAAAAACAAGACATTATGTACATATAAACACAAAAAAAGAGTACAGAGAGGCGAACACAGAATCAGTAAAAAAAAGAAAAAAATAGACCACAACTTGCTCGCATAAGAAATTTTAGCGATTGCTATAGGTGACATCGCTGCAGAGAAGAGCTCCCTTACATTCGTTTTTGAAAGTGGAGAAGGGTTTACTGTAATTAATATTTATATCTCTTCTATTGAGAATTCTGATAACTTGGAAAGAAAGTGCTTGACGACCATAATTTGACCTTATCCTCGGCATCTCTATTTTCGGGTCTCTGATAGCGTACAAGTTTATTCTGTCTGTGGATGTGACATACAAGCGATTTTTATGTATCCATTGTAGCAACTTAAAGTAGTATACCTTGTCTGCCCTCAGCATACTGTACTTTAATAAAAGTGGATGCGTTCTTAGTTCCCTATTTTCGCCATGATAATTTTCGCATATGCGTAACACTTTCTTCTGTAAAGTAATTAATTTTTTGTAATTAGTTTCAGTTGTCGTACCCCAGACTAAAATACCATAACTAATTCTAGAATAGAATAGAGAATAATATAATGTCTGCTTCATCCAAGATGGAATCAAGTGCTGGATTCTGTAAAGACAACCAATGATCCGTGATAAATCAGACTTAAGGCAACTAACATGGGCGTTCCAGGACAGATCACTGCTGAACCATACACCCAAGAATTTTTGCTCAGTGACCTCCTCCAATAGGCTACCTTCATATCTGATGCTAATAGGGTTCTGATCCCTAACGCTTGTCGGTTTAAAAATTACGTATTTAGATTTTGTTGTGTTTAGAGTAATGCGATTGGCTTGTAGCCACCTGGAAAGTTTTAATAAGTAATCATTGACAGATTTTTCAAGGCATGTTTTTGTTGTTCCTGTAAAAAATATATTCGTGTCGTCAGCATACATGATTAACTGGGGGGATCCTGGTATCATAGTTATATCATTCACATATATAAGAAAGAGTAAAGGCCCCAAAATTGATCCTTGAGGGACGCCGTGTTCTAACTTCATTTTACTCGAAGTGCGATCGTTTATGACTACATACTGTAATCTGTCTTTCAGGTACGTTTGCAACAGCCTCAGCGCAACGCCCCGAATCCCGCAGATCTCTAGCTTTTTTATCAATATGTCATGTTGCACAGTATCGAACGCTTTCCGAAGATCTATAAATAGACCAAGGATTAAGAGTTTCTTCTCTATGTTTTCAATAATTTTTTCTTTTATATGTATAAGAGCTTGTTCCGTAGACTTATTTGCTTGAAAACCATACTGTGCATCAGCTATTATTTTATGTTTCTGAAAAAAGCTGTTAAGTCTATCATTAATGACGCGCTCAAATATTTTTGAGAATACAGTTAGAACAGAGATTGGCCGGTAGTTATTCATATTTGTTGCACCGCCGCCTTTATACACGGGTACTACTTTAGCTATCTTCAGGTCATCCGGAAACTCCCCAGTAAGAAGCATTAAGTTGATTATATAGGACAACACATGACTAATATGATTTGCAACATGTTTAATTGGCAAAGCCTTTATACCGTCATCTCCAGGCGTTACGTCACTTTTCAAGCTTCCGATTATTTTGCAAATTTCAGTTGGATTGCACGGAAAAAGCGAGATAGAGCTCATTGGACTGTTTGCATGTGTATAGTAGGACATGCTAGCAAGTTGGCCTGTATATTTCCCTGTGCTAATGAACCTAAGATTCATTTCTTCAGCAAGCTGATCATCAGACAGACGTTCGCCATCGACTGTGATATCTGTTACACAATGGCTTGAGCGCCTTTCGTTCATTAGGTCGTTAACCATCTCCCATAACCTTTTATAGTCGTTGCGAGCACGAAGAATTTGAGCCTGAAAGTACTCGATCTTTGCTTTTTTCAGGTCTGAGATCAATTTGTTTCTGTAGGATTTAAATTCTTTCAGTAACTGCAGATCACGACATTTAAGAAAAGCATGAAACTTCTTGTTTTTTTCTCTTATTCGTTTAAACAAGTCAACAGTCAGCCAGGGTTTCCGCATTCTTTTTCGTTTTGTTTTATGCTCGCGCAAGGGAAAAGCTGCATCGTAGCACTGTAGCAGCCTACTCAGGAACATTTTGTAGGCGACTGTAGCATTAGTTTCCTTGTAAACGTCGTCCCAGCTTTCTTTCTCGATTAGGCTGCAAAAATGTCGCAGGCTTTGGTCATTAATTGTGCGATACCAGGTACTTTCTTTGCTACCTTTATATTTACCAGTCACAGGGGGTCCCAAGCAGAATACTGGAAGGTGATCACTGAGGTCGCATATCATGACTCCAGCAGAAATATCCTCACAACTCATGTTGGTAACACAGATATCCAGGGACGTTGCGGTATCAATAGTCACCTTTGTAGGTATTGTCACAACATTAGTGCAAGCGTACAGGTGCATAATGTCGCGGAATTCGTTTGCATTCGTGCTGTCCGATATTGTATCAATATTCACATCTCCGAGAATAACAAACGACTTTGTAATGGCTCCAACATAACTCAGTGCACTTTCTAAATAGTCACAAAAATCGGACATGATACCAGATGGCGGTCTGTATAGACCGCACCCAAGTTTCGTAAGCCAATTTTTTCATGTGTGCTGGGGCAGTTTTTAGCTTTCTACGTAAAACCCATAGCTTTCTCAATGCGGCTGTAGAAATATTAGTAATGTGTGACGACCGGGTTCGAACCCGACCGCGGCGGCTGCGTTTTTATGGAGGAAAAACGCCAAGGCGCCCGTGTACTGTGCGATGTCAGTGCACGTTAAAGATCCCCAGGTGGTCGAAATTATTCCGGAGCCCTCCACTACGGCACCTCATTCTTCCTTTCTTCTTTCACTCCCTCCTTTACCCTTCCCTTACGGCGCGGTTCAGGTGTCCAACGTTATATGAGACAGATACTGCGCCATTTCCTTTCCCCCAAAACCAATTATTATTATTATTATTATTATTTTGAGGAAATGCGCGGCGCTGTGCAGTGGTGGAACACCTGGTGCTCGGTGTGACTTGGGAGCGAGAGAGAGAGAGAGAAAAGGCGACGGAGTCGGCGGCGGCGACCTGCGCCATGCGTGTCGTCACTCGTGCTCCGACATAACCCGGCTCGCGCGAAGCGCGGTGTTGACTAGCGTAGTGAAGCTTTTCGCTTCAAAATTCATTTACGTAAGGAGACAAGTGTCCTCACAGTTCAATAATAATTAGTTCATTAGTAATTAGTAAATATTTAATTGGCAGTTGATAATTGTAATTGGTTAATTAGAAAATTAGTAATGATAGCTGTTGGTGTATTATGTCGTAACTGGGAACTCAGTATATGATAATGCACTGCGCATGCGCGACGCGCCAGCAGACAATGCACCTGCGCTTCAGCCTACTGCGCATGCGTGTGACTTCATTGAGTGGCGCCACCATCGTTCGAGAGGAGCGCTCCCCAGGAAATCTTGCCAGACGCCTCCATTGGCGTTGCAGCGTCTGAACGATTAAAGCCGGCTGCGGAGGCTGATTTGTTTGACGAGCGGCAGACGGGTTTCCGGATGCGGTGCACGGTTGATTCAATATCGGAGGTTGTCACAGCGCTGGAACACGCCAGCGCGGCAGTTTAGGTTGCGGTGCTGCTGCTACTGGACGTCCCGGGCGCTTTTGAAACCTTCACTGCGCACCAATTCTCGCGGTGCTTGAGGGGGCCGATGTGAGCTGGCGCCTTTTGCAATATGTTCGCGGCTTCCTGAGCGGACGCACCATGCGTGTACGAGTAGGGAGTCAGCTCTCTGAGCCTCGTCCGGTGGACCTGGACGCGCCGCGGGGCTCTGTCTTATCACCATTTCTGTTTAATGTGGCCATATGTCAGTGGTGTCGGCTTGCCTTCCACGAGCGCCCGACGCCATGTGTACATGTCCATATATGCAGACGACATAGCTCTGTGGTGCCAGGGACCAACGGGCGAGGCGCTCCGCATGCGGGGGTGCCTTCAGGGAGCTCTGACCGCAATCGACGCCGGCTTGCGCGGCCTTGGTCTGTCGCTGAGCGCGGACAAATCGGTGGCCATGGCCTGCGTTTCGCGCTCGCGCGCGCGTCTTGTGCCACTGTCACTGGACGGGACTTCAATTCTTTGGCCTAAATCGGCGCGGTAACTTGGCCTGGACATCGACTGGCGCCTTTCCTTCCGTCCCTCGGCGACCAAGGGCCTGTTTGCAGATGAAAGGATCACCGCCGCCGTGCACAAGCTCACCGCTCGAGACCAGGGCATCTCCCAGCAAGCCGCGTTGCGGCTATGCAACGCCGCAGGCTGGAGAATTAGAGGCTTGAAGTGTAATTAGTAGGTTCAGAATGCAGTAATAAGCTCTCTTACATTGTGTGGTCGCGCTAGAACGTCTGCTGTCGTGAATCTTAATTTATAACCCCCTCCGCCCCTCTCGTTCGCCAATTTTTTTTCAGAAATTCCTATGGAGAACCCTGATATATACATATATATACTTGTAAAGTAGACTGACACACGCTTAAAACGATTCAAAACATCAGTAAACCGTTCTTTTTAAGCGTGTGTCAGTCTACTGTGTAAGTTCATAGCGCCTTCCTCGCACAGTTATATGTATAGAGAGCGTCCCACCTAACTTGAACCAAGATCTTGAAAAAACCTAACCGTTCTTCAGAACTGAAATCGCGTAGACGTTCTCAAGGTATTCTGCGGCGATAATTGCACTCTCACGCGAGCAGAATGCACAACGCGTCGCCAGCCGCTGCCGGTAACGCAGGAGCCGAGCAAAGATAGCACTTTCTCGTAAGCGAAGAGATAATAATAATAATTGGTTTTAGGGGAAAGGAAATGGCGCAGTATCTGTCTCATATATCGTTGGACACCTGAACCGCGCCGTAAGGAAAGGGATAATGGAGGGGATGAAAGAAAGGAAGAGAGGTGCCATAGTGGAGGGCTCCGGAATAATTTCGACCACCTGGGGTTCTTTAACGTACACTGACATCGCACAGCACACGGGCGCCTTGGCGTTTTTCCTCCATAACAACGCAGCCGCCGCGGTCGGGTTCGAACCCAGGAACTCCGGATCAGTAAGCGAAGAGAAGGCGCGGCGCTGGCGATGTATTTTTACAAATCACGGATGAGAGCGCTGTAATCGCGGCGCATTCGGGCGCACGAGGGACGCTGTCACGTGATATTTTTTAAATAGCGTGGCTTTTTGGGCTTGTTGGTACATAGTTCCAATACACTGTAGCGCAGCAAAAGACGAGGACACAAAAGAGACGAGAGACGAACACCACGAGCGCTAACTTCCAACAAATTGTATTCTCCTGAAGCATCACATTTATACACCAGAAAACAGCAATCAGACGTGCGAACAGTATCGATTTCTTAGAAAAACGAGCTCTTTATCTGAGAGGAGAATGGAAGGTGTGCTTACACACGAGCATCCTGACCTATTTATCTTTTCGGCTTCAATGATTTCGCGTGTTAACCTTTCTCTACTTTTTCCTATTATAAGACTTTTATCAAATAAAGGCTTACAGGGTTTTGACTTGCATGCGAGAATGTGGTCAACCAGCGATCTGCCTTGCCCGTTTCTGACGTTGCGAGCGTGTTCCATTAGGCGCTCGTTCGGACATCTCCCCGTCTGGCCGATATAGTGTTTCCCGCATGACAAGGGAATTTGATATACAACACCTTCATCGCACGTGACGTAGGGCTTCTGGTGCCTAGTTGCGCATCCGCGCGCTTTGTTGGTGTTGGTTTTTCCCAGTTTGCACAACGTTGCAAGTTTTTTCGGCGCCGAGAACACGACGGTCGCATTCGCTCGTTGACCAATTCTTTTTAAATTGTGGGAAATCTTGTGTAGATAAGGTAATACAACAAGGTTTTTTCCGTTCACGAGGAACTGGGTTTGGATTACATTGATTTTCTGGTTTCATTCTCTTAACAAGTTTTTCTGCAACAGAAACTTGAACATGGGAGGGGTATCCGGCATTAGTAAGCCTCTTGGACTGCTCTTGAAAACTATCGGTCATCATGTGCGGACAAGATTTCTGGAGAGCATTTCGAAAACATAAATTGACAATACCTCTTTTTATCAGTTTTGAATGAGCGGAGTGATATGGCAGCATCGGCTTGTTGCTTCGCGGCTGGTAGGCCCAGCATATGTGATGAGCGTGAAAGGTGAATTTAATATCTAAAAATCTAATGGAGTTATCGATGGGCAATTCGCATGTTAAAACAAGCGGTTTAAAATGTTGTCATGGTAGTTAAGATGCTATGAGCCTTTGACTCAAGTTAGCCTTGGTCACACTTAACAAGAATAAAAAATTCATCAACAAATCTAAAGACCTTGATTACGTCCAAGCTGTCAAGGTGGCTGGAAACAGCCTTGCCAAGTTTTGTTAAAAACAGATTACTCAGAATTGGCGCTATGCACGACCCGATGCATATCCCTGTGTGTCGGCGAGCAGTTTTTTAGAAATTTTAGCTATTTACTTGCAGTCAACGTTCATTAACTGGGAAGGAAAACCCTACCTCCAGCCCGGCTCCAGCTGAGAGTTTCGAAACTGAAGTATATCTATAAACGTTGACTTGCATGAGAAGAGACCTTGCCAAAAGGCTAGTGCAGAAGAGCGGAACTCATGTGGCACGACGTGAAATCAAATGTCGAAGTGCAGGTGGCCCTAGCTGCACTGACAAATCAAGAGCGAGAGTGCTGCACCACTTGAACTAGTGCAGAAAGTGCAGCCAAATTGAGGAGACCTTTCATGTTCAGCATGCAAAGGAAGCATCAGCCCTGCAGCCACAAGGGCAACAGGTGTTTTCAGTTTTGGTGAAAAACTGCACGTGCAGCTCCACCTAAGCAAACCTGAACATGACCATTATGTTCAATTTTGATGCAGCCAGTTTCACTAACTGCCCAAACAAGGATACAACATGTAGGTGGTGCATCATTCACAGTGACATGCACATCTGCATCCACAGAGGTTTTCATACATTCTATCATTAATTCAGTTGCTTGTGGCCAGCCCAGATCAATGCATGAGCACAGCACAGGCATTTCAAGCCTTTGAGCAAGTCTAAAAATGCAAAAGTGGCACTGCTGAGCACACAACTTTACATCCTGTAAGCATAGCAGTACAGTAAAAGGTCATTAAATCAAATTTCAAGGGACCAGAAAAAATGTCTAAATTATTGGAAGTTCAAATTATCGAATTACCTCGAAAATACCGACAAGAACCACTTGCATTACGACAAATTTATTTAGTAAAAAAATTGGGCAATGGTTGCCTGCTTTTGAGATGAGAACAATGCGACAAAGACTATATTTCACATTTCAATTAAAACCTTATTGCGTGCACAGCAGAACTGCTCCAAAACGGCAAGAGCCCTCGCAGCATCCTTCAGAATGCGTTGGAGTAGCGGTAGAGCTTCACAAGTGGCTGTGAGAAGGCTTCATCTATGGCTGCTAGATAAGACGTGTGGCCGTGCTTGTGTGTGCAAACAGCAAATGGCGTGTGACAAGTGCGCAATTTTGGCACAGTAGAAGAACCATGCAAATGAAAGAGTGAAGCCTGTGGCGGCGCCAATCGACATCTAAAACTGTGAACAGCTGAGCTCGGTTGGATGGCTGATGCGTGGCCTATAGCTGTCGTCGATGTGGGCTTGATGCGAAGCTCCACAAAGCGAAGCCGAAAACTACACGGTCAGACAATTCTTGGAGACGGGTTCGTCCAGTTTTCGTCACGACTGCCATTGCATGCATGGCAGAGGTCCGTCCGCAACTCTGCAGCATGCAGCTGTTTTGAGTAGGGCTATTGTGATGACGGCTTGCTGTGTCGGTCATTCCTGGATGCTGCCTCGGGAGCCCGTTTGAATTAATGCCCGAATTAGTGAGCGTTCGACACCACAGACTTCCATGGGTGCTTGCCGAGACTGCATCAGCAGTTCAAATTAACCAGATTTTACAATTGATGAGTCTCGAATTAATGAGCTTTTACTTAGTAGTATGTGGGGCTTAACGTCCAAAAGCAACAAATGGGCTACGAGGGATGCCATAGCAGAGCGCTCAGGATTAATCTAGAACCCCTGGGGTACTTTCACTGAAATGTGGCTGCAACACTTAGAATTTGATCCTGTGATCTTGGAATCAGCAGCTCAGCAACATAACCACTAAGCCACCACAGCAGGCACATCCTGCAAGCACTTATGAGCAAATAAACTCCCTGTCAACCCAGTGATGTTCACTCTGTATCAAAGAAAACTGAGAGAAAACAAAAAAAAATAGCAAAAGTTTCACACACAAAGGTGCACTGACCTTGCATCACGTGCGGTTGCATGGACTGAACGAATGCAAACAATGCCGTTGACACGGGAAAAGAACAATGGTGTTTCCTCATAGCAGCCTGCAAATCAAAAGAACGAGAAGCACCTGTTGCTAAAAAGAAGTGGCAGAACCAAACATCTACTGTCATTATTTTCATCATTTAGAAAAAATGAAAAGGAAGATAAGGTTTGGCACATGTGGCACAGTTTACAGCTGGTGCCACTGCAAGCACTGCAGTAGAAGTGCATATACCTGCAACAATTACAGTGCTATTGTTAAACGGTGAAGAGAGTGAAAACACACAAAGAAAAATGCATGACTTTTCCTGCTGTTTTCAGCACTAGTATTACTGGCTGTACTGTGTGCATCCAGACATGGCATGTTGCTTGATAACTGTAGCAGCAACAAAAAACTTGCCATAAAAAGAAACAGAAGTCTGTTTATATTCAGGTCAGCTCTTGCACTTCAATGCAGATTTTATTACACTGATAAGCCAGCCCAAGCTGTTGGAACTAAATATTTTGCGTGCCTCATTGGTGCTGTCGTCTCACCTGCTCCTAGAAGCTTGTCTTTCTTGAACTCAATAACATCCAGGTCACCCACATCGCTGCCAGCTGAAAAAAAAAAAACGTATATAAACCTGCCGACTCAAGCAAAAGCACACTATTGACTGCAGACCTGGCATGCAATGTTTAACTAACCGTACAGCGGAAGACATTTAATTTCAAATACTCCCGTCGAACCTTAGCCTTATTGTTTCACTCTTTGCTAAGGTTGGAGCTCATCAGAAAACAAGGAACACAGACAGAAGTGGATGGCAGTATATGTAGGAGAAACTGGTCATTGCATTAATGACCTCCTTCGTGAACATAAACGCAACGTAGAGAACAAGAATGAACAAGACGAACTGCTTGTACTACATTATAACACATGCAAACATTGTACACCACTCTTTGAAAAGTGTTCTTTAATCAGCATAGGCAAGGATAGGCACACACAAGAAATCATTAAATTCCGTCAGTTGACATTTAGAGCTCATGTAGTTATGTTCCTCCTCCTCACAAAAAAAGAGCTTATTTCAAGAGGTTGCCATATATAGACCTTCTCACAAACCCCGGAAAAACCGTTTTTATTTTTATTGCGGGAAAAGCGTTGGGGAGCTTAATCCTCCAACTCTTCCTGTGCCACGAGCACAGTCCAGTGCCCAATAAGGCAGCGCTCCTTGGCCTGTTTATGAAAAGGTCTATCATAAACTGATACCAACTAGCCGGCCTCAACAAGCTAACAGGCCAGTGATGTAGCATCACGTCGTGCTTTACTGTACAGTACAGCATCCATGATATGATCGCGGTTGATATAAATTTTGGAATGATACTTCCATGATACAACTGCAGTTCATATAAATTTTGGAATGATACAAATTTGTAAAATTCCCTTGCTGGAATGTGTTGTGTACAATGGGCAAAATTTTGAATATCTGGACACTCTACCGTGCTACAATAGCAAAAATGAATGTGCAAGCTGCGACTGCATCCGTGAACGCTCAGTGCTGTCCGCACATCACCAATGCCACTATTGCTAGACATGCAGTATGCAGCGTGAGCAGTGAGTGGCAGCGTGCAGACCACATATCGCCAACGCACTACGATTTAGCGATCACCGATGTTGCGAGTGAGCGGTGGAGCGTGGCCCATCAGATGTAAATAAGCCTGCGCGAATGCATCTCTCGTCCTTCTGCAGACGGGTTTTGTACGGTTTAGATGATATGAGTATTTTCCGTAACCCCATCAGATTCGTATTACTGATCTGTAACCATTTCTTTTTTGTAGCGATAGCTACTTTACTCTAGCATTTCGAGCCTCCAGCGTGGCGGTGCCGTGGCCACTGTGCCGCTGCCACGTGGTCACGTGGTTGGTCACATGGTGCGTGGTTGGTCACGTGGTGCAGAGCAGCTGCCAGCGGCGCGGCGCGCCAGCGAAACTGAGTGGGAGGGGGGAGAGAGTGAATCACGTCATGGGACGAAGATGAAGAAAGAATGCCCAGCGAAACGGAGCGGCGAAAGACTGACTTTGCAATTCGAATGAGCGAGTTCGACTTGGCCAGCTGTGGCTATCGCGTCACTGCAGGTTTAACCAGAGCTAAACCACAGACAAATTTGTTTTCAGTCAGGACAACCGCACCACTCAATGTACCAAAGTCACTTTCTTCGCTACTTTTCTGGCACTTGCAGTCTCCCCCTCCTGGCAGTTCTTTTGCCGTTTGCTTGATCTAAAAGAGACAAAAGTAATAAACTTATGCTCGGAAACCCTCGGTGTAACAGTCGAGCCGTCTCAAATAGAGCGCGCACATCGCCTCGGGAAGTACCAGGAAGGCAAATGCAGACCTGTCATTGTTAAATTTGCACTTTTCAAAGACAAACAGCTCGTTCTGGACAAGGGGCCCAAATTCAAGAATACAAATTATGCTGTACGAGAAGATTTTTCGTTAAAAACACGAATATCAAGGAAACACCTACTTGATTTTGCGAAGTCACAAAACGCCACGTATAAACTTAGCGTAGACAGACTGCACATCGGTGACGTCACCTTCGTATTTGATGTTGCATCTGGGAGCGTCACTCGATCTACAAGATAGCTCACAAGGGAAAAGATAGCTGGTACAATCGATCATTCAAACTCTACTTGTCGTAATCACACGCCATCACGATTACACTTATCATGCACTAATATGCGTAGTTTGCTACCCAAACGTGTTGAACTATGTTCATACCTGGATAACAGTGAGTGTGACATTTTAGCATTAACTGAAACGTGGCTAAATCCTGATATTTCTGACACTGAGGTACTGCCCGATACCAACGAGTACATAATCTTCCGCAAAGATAGAGAAAACAAAAGAGGAGGAGGTGTCCTAATAGCCGTCAAGAAGCGTATAGCATCTCATCTTGTTAATTTACCCAGTCCCCTTGAGATTATATGGATCTGCATTACGTCATCATTCGTTAATTCAATAATAGGTGCATGTTACAGACCACCAGATAGCTCCGCTGCTTTCATATCTCACTTGCCCGATAACCTCAGTGCCATAAGGACCAAGTTTCCTAAAGCTAATATATTTCTGATGGGGGACTTCAATTTCCCGGACATTGACTGGTCTAACCTCACCTCTGACTCTCGCTGTTCTAAAGACTTCATCGACTTAACTTTAGATTTTTCTTTAACTCAGTTAGTAAACCAACCTACACGCGGAACGAATATTCTTGACCTTGTTTTGACTTCATGCCCCGACAATTCAAGCATCGTCTCTACTAGTGAGGGATTCAGTGACCATCTGATTCTTAATTTTGCAGTTAGCATTCCATCACATACGCGGCGTCTAATGTCTAAGCTCACCTTCAACTATAAAAAAGCTGATTGCAAAGCTCTTAACGTTGGTCTGCAAGAATTTTGCTCCTCGTACCTTTCCACTTTCTCTTCCCGTACCGTCAATGAAAACTGGACCTTATTTAAAGAAAAGTTGCTGTCATTAATGGTTGCTCACGTACCACAAACTTCATTTCGGGTCAACATTTCTAAGCCATGGTATCATAGGTCACTTCGCACAATTAAGAATAAAAAGCGCTTATTTAAAGCAATGAAAAAATCTGGATCTCCCTCTCTGAAACTGCAACAGAAAGACTGCGAAAAACAATACTGCCGTGCCGTTCGTAAAGCGAGACATAAATTTTATTCTCATGATCTTCTATCCCTTATGCGCAACAACCCTAAAAAATTCTGGCGTACAATATCCCCAACTAACACTCATACCCAAATCGCTCTACAGGACAATACCGGAAATTTCATTACTGACGAAGAAAGTGCGACTATCTTTAACAATTATTTTACTTCAGTGTTCACCCATGAAGATCTTTCTAACATTCCTGCCACCGCCGAAGTCGACTACAGATATATGACCCCCATCGAATTATCTGTTGAAGGCATCGCGTCACTTATCAAAAACCTTAAAATGTCCACTAGCTCTGGTGTTGACGGAATCAACGCCAAAATTCTTAAACTCACTATAAACTCGAGCAGCTTAATCTTGTATCACATTTTTCAGCAGTCTTTATCTACAGGTGAACTTCCGTTTGATTGGAAAATAGGCAAAGTCATCCCCGTGTTCAAATCCGGAGACAGAAGTAACATCAGTAACTACCGACCTATATCTTTAACCAGTATTGCATGTAAGCTCCTAGAACATATCATTGCTTCAAATGTTGCGCAGCACCTTGAACAAAACCGTTTTTTTTACCCTCATCAGCACGGTTTTAGAAAAGGACTGTCATGCGATACTCAACTCATGGAATTTACGCACGAAGTTCTGACTAACATGAATGATAACCAACAGACTGATTGCATTTTCATCGACTTTTCTAAGGCTTTTGATCGGGTAGCACATTGTCGTTTAATTGCCAAATTCTCTGCTTTCAATATCGACTCATTAACGCCATCATGGATTAGAAATTTCCTCTCATTTCGCAAACAATTTACCAGTATAAATAATTGTTCATCCTCTCTCTCTGAAGTATCGTCCGGTGTTCCCCAGGGCAGTGTCCTGGGCCCGTTACTATTTTTAATATATATTAACGATCTGCCAACCGACATTACCTCTAACATCCGTTTGTTTGCTGACGACTGTATTATTTACCGCAGAATTTCTAATCAAACCGATCATATCGCTTTACAGAAAGATCTAGACCATATAACAAACTGGTGTTCCATGTGGCTAATGCCGGTCAACACTGATAAGTGTAAATTAATGACTTTCAGCCGTAAACTTTCAAACTCTTCTTTCACCTACTCGCTCTGCAGTAATCATGTGACAACAGCGTCCTCATATAAATATCTCGGCATTCACCTAAGTCGAAACCTTTCCTGGTCGACACACATTAATAAAATTACAGCTAAGGCTTCACGAACCCTTGGATACTTAAAGCGTAATCTTCATGGTGCACCATCTGACACTCGAAAACTAGCCTACCAGACGTTTGTCCGCCCACAACTAGAATTTGCATCACCCATCTGGTCACCTCACCAAGCGTATCTAACACGTAATCTCGAATCTCTACAGAACCGTGCTGCACGCTTCATCGCTCGTGATTATAACCGGCATTCCAGCGTCACTAAGATCAAGTTATCGCTATCACTTGAGTCTTTAGAATCATGTCGTACCGTAGCCCTTCTTTGCTTATTTCATAAAATGATTTTCAGTCTTCACAGTCACACATTACCTTTGTCACGGCCATGTCGCACATCTCATCGCCTCCATAATCATAGCAGCTTTACGCGTATTTTTGGTCATACAAAAGCATTCAACATGTCTGCTCTCCCACGTGCCATAAACTATTGGAACAGCCTTCCTGACGATGCTACTAATACCAGAAATCCTGCTACATTTCGTGATAAAATAACCGCAATCTTCGCCTAGTTGTCTCAGTTCTGTGTATTCTTGCGAAAAATGTTTTATTGCTGCTTAGTGTGAACTAACTTGTGCACTTTTTAGCCTTTCTGTCAAATCGTGTTCCATTTCCATGTTGCCACATTTTGAAACACGTAATTATTGTGTGTTGTATTACTTTATTTGTATTCTTCTGAGTGCCTCTTGCTAACTATTGTATAAAGTTTTTCTTCTGTCCTTTTTTTTTGTGTTTTGTGTTATTTTGTGTTTTTTTTTTGCGCTGTTCTCTAACTTCTATGTACTGCCCCACTCACACAATGCTCCAATGTAAAGGAGCCTGTGAGTAACTTGAATAAATAAAAAAATAAATAAATAAATCTGCTAGGTAAGACATCTGTTAATCACAAGCTTGCTCGTGAAGTCTGAAGGAAAGCCACCAGTAACCTGTTTTCAGTGCATGCGCACAATCTTGTTGCCCCAAAGAATGCCGAGGAATTCAATATGGCCTAGTGAATGGGCATATTTCGTATTGCTGACAGAAGCCTGTCAGACGGAAAAATGCATCAACTGCATACTCACACATCACACAGTAGACTTTGGTGCCACTGTACACAAAGCTGGAGGGGCACATTGCTGATGGAAGGACAAACTTGTAGCTCAGCAGTGCTTCTTCATCCTTCTCCTGTCAGAAAAAGAGTGCAATTCTTTTCAACCTTATACCTGTGGTTCAGCATCCAGTTATTTTAAGGGGAGCAACAATTCATAAAACTACTGCCACAAAAAGTCCACTGCAATATGGAGAGGAGCAGAAAGTTGTTGAGATACAAATGAAATGATGGTAAAAATTACCACCGGCATGTGCGCTAAGTGACAGTGGAAGTATAACATTGCCACAACCAAATTGTTGCGATATTGTTTTTCAAGGGCTGCACCGCTTGCTCATATATCTTTTAACAGAAGGGTTGCAGTTCTGGAAAAAAGAAAATTGCATTTTCATTTGCAATGTACACTTACTTTTCTAAATGACTATTCCATTCCTTAATGGTGCAACAAAAGAAAATTTCTGCACATATTGGTTCAGGGACGATAATCCAGAATCTTGAAAAAACAGTGATCAGTACACCTAGAAACTAGCAAGGCCTATGTGAGCATGCTTCTTTATTAATTCTCATTTTTTTATTCAAAATTAAAAATAGCAGCTTTAGCTGCAATTTCCCAATATCAACAATGGAAAACTGTGTAAAATAAAGAAAGAAAGACTACACACTAAAACACAGAAATGAATTCCTCGGATGAATAGTACAACTGGCACATATATGAGCAAAAGAAGAGCAAAGTACAAAATAGAAAACAGCAAACATGACCCAAAAGCAGCAACCCAACATCCACCCATAAGGGGTGCTGAATCTCTAAGCAACTGACCGTATACTGCTCCTGGAAACGAAGCACTGTGAAGTCCGTGAAGCTGGCTGGTCTGTCGGCTGGTGAGCCCAAGCTACGAATATCCACAGTGCCTAGAGAGAAAACAGCAATAAAATGTTGGTATGTACACAATGGTGCTGCCATCAGCCAACACACAGACAGACTGTTACCCTATTCTAATAAAACTAGAAAAAAAATATAAAGCAAAAAGTTGCCCCTCAAGATGCGTTACACACATCAAAGCCATTGTATGTTCAGCTGCCTCACTTAGCACAATTTGCAGACTGCAGTCAGGCTGAAGGTGTCAAGCTCATATTGCAACTATTACATACACACACCCTAATGGGAACACAAACAAAACTAATAATTCCCACAGTGCCTTTTCAGCTGAACTGTAAAGTTTAAATCACCGAAAATATTTCTGTAGAGATATTGGGACGAACAAATCATCAAGTCATATTAATTGTGTAGTTTAAAATCTTGCTACAGCTATGACATTTCAACATATATGCCAATATAGCAGGTACTAGTAGTGCACAAAGACAAGGACAGACAGGGAAGTAACGAACACAGCCCCGAAATAACAGACACTTGCTAGGCAGACAGCTGTGCATATGTCCTCCAGCTTCAAAATCTCAGTAAAAGCTCACAAGACAAGAATATGTTTCATGAGGAGTTTTGAAAGTAGTACAGTCAAAATAATCGGCAAAAATCTCACCAATGGCATAGTAGAGCCGTTGAGAAACATGGGGATTCAGGGCAGCCATCAAGATTGCAACACCATTCCTGTGCAGGAAAGAGTGAAAAATATGCAGCAAAATTTGCAAAATCGGTCATTTGGGCAACAAAAACAAGACAAGAGCAAGCTTCAATGGTTGGGGTGTACGAATATTGGAAATTTAAAATGGATAGCTATAGTTGTGTGGCGTTTAATGGCACAAGAGCTACTATGGCTATGATGCGCGAAAAACACAGGGTTAGGGAAACTTAGAATAGATAGCGACTATTCACTATTAGATTTGTTTCGCACTGTACTTCCCACTCTACTTGCACTATTCAACTCCTCTAAACAATCAAAAGTTACAAATTTTGTTGTTCATCTACACTTGCTGCAATACATCGCGACATAGTATCGACTGCCAGCACGGGAGCTCGACTAAAAGCCAGCGCGTGGTAAGCTAGGCCTTGATAAAATCAATGTGCTGAGGGCCAATGAGAGCTGCCTGAATTGGCACTGTCGCTGCAGGCTTGTGGGTCAGAAAACGAAATGCCCCACCGCACGGCATGTCACTGTGTCGCGCCACGATGTAGCGTACAGCTGGCTGTGAGCCTTTCGTTTTAAATCACTATGATAAGAGACACGGCACGCACGCAGAAGCGGCCTGGCTTGTGGAGGAAGAGGTGCAAATGCAGAAAGCGTGCTCTGCTGTGGTTGTTTTGCGGCGATCACTCTCAATTTTTGCCAGCGAGAATCTAGAAACTGCACATCTCAGGACAGAGAGGAGAAGAAAAAACCACTCAACAAACACATCTGGCTCAAAGCCAGCCAACCACAGCACATAAGGCGTGGCCCGGGCACTGGGACATCTAAACGCGTGGTTTTGTTCATGCGTTCAGGCCCATCACGGGGCTTGCAGCCCAGTGAAACTGATAAACAAGAACTAAGTGGGCTCTGTGTTGTCGTGAACACAACATTTCAGGCAGCATTCCACAACCAGTGCTCAGGTTGCTGCTGCTGTGTCTGTTTCGCAAGCCATACTGTCGCGCTGCCAGCAGTACATTAATTACGCCTTGCCCCTCCGATAATCAACCCCTGAGATCCCTCCTCCAGTAAGGAGGTTTCTGGCCATCTTATAATGCTTCAAGACAGCACTCAGTAAGCTCCTTTGTCACACGAGCAGTAGGTCAAACTGCACGACATCACAATTCGTTTTCTAATGACGCAATTGTTATCCAAAGAAACGTAAATAATGCATTAGTCTAAAAAATATTTGTTACTAGTATTACTGCTATACAATTCCCCTTCCCTTAATGCCTGGTGGGCTTGAAAGGATTAGTAAATTATGCTGATGACAAATTCATGCTGAAGACAACAAAACAAAATATTTTTGGAATATTGTATCTTGTCATTGCTGTGTTTTGTGGAAAAGCATTTCTCTTTAGTTGGAACTACCAGTACTGCCATTCGAAATTCAAAAATATTTTATTCTGCTCACGTCCAATTTTCATTATTCGTATTCGCTCCGGAGCCAAAATTTTATTCTTGCACACCTCTAGTCGACAGAATGAGGACGAAACTTACGATGGCAACTGCATGTCGATGCACCATGCCTTCAGGTGCATAGGTAAAGTGTTGCTGCCATTCTGTGCACGGGAAGACAAGAGAGAAAAATTAGGATGCCAAAGTCACCTTAAGAGTGGAATGTAACAACAGTAGAAGCAATGCTGCTGCTACATGTTTCTGTGTCTGTGTAAGTTCTTAAACCACATACACAATGTGGTCACTGTATCTTTATTGGCACACACATAATCCTGCACTCAGTGAGTCTACCAAGAACCTGTTCCAACCTGTTTGTCTCGCCCTTTCCCAGGTGTCTCGCCCTTGCATATTGTTTTTCAGTTTTTAATTTTTGCGCCATGGTCCTGTGATCCTGTGACATACATCAGCACCCTCTCAACTAACCGACGACTTTTGTGAGCAACGCAGAATGCGAAATCTCATGACGTGAGGTGCCATACTGGGCAGGTGGCAACTGAATTTAATTTAATCAAATTAATTTAATTTACACCTGCCATAGTGGGTGGGTTGTGATGACGTCACGTCAAGTGACCAAGGTCACAAGGTCACGTGACCTTGTGACCAGGCCAATCAGAACAACTTTAAAATGAAACATAAGTGCATTAGAGTACATGCACACAAGAGCATATGGAAAAAAAAGCAAGGGCCTGCCTAGCACCACAATTTGTTGCTGAAAGAATGTACTGATAATGTCTGCAATCCTGCAATGCCTGCTAATTATTTTACCACAATCAGGGATACCCTCACTAGTCCGGCCACCCACCCTGTCTGCTATCACCTGCTCATCACTCGATAAGGTCATGAATGAACAAGACGACACGTAACTTGACAATGCCCAATGCGGACTCCCACCTCAGCGGACTTGCCCACTGCTGGTAGAAAATGCTGAGACTTCACTGCGTAACACTGGCTGAGGTGCACACACAGGAAAGAGTTTTAAGTGTGCCTGCGTTATCGCTCGCGCCCATGCCATGCCTCTGCTTGTGGAGCGAGAAAACGCAGATACTCTTTTTACTGCATTAAAAGTATATCCCATGTCTCCATAAAAGAAAACTGTTGCAGGTGTTGTCATTCCCAGCTTTCATGGACATCAACAACAAGTGTCATTTGGCTGCACCAGTAGTGAGCAACGTGTCACTCAAGGGGGTATTTTAAACTTATAATACTAGTTTAATTTATGGGGGTTTAACATCCCAAAGCAACTCAGGCTACGAGGGACGCCGCAGTGAGGGGCTCCGGAAATTTCGACCACCTGGCGCTCTTTAAAGTGCACTGACATCGCAGAGTACACGGGCCTCTAGAATTTTGCCTCTACCGAAATTCGAACGCCACGGCTGGAATTGAACCCGTCTCTTTTGGGTCAGTAGCCGAGCGCCATAACCACTGAGCCACCGTGGTGGCTAATCTTATCATACTGAGAAAGCCAGACGGTCCCAAGAGATTCTGTGCAAACATGGTCATTTTCTACGTCACTTCAAAATCTGCCTATTCAGACAGATTTTTGACTATTTAGGACAGTCATAGAAAATCAATGGGATGCACCGAACATTCGAAATTCGTGCGGTGATTTTGAGTGTTCAGCGTCATGCAGCACGTGGTGGCAGCCATGCAACCTAAATGTGTTTATTCAGATTTTCTGGGCTTGTGACCAGAGTGAAGGAGTGCTAGAGGGAGAGGAGATAGATAATTATTAGCCTCCCCTTTGTATAGGGGTGGGGATAAGTGTCACCTAGCAATTAGTTCACAGCGTGGTCAAAATCTTCACATAAATTGCCAATTTTCTTCTCATTACTTCCCAAGTGTGCAGCAATAGAACCTTTAACAGGAGCGAGAGAAACTAGAGCTCGCAGCATGCCGCCGCCGCCGTTGGAGTGAGCAGAGTGCAAGACGGAAAGGAAGAAGAGGAGGTACGCAGAAGCTGCATTCCTAAATCGGAAAGGCGCATTTTAAAAGGGGAATATTGAAAGCGAATTTGTTAACAAAATTAAAAGCACATTGCTGGCAAAGAAGTGCCGCATGACACTAAATGATCACCTGTCAATTTTTGCTTTGTTTTTGGCCCTCATGCGAAAAAAAAAGAAGCAAAGATGGCCATCATGTCACTCACTTCTCCTGTGTTCTCTGCAAACTTGCTCGCATGCAAAAACGAGGAGGAGGAAGAAAAACTTTAGTAAACAAAAAAGAGTTGATTGAGGTGGGGTCCTTATTCCAGTGCCCCACTGGCTTTAGCTGCCCTGCGAACCTGTCGGATAAGGGCCCGTTGGTCCTCCAGGATATTGCTGGTCAGCAATACCTTCCACCACTCAAAAGAAGCGCTTTGTGTCAATAGATTGTTCGGTTTGGCCCCACATCTCCACAAAATGTGATCAAGTGTGGGGTGGGCCTGGCACCATGGACATCTGTCGGCATATAATTTCGGGTGTATGGAGGTTTGGGAAGGTATTCTCTGTATCTGCCACCATGAAAAGGTGTCTGCAGTGTATAAATCCCTGTGAGGTGGGAGGGAGGTGTCTGCGCTAAAGACACTGACACTCGAGATATTCGTTATAAGTGGAGGGTAGAGGGGTAAAAGCGGGCATGGTGGGTGGCTGCGCTCAGTTGATGATGCCTCCAGCTAGAGCATGTGGCCTCTCATTTCCCTCCAGTCTCTCATGGCATAGGGTCTAGGTGATTTGGTGGAGGTTGGTGAGGAGAGTAGTGCGCATGGATCGGTCTCTCACAGCGTCTTCTCATTTTTGCGACGTTGCCAAGCATGTCACAAAAACAAAACAATGCTGTGAGAGACTGTGTAGTGGTGCAGGTTGGCTCCCTGGATTTTTTTTCTTGTCCCCTTTGGCCTAGGAAAGTTTCCTGATTCTATACAGGCAATAATTGTTCGATTACAGCAGTCACCGTGAAAACAGCACAGAGCACATGCTGCCTCCCAGAGACTGCTTCTCCGGCAGACGCAGGAAGCTGTCGCAAGACATAGAGGACATTTTGTGCATGCTAAACTACCGCGAGTCACAATCGCGGGAGTCAAAAAGTTTCCGAAATTCTAGGGAAGTGTGTTGCCACTTGCAGCAAATGGTAAAATGGGGGAGACAAAGACCTAAGAGTCTTTCACGTGATCAGATTGAAATGAACTTGCGTACAATTCCACTGTTCCAGCTTCACATTTCCCAGTTCGTACATTTTATTTTTTCCCGAACTCTTGTCACAAGTGCCACTACCGACAAACAGTGGTTCAGGTCCCTCAGCCTGCTGCAAATGCACTTTTTATTCGCCTATCTAATGACCACTGGACAAATCAACAAACCTTAAAACATTCTTGTATTGCCCCTTGCTATGTATGCGCCCTGCGCTCAACTTTTTGTCTGCTCATCTACAGGACATTGGACTTCTTCACTAACCTGCATCCCCTTCGATGTGTATTCACCCCAATTCAATGACTGCATAATTGTTTATATAAGTTTCCTTTATTTAACTTTAAAAAATTTTTTTCTGCACCCTTCTCTTACAACCTTCCCTCCCCAACACAAAGTACCATGTCAGTGCTTTTCAGAAGACAGGTAAAATCTCTGTTCTTCACTGACACCCTCTGTCTCTCCCTCCAGAGTCCGCCCCTTTCTTGGTCGACAAATGTCCACCTCTGAAAAATTTCTGGGGAGGTCCCTGCACAATGATGCAGTGCCAAGTGTGTACTGTACTCAGAAACGCAATTCATCCTCTCAATTTTCAAAATCTAAAAACCAGAAACACTGAACCCCAAGTATGGACACCAGATAGCATTATTAGAAAAAAAAAAAAGAAAAGCAATGTCTTGATGGCGCCAATAGGCTCAGCACACAGTTTCGGTTACGAGGTCAGTAGTATTTACACAAGATCAGCCTCAACAAAACCACATGACTTTTGATAAAGCAACCAACACTGGATTTCATTTCATTCTCACAGTGACACATCAGTCGCTTTGTGCATCATGCTGAGAAGTGCTGAATGCTTAGATACACACCCAGACTGTCTCGTGGAACTGTTCCTTCATGCACCGGTCCAGGTCACACTCGCCACATAGCTGAAAAAGATGACACAGATTCACCACTGTGCAAGGAATTAAAAAAAAAAACGCACCAAGACTTACTATAGAACAATTTTTCAGGTGATGATGCATGTTGAATTGATTACTGAGCCCTGTTCTCTGCAAGCAGTGGAATCTTATTACTTCGACTTTGCTTGACTCAAACATCTGGTTAATTCAAACAATGTGCTGTCAGCATCAAACAAATTACAGAAGCTCCCTTTAATTCAAAATAGTACATACAATTTGAAAAAATTTTGGGCATTTTTTAAGCTCAAACTGTCTAGAGTTGACTGTATTAAATAAAACCTGACCACAATGGATGAAAATGTCACAGTTTATAGCTTTTGGGCAATAAAGCACGAATTTTGTAATACAGTGGATGCTCACTGATTTGAACTCACTTGATTGAAGCAGCCAGTTAATTTCAGTTTATCGTTAAGCAGAGTTTGAATTAACAAAAACCATTTCAGTACATGTTATGATGACAGGAACAAATCATAATTTTAAAAAAATTTTCGTCCCCCTTCAAGTTTGAACTATTGAGAGCAGACCAGATATGAAACATACATAAAAAGGAAGTTTCAAGAAAGACGTGAAGCAACATTTAATGCATTAGTACAGTTTATTTCATGCAAACCACAAAACAATCAAGTCTTTACACAGTAATGCACGAGGCAGTTATTAGAAAACAAAATTAGATACCAATAAATTTAGTTCCATATACGGCTACAACAACAACATGCTCTTAAAATGCTTCTGATCTTTCCGGAAGTACCAGAACCAACATCAGGCACCATATGATTGTATATCATGCACTTGTGCACATATTCCACATAGAAAACTGCAGCACTATGAAAGCTAAAACCCATAACTATCTGCAGGCACTCCATGCAGATATATAGTAGCCTCACAGTCTTGCCATTAAGACAGTGAAAATAATAAGCTGGCTGACCGTAAATTTTAAAGAGCACCGTTTTCTCCAAATCATCGCAAAATAAAAGGGTATGCATGAGAGAAGCACAGTTCACAGCATCACAACCCTTTTGGTGAGAGAGCGAGCCATAACTTCAGTGCAGAATTGGCTACATGCATATCGTCATTAGCTACACACATGAAAAAGTGGTGCTGCCATGCAAATTCTGTGCGCACTTTTAAAAATCAGATCAGCCAGAGGAAAAAGTGCACTTTGGGGGAAAAAAAAAGGTAACAGAATGAACGGACATAGCAACAGGGTGACTGAGTTCAGGTCAACACATGCCAAGCTCTACTGTCTGTCTGTAACGTTTTGCAAATTCAGTGCAGCCTGACTTCTCTCTAGCAAAAGTCAACTGGACTAAACTAAGTTGATCTCTACAAAGGCAAATCACAGCACAGGTGTCAACTCCAGGTTCATTCAGCATTCTCAAAGAAATGCAACGACTGAGCATATGCTTCTCAACCATGCCAAGCTTGAAGAGCATTACATTAAGTGCACATGTGAGTTACGAGCTGTCAGTGTCATTTCCAATGAGGAGCTGAATGGCAAGCAAAGACCTGTTACCACTCACCTTCTCGGGGTCTTTATCTTTTAGGAACCATTTCTGGAGGCTGTTTCGAAGGAGCACGTAGAAATACTTTCCGCCTTCTTCCATTGTTGGCTCCACAAGCACTTTTGCGAGGTACCTCTGAAAAATTGAGGAAATGCATCAGTGCCTAGCAAGAGTAAAAAGCTCAAGGCAAACACAAGGTTTATGCCAGCCACAAATCGCATGCAATGTTAATGCACCAAGGAATGCTGCACTAAACTTGCTGGCAATCAGGCAATGATCGCAACCTTTTACATAATAACCATCGCTGCCAACCCAATAGTGAATCTTCTCTGTTCTCCTTCAAACTGTGCAGAAAACTATCAACTTCTATGAAGTGATACACCATTGTTTCCTTTTGTGCTTAGACTACAGCAAGAAGATTGACTCTGAAAATGCAGGGCACAGCTGTACATGCCAATGTTTGGAAGAAAAGAAAATGCTTAAGTGCAATGACAGGGAGGTGGAATTGTTTTGTTAGTACCTTTTTTTATTTAAAATGCCATTTGATATTACACACAAGGAACAGGCACAACTCAACTAAGAGTAACAGCTAGACAGAGATGAACGTTTCACTGCCGCTTGAAACAAAAGCACATTTAACGTTAGTAACAACCTCAGGGAACACTCACAGCTTCCAACTGGGCAGGCATAGTCCCGAAAATAAACGATGACACTTGCTGTCCAATGCCTGTTAGAAGTCCCTGGGGTGTCTTAAGGGGCTTGATCAGCAGTGTAGTCTGTAAGATAACGATGTTGCAATACCAAAGTAAGAGATCTGTCATTCAATCTCACATGCAGCACATGAAGCAGACTGTCTAGGAACCGCAAAAATATCTGAAAAATTAAATTCAGCCGTAAAAAAATCACTTCAATTCTAACTGCCAAGCAACTGGTGGAAAAGGTCAGTAGTTGTGTGTGCATTCTGACACTTCATGCGACTAATCTTGTAATGCATCGTGTACACAGACAATAGATGGTGTCGGCTTCCATGAGATCGATGTTTTATGACTGTGCTGCTGTCGAAACATCACCGACAAATGCACGAGATGGGACAAAGTCCAGATGCACAAACTTGAGAGGACACTTATGCTCTGCCTTAAGGGTATGACACGATAGTGTTAATGAGTCCCTTCAGTGGCTCAGGGTCCTCTTTGCATATCCTTCCACAGACACAGATACTGGGGCCAAATTACGGAATGATCACAACTTCAAAACAGTCACATAACTCCTATTAGTCACAAAGCTCCTATAAGTCAGCATGGACTGGCAGATATATCAACCATTTGGAGCTGGGCCAATGGATCCAGTTTGTGATTTGATTGTTCCATAATACGTTCCCTGTTCTTTTCCCATCAATTAAAAGGGCTCTGAAACACCTTTCAAGGAATTGAGAGATGGCTGTTGGTTAGATTCTTTCAGATATCAGGAAAAGAACCTCAGGTGGTCGAAATTTCCGGCGCCCTTCACTATGGCATCCCTCATAGCCTGAATTGCTTTGGGACATTAAACCCCATAAACTGAACCAGAAAGCTACCATGGCCGCGGCCGGTAAGTCGCGTAGCTCCGGTGGGTCAGGAAGCTCCGCCCTTGGAGGTGGGGCTGGTGGAGGAGAGCCGACCTTCCAGAGAACAAAAAGTGACAAGAGGAGAGGGAAAGATGCAAACATGCTGAAATTAAAATTTTTACTACAGATAACTCAGCTTATACAAAGCCCATTAAAAAAATTCATGCTGGACAATATTCATGAAGCGGCACGCTTTAACACCCCAGGCATACCGGAAAGCTATTAGAACCCCTTTCAGAGCCCCTTTAAGAGTACAATGTGATACAGTATTACAGATCCCTCCCGGGCAAGTACTCTTTCTCTCTCACCTGGGCTCTGCCTACATGCCCATATATGCAGAATTGGTCCTTCTCTAACTTTATTTCATAAATAGCGGGGAGACCTCATACTCCGCCTGGTGCAGTAGTGGATGTGATGCACCACGACCTCGGCAGGCGGCTGTTTCTAACACAGCTACCAGTGGGGCTTGTGAGACCCAAGTTGCGCTTCCAGAGCAACTTGTCGTGACCGATCATTAATTCTGCCACCTGCCATGGTGGGCAGTTTGTTGTCCATGACACCACCAATGACGCCATATTTTCTACAGAACAAGTGCCTTAACACCATCACATTAAAAGTGACTCCACTGCACAAGTTCACTTCACGGGAGGTGGCCTTGAGTTCATAGCATCCACCTTGCATTTGGGAGGTGCTGGGTTCGACCCTCAGTGCTGATGGGTACCTACCGGTTTTCTAAAGGGTGAAAAATTTCCCCCGGTGTGGTGCTTGAATTTTCTGGGATGAAATGCTTCAGAAAAGAATGTTTAAGTTGTATGACAACCGAAGGAATCACTGACCCATCAATTCAATGGTTTGGTCCAAGACCCTTTTCTCAAGCATTTCACCTCAGAAAAGCCGAGCATCAGGCTGGGGGAAATCTTGTACCCAAAAAATTGGTGGGCACCCGCTGGCACTAGGGAACAGACCTAACACCTCCCAAATGCAAGTTGGATGCTCTGTCACAAGGCCACCGCTTCGGTCTTACCAGCGCAAACCTCTGAAGAAAGCTGGGTGCCAGCCCGGGGGGCGCTTGTCCCCATTTTTACTGGTGGGTGTCCAGCAGTGGGTTTTGAACCAACAACCTCCCCCAGCCAAGACGGGCACCAAAACCACTAGATCATGGCTGAAGCCTGCATATTTAGGCCTAGTGACTAGAGCCGAATATCAACCTCAGAAACGGCAATACACTACTGCATGCACTACGTGACGGCTGGTACATAATGAGAGGCACTTTGCCTGTCAGCAAAACACATGTTATTGCCAAAATCACGATCAGAAAGTCAGGGCTGTGATGCATTTTGCTGCAGGTATGCAGCCAATCGCTTTGAAAAACATCGCCACTGCCTCCTCGCATACTTGGGAAGAGAGGACTCGGCACAGAGAAGGGTAATGAACTGTGTCTGTATTGTAAGTCTGTATAGCGGAAGACATCTGGCAATGACAGGAGCTTATAATCACATGTGCGCAGTGCGCTAAACCAAAAAAAATACAGTGGAGCCCACTTAAAACGAACCTGACGGTCACATGAATTACATTCAGTGTATCCGAGGTTCAAAGTAAGTAGACTTCCCATGTTGCAGCCAAATATACAAAGTCACACAGTGTAAATCCGTTATGCACGTCTGTTTATACAAACTAGAGCCTATTACAGCTCCTTCCAAGCCCTCCAGAGCAATCATATGCCCTTCGCCTATAGCGCTGCTATCCACAAACTCCTTCAGAAACGCGACTTAACTAATAACAGTGCTAGCCTCCACGGCAGCTAGTGGTAGGTCGGCCTCCTCATCAACTTCATCACATCCCTGGCAATGGGAGGGTTCATTACTTCGGGTACTAATATTTTCTTCAGTGTATGGCTCTCCAAAGTCGGCATCATCATTCGCACTAATGAAGCCATCCCAGGCAACATTAGGTCATGCTAGATGTCGACATGTTGCCACAATCTAAATGTGTCCGATAACAACAGCATCTTCCATCCATCGTTCCTGGGATTATATATTCTGCCTTACGCACACAGTTCTTGATGCACCTCGCCATTAGTTCCATCCGCGCGAACATAACCCATGGCGGGAAGAAAAAGAGTTACCCTAAATGGGACGCTGGCATCTGGTCACTCAATTGCTATCGGTATGCTCTGATAACACAGCGCCGATCAGACACCTATAGCACGCGAATTATGCCAGTGCCAAGTTGGCAGGTCTAGAACGTCGCATTCGGTGGCAGTAAAGCGTGGTTGCCGCAGTCAGAGGAGTGGTGCACCGCACTATCATCGAGCAAGAACAAGACCTTATATTTTTCTTCAGCCTCCCGATGAACAAATTGCCTCTCATCCCCATACCCACACTAAATTTATGTCTAGTGGAACATTCGTAGAAAAAAAAAACGTCACGCAACGTCCAGGCCTTTCCGTGGTGCCTGTAGCACACCAGAATGTAGCTTCCAAAGCACTGAATTTTTGCAAGCCTTCCCGATGACGCACGGCCACTGGTCGCTGCTATCCATTCTTGGGCACATGATGGTAACGCGAAACTTACTGCACTTTTTTCCAGCACAAGGCATGTCCTTCCAAGCCATGCGTTTTTTGCGGCTGCATCTGGAAAACTGTTGTGTCAGCATTCTGCACACCCCGTATTTATTTGTTTGCCTTTGGATGGTGGCATTCTTTCCATAGAAAGGGGGGAAGGAGGTGTCAAGGAAGCTTGGAGGTGCTCGTCGCTCTCCGCTCCTGCAACCCTGGTGAAAATCTTAACTGGTCCAACTGGTTTATGGGACATTCTCAGTTCCAACTGCACCAGCTGAGAAGCAGCTCATTGTCAATTGGTTGCAATTGGAATCAACTGGAAATTTTTGTCCATAAACCAGTTGGACTAGTTATGATTTTCACCTGGGAAGAAAGAGGGTTTTCAACTCCGGGGTCGAATTTACAGGGCGTGCTCATTCGCTGTAATTGAGTTGTGTGGCATCCCTTGTTCATTGTATCTGAGATAATTGCCCTAAAATGCATTTTGACAGTAGCACCGCCCTCATTTGTAATGAGAAAGCATTTGTTATAACTGCGGCCACTATAAGTGGGCTCGAATGTATCATTTAAAGAGGCTCTCTTATAGCTTAAAGTCCATTATATTCTAATCACTTCTCAATATTTCTTGAAATTCGAACTGAGGTTCTTCCGTAGAACGGCAACTTAGTGACACAAGTCCAAAAAATTGAGCAATCATTTGCAATGTGTCCGAAAATTTAGTCACTATTATACACTGGCTCTATACGCCATGCGGCAGGGCCGCAAAAAAGTCCGAATAACCAAGCATGTAGGAAAAAACTTAAAATGAATTTTCTGTCAGAAACTCTTCTGCTCTTGAGCTTGAGGGAACGTGACTGACACCTGCGACACAAGATGTTACAGCAAAAGGCCTACTTACTATTTTAAGCTTTTCTTCAAGGTAAACACACTGGCTAACTACAGTCAAGCCCGCTTATAACAGCCCCATTTAAAATGAAGCCTCCCTTTGTAAAAACAAAGGCGTTTTGACTGTCACAATGCAAATAAGCCTATGACACTCAATCTGAGATAGAAAGAATGTCCACTGATACGAGACTTGATCAAAGCAAACATGCAGATGTAACTAACTCACTTGTGAGGATGTGCTACAAGGCTGTGGCTGTTTATTGCTGACAAGAATGACCATCATAACCCCACCGACTTTCACCTTAAATATGTAATTATAAACACAAAATTTTCACTTGCGAGTTCTCTTCTTTGAAATGATGTGCTATTCCCCTATAACTGCTAAATAATTTATGAGTGAATTTCTTCTGGCTTGGTTTTATGGAGTTTATCATGCTAAAGTGACACAGGATATGAGGGGCGCCGTTGCGGAGGGCTCCAGATAAGTTCGACCACCTGGGGTTCTTTAAAGCGCATTGACATCGCACAGTATATGGGTATCTGGCATTTCGCCTTCATTGAAATGAGACTGTTGCGGCCGGGACTGAACCTGCGCCTTTCAGGTCAGCCGCCGAACACCATAACCACTGAGCCACCGCGGCGAGTTGAATTTCTTCTTTTATGCTATTTCAGTTTTTGCCTGATCAACCCAATGATGGCTGCGACTTCAAAAGTAGCTTTAGGCCACGCGAGGTATGAAAAAACTGCAATATAAGCATTGATATGCAGTTTTCGTTCACTAAACCACTTAAGCCAGCCTGCTTCAAGAGCTGGAATGACAACAAAGAAGCAGCAATTTTTTTCATGCCTCACATAAATTAAAGTGATAACCTTTGTTTGGCTGATGAAATCGAAAGCGCATGAGAGAAAAGTTCAGTTATAAATTGCCGCAGACTCGTGATAATTCAAACTTGAATAATTCGTACTTTCAGTGAAATCAAACAAATTTTAAAATTCTGGCTGGCAGGCTGTATTTTCAATGCGTTTTAGAGCCAGTCAGTTGATATCGTGATTTCTCTTAAATTTGGTTAAATCAAACTTTGTCTTGTTACTGCGCTCCTAGCACGTGAAACAGTGGCGACCAAGGTCGAACACGCCATATTTCTAGTGCTGAGTTAGCTCAAAATTCGGCTCCTCCAACTGGTTCACTCCAACGCAGTTCAAAGGGGGGCCGTGCCAATCAGAGTCACCCTGTCGCTGCATAGTTTCATTTTCTGAGCTTTGCTATCAGCCCGTGACGATTGCAGCTGTCAGCCACACTTCAGCGAGACAAGCCCGGCTGGGCAAAGGTTTAGATGCTAACCAGCACGTCACTGTGCCTTTTTTTTTCTTTTTAGAAGGCGTCTCAATTCGGGCACAAAAGTCCATTCCCCTTGCTTCCATCCACGTCGCTCTTTGTTTGGTGAAGCCTCCTTTCATGTACAAGTGAAGCCAAAATATTACGGAGCACACTTTGGCAGCAGAGATTTTCTGCGTTCCGTACAGAAGACACGATGGTTTCTTTGTTTCATGCGCGAGTGCATTAGTGGCATATGGTAGGTTATGTATACAGTAAGTCCTAATTTCCGTTAGGTAAGGTGTCACAACAGTTTGATTGCTGAGCTGTACTCCGTAATATTATGGCCAGGACTTTATAACGCCGCTTGTGAGCAGGCCCCACTGACAATGTGTCGCCGTTGTGAAGGAGGTCGTGGAAGGCCTTAATATGGTGCAGTTCTGCTTTGGTATTCCCAATAGTGGGCATGGGAATGCAGTACACAAAGAAAGAATTGCGACAAATTGCCATTTCTGCACAGTTTTCTCTTAAAAGCCGATGACTGTTGCCTATTTTTTCATCAATTAAATTTTCTGTGGTGCAAAACTGTTTCTGAAAGCATTTTTTGCAGACGTTCAACTATTATTCAACCTTTAAACAATTCGTACCATTTTTCCAGAAGTCCCTTGAGGTAAGGTGATTTTACTTTTGGAGGTACCAGCACATTATTGATATTTTTTTTTCACCCACACTTGAGTATACATATCATTGCCTTTCACCCATAATCATGTGGTGCTAAAAAAACTGAATTTGCATAAAAAAACAGGTCAAAAATATTATTTGTATGTATAGATATCTATCAAAAAATCCCATTTAGTTCTGGACCATATTAAGGTGCACTTCTCATACCTCAAACTTCTGATTAGGACCTTGAAGTTTGCATTAATGAGCACCTACTGCAATTAGCAGCTGTAGGTGAATATTCGTGCGGTGATCAATGTATACTATCTTTGTATCATTGCAAAGAAAAAAAACATGCAACTAAAATTATGCAGTGGGCTATGATTTTTTAAAAGTGATGAACATGAAAAGAATGCTGGTTATGCAGAACACAAACGCAAGATGAAAAAGAAGTCTGCAATGGGTGTACAAAACTGCCCTGCTAACAAAATACTTTGCCATAGATGGGGTTAACCCAACAAATTCAAATTTTGATGACCAGGCTAGCTTGTTATAGCCTGGTAAGCTTAGGGACTCAGATACGGCAAGATGCAACTTTTGCCAACTTACTTGTCCTTCAATGGTGGATGGTGTCACCAGCATCAGGGAGCTTGTAGTGGTGGCCACGATGCAGCCGAGAGGCTGCAACAGCAGCAAAATTACAGTAATTACAAAATTACTAGTTTCTCAGGGATGCTGCAACATTGAACTGAGCAGTGTGGCCAACTGGCCATTCCCAAGGACTTGGCAACATGAGTGCAGCCTCAGCCGCAAACAATTTCTAGAATAACAGGCAACAAATGAACAACTATTTACTTCTTTTCCAACACTGGTCCAAACAGACAATAACAGATTGCACAAGGATCAAAAAAAAAAAGAAAACACAAAAACTGCACTCAACCTCAATTGTCCGTCAAAGGCAATGCAATTTGTTAAGTTGACATCACGGACGACCACCTAGAGTAGTTGACTGTAGTAGTTGGTCATCAAAAGCTGGAAGCAGTCATTAGATGTCATTCAACTTTAACATTGTCTTTCAGCAATGTGGACAAGTAGCTAAAAGTAAAGCTGCAATGTTTACTAATGGCTCAAGACATCTGAAACTCAATAAATGTGCATGCGACACACCTGTCTGGTGCAGCGATGTGTAGCAAAAAAGGCCTAGGCCTAACTTTAAGCACCATTTAGTGGCAGCATCATAACAATTTGGCGTATCAAAGAATTGCAAACACTGCCTTTTCATTGGTTTATATCCCTATAACTAATAAATACTTGCTGGACTCGCTCACCTCCGTGTTGGTAAGGGAGCAGCACTCTTCTCCGTGGAGGTCGGCTAGAGCATCGATGGAGCAATCTTCATGGGCGATGTTGGGCCAGTAGCGCAAAATGCCAGCTGGCGCCACAACCAGTGCCGCCGGGGCAAGCTCACCCCTCAGCAGCACACAGACCAGGTCGGCCCGGTGGGCCAGGTCACTCGGCGGCAGCATCAGCACGCGGCACTGTCAGATAGAGTCGCAGAAGCAGTGAAGTGAAACTCCACACAAGGTGGATACAGTAAGACATCCAAGGTCATAGTCATCGGCTGGATTATGTCCACTGCAGGACAAAGGCCCTGGTATTGCTCTCCAATTGCCCTTGTTCCACACAAGCTGCTGCCACACCACATTCCTGCAAAATCCCTAATCACTTTCCTCCACCCGACTTTCCACTGCTCTTGGCTGTGTGTTCACTTCCTTAGAATACGTTACCTTAATGAACCTATCTGTTTGCAGCATCACACGTTATGCCCCCGCTCATTTCCTCGTCTTGATTTCTGCTATAACATAATTTGAATCTGTTCTCTAATCTCTCTTGCTCTCTTCTTGTCTCTCAAGATTACCTTGCATGCAAGGCCGGTTCAATTAAATCCAAATTTGAATTTAAGGACAAATTCTAACCCTGAGGTAGATTAAATCTGAATTTTCTTCAAATTTTGTGTGATGAAAAAGATCAGCCTGAAAATGAAACAACAAATATGTTTATCTCCATGTATAGGGCCTGTCCCAAAACTTCCCGGAAAGATATTTTGTAGACAGCTGTGCCGCCTGGCGGGGTGGCGCTTTGGGTGGAGAAGTTAGTGGGGGATCTAAGCTTTGAAACGAAACTGGTCTCAGTTTCCTGCGGGCAGTTGTTGAGCAGGTCACGCTCCGCACAGAGGTAGCTACTGCGCCTTCACCGAGAAAAAAATGAACCAGTTTTTGGAGCAGCATTATAGAATCAAGTTTTGAGTGAAACTGGGTAACAATAGGGCGGAGACACTCGAAATGCTTCGTAAAGCCTACGGTGACGGCGCAATGAAACAAGGCCAAACTTTCATGTGGCACAAGACGTTCTGAGAATGTCGGGAGTCCATCAATGACGACGAACGCTCAAGACGCCCATCGACATCACAAACATACGACTCAGTGCAAAAAGTGCGCCAAGTTTTGCACAAGGACTGGCGATTGCCTTAGTGGAGGCACCGCAATAATTCCGACGAGCTGGGAATCTTTAACGTGCACTGACACCGCACAACACACAGGCGCCTTTTGCGTTTCGCTCCACCTAGTGTTGTGGGGGAACAAACCAATAGGACACCCAACCCAATCACCTCTCTAGCTGCAACCAGTCAATAGCCAATAAAAGTTTTTAAGCGATAGCTTCATAAGAGTTCCAATGATTAGGGAGGAGTGTGGAATACCCAAAAAAATCATTCATCGCATTTTAACACAGGATCTTCAAATGAGGAAAGTCTGCGCAAAAATGGTGCCAGAAGTCCTGACAAGTGAGATGAAGGAAACGAGTTTGTTCAAGTGCCAGGAATTAAATGAACGATACGAAACGGACCCAGAATTTTTGGACAGAGTGATCACAGGGAACGAGATGTGGATTTATGAGTATGATATCGAATCAAAGCGTCACAGCAGCGAGCGGCACATCATGAAGTCTCCTTGCACGAAAAAAGCAAGGATAAACAAATCACGAATCAAGGCAATGCTCTTTGTGTTTTTTGACAGAAAAGGTGTGGTTCACTGTGAATTCGTACCGCAGGGACAAACACTCAATAAGGAGTTTTATTCTAAAGTGCTCAAAAGGTTGTGCAATAGGGTTCGAAGCATCCGAAAAAATTCGCAACAATTGGGTCTTGCACCATGATAACGTGTCAAGCCACAACACGCTCACTGTCTCCAGCAGACCAAAATAGGTGTGGCAACGCTACCCCAGCCGCTATACAGCCCCAATCTGGCACCCCCAAACTTCTTTTTGTTCCCAAGGATCAAAAGAACCCTAAAAGAAACTGGGCATGGGACGTTGGAGCCAGTAAAAGCAGCTGCGACGACCTCGCAGAAGGAGCTTCCCATTGACGGCTTCCAGGGTGCCTTCAATGATTGAGTGAAGCATTGGAAACAGTGCATCGAAGCAGAGAGAGAATACTTTGAAAAGTTTTAAAAAGATTGAAAACTGATACTGAATAAATGATTTATAAAAAAATGATCCGGGAAGTTTTGGGACAGACCCCGTACAGTCGCGAGTAAAAAAGATCAGCACTAGTGACATGCCACCAGAGCGGCAGATAAGACGAGTTGGACTGCAGCTACAAACATGCTGATAACAAAAGTACCAAGTGTGTTCGCAAAGCACAGTGCCGCACCAGCCGCGTGGTGTGATTTTCGCCGTTCCAGTGATGTCACTCTGCTAATCATTTTTTACTCATGCCTGTACCAGCCATATACAAACCCACTTTTTCATTGCTTGCTGCATTTGATACAGTACTCTTTAAAGGGACACCCACGGTTTAGGATCAGTGACCTGCCAAATGGCTATACATGGGCTTTTTAAACCCAAGCTGCAACTCTCCAGCAGTCAAGCCTTGATGAACAAACAGAGTAGATTTTGAAATGGCGTGTTTTTTTAGAAGAACTGGGATGCTGTTCATTTATTCCTTAAATTCACAATCCTAACCAGACAGACCTCTGTCGAGAGAGTTCTTAGGAGTCAAGATTTTTTTTTTTGTTAACAAGCGAAGAGGTTTTGCCAGTGGCTCTTGGCTTGGGAACTTCGCCAGTACATTTCATTTTGTGTAAAAAATAATTGCACCTATTAATAACAAACTTTAAAACCAAAATTCAATGCAAAGCCTCGTGGGCGCGGCGTAGCTTTCATTCCAGCAGCGGCTAGGTGCGTGTCTTTTGAACAGCTTCCTCTAGCTGCTCGTGGGTGCAGCAGCTAGCATACTCGGAGCGTCCCAAGGTCAAGCTGTATCTGTCATTGCAGGCCCCACAACTTGAACAGAGAACTCATTTTGGTGCCTTCTGACTGGTAGTGCTTGCCTGTTCTCTCTATTTTGGATAATTCGATACCTGCGTTCTTATGGCGAAAAAAAAAATCAAAATTTTATTCACTGAAAGGCACACATTCTCACAGACGTACGCAAGGGAAATGCTAGAACTTGTGCCATATGTCATTCTACATCCTTTCGTAAGCTAGCAATCATGATTTTTGAAAGATGACTGAAAGACCACACATTTCGCGAAACACGCTGAACGACTGGGTAAATGATCGAGTTGCTTGCAATAGCTGTGTAGTCCCGGGCCATGCCAGCCATCATGCTGGAAAAAAAATGCACGCAATTCAGCGGGTTTCAGACTGACCAAGCTGGGTCATGCACGCAGTATTTATTTCCATACTCCCGCGATGACCCGGGGCGCCACAGAGGCAAAGTAATCTTATCACAATGTTCGCTGATTCGCCCCCAATCCTTTGCATAAAATGGTTCACTATACTGTTAGTTGCATATAGCACATGATGCAGGACACTTACATTTCTGTTATGCAATCCCTTCTTGTATTGCCACACACACAGCTTTCGGCCGCAAACCAGCCATGCCCATCCACAGCTTGAAATGCGTGTGGTGATATCTGTGCCAGCTGCAACATAACAGGTGGAATTAGGTGCAAAAAGAGCATTTCACAAAGAATGCAAGCAACACGTTGCTACAAATGAAGTGCGAAACTGAAATGCACAGAAGCTATTAAACTGTCCTTACGCTCTGCTTCGATGAGAGCTTCGCTGACGAGTACAGGGAGCTCAGTACCGAAGATCTCAACGACATGGTTTGCAGTTTCTTCAACAACTTGAGACTGGTGCAAGGGGCTCTCGTGAAGCTGACTCCTTTAATACAGAAGAACAAAATGCATGTAATGGCAGCATAAATCGATGAAGAGGATGCAACAGCACTTAAAGGTGCCCTGCGATGTAATCAAGCATGATGTCTTTGTTCTTTGTATGCAAAGTAAGAGACACTTTGATGCCTGAGCACCCAAAGAGATCTCTGAAATCATAAAATTTAATATTTTAATCTTCCCCAGAAATGCTCATTTTGAGCCGATGGTATCGCAACACAGCGGTTATTTTCAGCCGTGGAAATGAGGTGGTATCCAGACAGGGCACTGCCTATCTCATTGGTTGGGCTTTGAACCTAGTTCCTTTAACTCCCAAAATGGATCCAAAATATTATGTTTCTGAGCACTGTAAGCTTACACATTCCACAAAAACTGAAAAGAAGCAGTGAAAGCGAATGAAAACTAATAACACTTACACTAGGGGCGACACTTTCAATTTCACTAAAAAGATTTGATTGATTGGATTGATTGACTGAAGGTTAGTGAGCACTGTTGCTAAAAAAAACAAGGCAGCACAAAAAAAAGAAAATTCGGTGGACACACCATGCCCAAAAATGTGTAGAGAAGCCAACAGGAGGCAGCAGAGGAGGTTGGGGGCATCTTCAAAGGCCACTGGACACATGCTTGCTCTACAACTAGTGTGAATAAAATCGCGGGTTTGCCGGTCCTGACCTGTGATAACAATTGGATAGCGGCCACAGGAAAGTACTGCTCAATATATTATATGCAAGAAGTTCATGAAACCGTTGCTAACAAACCATGCACATGACATAACAGACAGAACGCAGTTGCGAAGATGTACAACAAGAAACCTCTTCCCCGTAAATTCTTGAAACTGCAGTAAGAAACGATTTCCGCCGCCTTCATCGCACCGACGCATCCCATTTTTTTTTTTTTTGTAAGTGCGCACGTGTCTACGCCTTCAAGCGCAATTTTTTCTTTAAATATTCACAAGTCGCTCGCCATGCCTGATACTCCCATTGTTCCAGTTTAATTTCATCAACGCACGTGCTTGTCGCGCATCATTTCAAGAAATCCGGTCAGTCAGGCCTGCTGTGTTACTCCCAACTTCACTGCGCGCGTGTGCACCACAAAAGAACCCAGTGAGCTGTGTTTTTTGCCGAAAGAATAGAGAAGGTGGGCATGGGTTTATTTGAAATTTGTCAACGTTATTCAGGGAGGTACCGTTCGGCGAAAGCCCGTCGGAAAAATGACCACAAACAGCGCAGGCTGGGCCTTCCAAGATCTGCTTCACCCGATCGAAACATCTCTCGCAATGCTCCGCAGCAAGATTGTAACAGACGCGCGCTTCACAAATTTCTAAGAGCATTAGATATAAGGGATGTGCCCCCTGCGGTCCAGCAACTCCCCAGGCAGGTCACCGCGACGTCTCCGACTTCCATCCATTGAGCGCCATGCAGTCCTCCTTTCCCGCGAGTCACCTGGCTACAGTTGAGACCTCAAGTAATTCCGGACTTCCTCCTGTCTTTATTGTATGTCATGGATTATTTTCCCTTTTTGCTTGTCCGAAGTAGTTATTGATTTCTTGCCATTGGCAACAGTACAATATACAACGATGCATCATGCAGTGTAAATACTTATTTTGCTGCATTTCTAGCCACTTCAAGTCCTTGTTGCAATATTAATGTTTAAAAAACATGTTTTAGTCATTAACAAAATAAAAGATGTTGCTCAAAGCCCGAAAATAAGCACGAAACAGCATGATCGGGCGCCGCACTTCAGTCTCCCAGCCATTGAAACCGAAATTGAGGGTCATCTTTTAGCGTCGCCTAGCGGGCAGTCTGCGCAATGCCGCGACGATCTCGGGGCCCACTGAAATCGACGAGACGCTTCAGGCATGTTCTTCAGGAGGAATTGGTACAGCGCTTATCTTGAAATGCGGAATTGACAACCATGAATTTGGCTTTTCATGTGTTAATACGCGCGAATAAAGTCGTAAAAAAGGTGAGCATGCTGTACGTGCATTATTATGTCCGCGCTCGACGTTCCGCATTTGAATTAATGGCGAAGACTCGTTGCAAATGCAAACCTTTCGGCGTGCGTCGTCTGTTCGCGCAGAAGTTTAGGACGCTTCGTTCACTCGCTAAAAAGTGCTCCGCCTAAAAATATGCACTTAACAATGCTTCTCAACCTTAGCAAAGGTGCACAATCTGTTTTACTGTCTTGTCAGCTCAACTGCTTTGTAGAATATTTGGTTTGGTTTATGGGGGTTTAACGTCCCAAAGCGACTCAGCTAGGCTATGAGAGACGCCGTAGTGAAGGGCTCCGGAAATTTCGACCACCTGGGGTTCTTTAACGTGCACTGACATCGCACAGCACACAGGCCTCTAGAATTTCGCCTCCATCGAAATTCGACTGTCGCGGCCGGGATCGAACCCGCGTTTTTCGGGCCAGCAGCCGAGCTCCATAACCACTCAGCCACCGCGGCGGCTGTGTAGAAGATTTGCTATGGCTTATGGAATAATTACTGCACTAGCTCGCATACATAACAACTGTCTCAAGCAGTTCAATTTCAGTTCGTCTGTAATGCAAAAATGCAACTGCATGACAAATGTGTTGCATTTTCAGCCCTACTCTATTCTTTCTGCCAGTACAAATTGCACTGAGCATGCGGGCCTAGACTTTGTGGCTAAAAACCTTTACTAATGTGCGTCAAATTAAGGGCATGAATAGGCTAGTGACATATACAGCAGATATTCCAGCATGAGAGAGGTGCGCCCATTTACTGAGGCTTTGGTATGTGCACAAGAACCTCACTCACACACAAAATTAACGACGCAATGCATTTCCCAGCCTGCATATGGTGGTGCGGGACATTACAGGCCATTTACATATAACTTGCAGCTCTGAGTGTTAAGAATTCCTGTGCTTGATTTCCCCATGCAGATTGCTGCTTTATGTACATGAAAAAGAAGTACTAAAAAAAAAGCATTGTTTTATGGCATCTCTTAAAAGGCTTTATGGCTTCCCATTAAGGCAGAGGCGAGCCTGTAGCCATTTTGCTTTCTTGTACTTAGTGCTCGGAGCCTGGTCGAAGAAGAAACACCAGCCAATGTACGGACAGATGTCCCAATGGCTGGCACCTCAGCTGCTCATGCATATGTACAGAAATGTGGAAATACAAAACTTGTGCATTGCATGCAAAGCGTTCAAGGTAAGGTAGGTAAGTAATAACACAAGCAGCTGGGCAGATTAGCTAGCCTTGTGTTTTTCTTAATGAAAACCCCAAGTCAAAACAAAGCATCAAAGCCTGCTGCACAACTCTGCTACAGGCACCACAACATAAAGTCAGGCATAAAGACAAAACAGAAAGCAGACCACAGGCAAAAGCAGAACTAATTCTTCACATAAGCAGCTTTACTGTTTAACTGCAAAATGATGAAGTTCATCAGCTGTTAATTGGAAACTCTTCTTGTCATGTGGGTAATAACATCAGATATAACCTTTGTCTTGCAAAAACTCTTGCAGGCACAAATTATACAGCACAGCGTGTAATAAATGAGTTTAATGCAAGAGATCTGAGTGACAAATAGTAAATTATAATAAATAGCATGGTAGAGCGTAGAAAAATCATGCTTAGGCTTTTCCAGCACACACAGAGGCTTGATCCGAGTTGTTTTCAGCGTTTTCTACAAGTTCCTTTACCGAAGTGTTGTGCGATGTTGAACGAAAAGCATTCCCATCCAGTTTTAGTTTTGGCGTGAACACTGGGCATAGCTTGAATGTTAACTGACATTGGCAAACCGTCCCTAAGACACTGGTGATGCCAAAAAATCTGGGATGTCTGTGAACACAATCTGTTCCTTGGCCTTTTAAAACTAGCAATTTTATAGAATGTTTATTATTCTTTATCCTTACGGATAATTGACCCAACGACCACCAGATTGGTCTCTGCCGTCCTTGCAGCATTTCAGACTTCTTGAAAGCACCGACGTCCCTATCAATAAGTCAAACATTCAGTGCAATATTCCTATATGCAATCATGCAATGAATCACATTTAAGCTAGAGACGCAAGCATTTATCTGCTTCACATGCATGTTCAGCACCAAGAGAGTTTTCAAGTAATGATTTGCTGCACAGCGATAGCTCAGTATTATAACATTTGTCTCAGATGTCAATCCTCCCATGTTTTGTACAATGAAAGGTGAAAAACAGCTAGACAATGTCGACTGCTGCGTATTTTTTTTAAAGATTAGCTATCCTGAAGTGAAGCTTCTCATAACTTACTGCCTTAGAGTATTGTCACGAACTAGAAGACGACAAAATGGGCAGCGGCGTGGCACGGAGCGCTCGCACTAGGCCCAACGCGATTAAATCATTCCAACGCCATTTGTCATGTAGTCCTGCTTTCCCCTGCTTGCCGTTACGCAATATTTGGTGGAAATGCGGGGTGAATAATTCTTATCACTTTGTAATGTGATCAGCTTGTCGTCACCCTCCCTCTCCGCACATAGGAAACGGAGAAACATAACTGCAACATGGGGGTCCACCCAAATGGGTAACTTCAACTTAACAGTTCCACACCTGTTGTGTGCTCATGTCGATCGACTGCTCTGCTGGTGAAAACATGCTTCACTTTGGGCATGAAGTTGGGAAATATGTTCCCACAAAACAATTCATAAATCCTAAAAGTGGCTGTAAACGTACACTGCGAACAGCAATGTCAGGCAACGGGACCCCGCCGTGGCCGGTGTCGCCGTTTCTGCAGCTGACTGTTGCGATCGCATAAGCCCTAAGTGTTAGCTCTGGATTCGAGCACCTCACATGCAGCACAAATTCCTGAGCAATAAATCGTTCTGTGCTTTAACATCTTGTCGAGCTGTAGTGACGGAGGCCGAACAGCACATATCTTCACACCAACGACCGCAGTCATGCGAAAACGGCTGTGTCCGAAGTTGTCCGAGCGAGAAATTGGTGCTCCTCAAGGAGAGAAAAGAGCCTACTTGACCAAATCCCCGAACTTCCACAATGCTCTAAAATGTTTACCGCCAACCAAACGCTCCAAGCAAAGCCAAGAGCTGTCCGTGGAGCTCGTAGCAAGCAGTCTGCGAACGGATCGCAACGGCGTACTGTTTTCGCCGTTCACTACTTGACGGCACTCGGAACATGTTGCATTCCGTTGCTTTGAAGTTGCTGCAGTTTGAGGCAGCGCACAACACCCTGCTTTCGATGTGAGCGTTAGTATTAAGGAAAGAAATGCCGAAACCGCACGTCTGCAAGCAATACCTATAGAAACGGAACCGCAGGAAAGACCCAGAAGTCCAAATTAACGTGACAAAGCTCAGCCGTAACGCAATGTCCGATGTATTTTGGACACCATCTATTGTAGGCCTCGGAAATAAGCCTTGAGGTCTCCTTTATATCTGGCGATGATAGCGATCCGATAAAAAACCGCTTCACAATTTTCGCATGGCGGAATCTTAGTATACTACACACACGCTACAAAAGGCAGAGTGGGCAAAAGAAAAGGAAATATAAATAACATTGCCCGGCCCGCAACACGAACGCTGCAGTGGACGCCATGCTGCCATTGCTACATCGGCGAGACGAGACGCTGCATCAACGATAGAACGCAAGCACGCCAAAAATAGAGAAGTCACGTAGAAACTATATGAGCGGAAAGCGAAAATTGTGAAGCAGTTTTTGCATCGGACAGCTATCATGGCCAGATATAAACACCAGACCTATAGGCTTATTTCCGAGGCCTAATCACACGTGCACCAGCAGCCCGTCTTCCCACAAGAAAATGCATTTTTTAATCAGTGATCCTAACAATTCCGCCCAGGTAGTTGCGCGGTTTCTATAGGTATTATAGCTCACTACGCTTCCATTATATGCTGCCTCACATGTTCCAATAAATCATATGGTTGCTAGTCAGCGCGTCTCGTTCCCTTTGTCCCGTCGTAAGCGCTGTTATGTCCTCTCAGTCGGCTGTACCGACCTGCCCGCTCCAGCTCTCTTCTGCAATATAAACCACTCGTCCCGCTAGTTATGCTCGAGGTGCAAAGGTTCACAGGAACATTAAACATGAGACAACAAAAATAGCAAATGTCATTACCTATGCATATATGGCGATCGGCCGTACGACGGCAGCATTCCTCTTCGTCCACTTCTTGGCAGCGAGTCAGATTCGGTGAGAAAAGTGCCTCGAGCGGAACCCGCACGCCTCGGAGTGAACATGGTCCAAATAAAGAGAACAGCTCACGAAAAAAAGCAGCGTCTTGCGACGAATGCGCGACGATCAAACGACGTCTTGAAGTGTGGTCCGCGGCGCAGAGCAATGGCAAATGGAGCTAGTCGTCAGAGGGATGAAAAGCCTAGAGGGCGCTGGCTGCAAGAGTGAATTTGATTGGTTGTTGGGGAAAGGAAATGGCGCAATATCTCTATCACACTGCGGTGGACACCTCAACCGCGCCGTAAGGGACGGTATAAAGGAGAGAGTGAAAGAAGAAAGGAAGAGGTTCCCTAGTGGAGGGCTCCGGAATAATTTCGACCACCTGGCGACCTTTAATGTGCACTGACATCGCACAGCACACGGACGCCTTGGCGTTTTGCCTCCATAAAGACGCAGCCGCCGCGGTGGGAAGAGTGCTGCCGCGTCGCTTGCGGCACGCAGAGAGCATACGCGGCGTCTGCTTCTGCACGTCGTTTCGTGCGTTGTTTTAAGGGGAAAGCCTCTACAGACTCGTGACTCGCCAGCGGGAATGTTCGCAGAAGTGTGTCCCACTATAACTGTAAATCAAACGTGGTTGAGGTGTCTACAGAGATTTTGAGATCTGAGAGCTACTGCATCGTTTCCTCAAAAACATTTCCTCAAAACACATGTTTTTGCATTACTCCACGTAAAAAATAATGTGGATTAGCTCAGCTAATCCAGGATACACAAAGCGAAAAATATCGGCGTTCACTGTGTCCATTGGCGTTGGGGTTGACAATGTTCTAGATGACGATGGCTCTGAACAAAGGAAGGACGCATAACTGGCTCCCTGGATATGTGGACGCCTCATTCGTGCTTTGATTCGTGGTTAGAGAGATGTGGAATGAATGAATTAGCGCTGACAGCGTTGTGGCTGACATGCGGCACTGCAGCAATACCCAGGCCGCAGCATTCATTTGATGATCAATCTCTCACGATCAACCATTAACTACATGCGACCTCCCAGGGTGGCAGGGAGGACGCCCTGCCTATCCAGTGTGCAGAACGCAATCAAAGCAGGCTTTTGACACCAACGCCATGTACATGAAAGCGAGATTGAGGTCCCCACAGACCCAAGGAGCCGTTGTGCGTAGTTCCTTTCGTGAAAATGAACAGCCTTTGCAAACTTCTCAAGGCAAATGAATTCTATGAACGCCGTCGGCTCACTTGTTTTCTTCGGTTTTTGAGGAAAGCAAATTGGCACAGTAACCGTCTCACATATCTCGGTGGACACCCGAACCGTGCCGTAAAGGTAGGGATAAAGGAGGGAGGGAAAGAAGAAAGAACTGAAAACTGAAAGTTGCATTTTGAGGAATGCCCCGCCGCTGTGGCTCAGTGGTTAGGGCGCTCGACTACTGATCCGGAGTTATTTATTTTATTTTATTATTTATTTCATAATACTGCAGGCCACTGCTTGGCCCAAGCAGGAGTGAACATATAATGATACATAACCAAAAGAATAAAGTTATTCAATATTAGCAGCACACGGAGACCAAAAGAATAAATTTATATAATGTTAGCAGCGCACGGATACCAAAAGAATAAACCAAACAATAAACTTATACAATATCAGCAGCACACGTATACAAAACATACATATAATCAATATTAGCAGGTAAATAGACGATTTAACGCATCAGAAAAATTTTGCGAGGAAAAAACAGATTCCGGTAGCGAATTCCAATCTTGCACTGTTCTAGGGAAAAAACTGTATTTAAAACTGTTAGTTTTGGCGAAAAGGGGGAGTAAGTGAATGTTCAAGAACGTTCCGAGTCCTTCTCACTAGAGGACGCTTAATGCACTCCGGTAGCTTCAATTTATTTTTACCTGTTAAACTATTAAACAAGAATACCAATCTATTAATCTTTCGGCGGACTTCTAGCGTAGGAATGTTATTTGACATCATTAACTGCGATGGAGAGTCTTCCCTTTTGTATTTTCCGTATATAAACCTAACCGCTTTCCTATTTACTTTTTCAAGGACCATTATGTCCTTTTTCGTGTACGGGTCCCAAACGACTGAGGCATATTCTTTCTTTCTTTTTTATTTGTTGCTTAGACGTTTGCCTAAGAAGGGGCTGAGGCTAAAGGCACAATGTTGCCTGACAGGGCCTCAGCCCCCCACTACATGACAAACAAACATACAAATTACAAATTATAACAGTCCGGCGGGCCGGTAAAAAAAGTAGGCCAGATGTAAGCGTTATACAGAGGAAAATACATACGGAAGAAAATACATACAGAAAAAAAAAGACAGAAGCGCGTGACAAAAAATTTGCATAATAAATGTACGATGAGTATATAAATAAGAAACAAGGACCAAGACATACATGAAACACTACATCAAATAACAAAGTTCTACTTAAGGCTTGTTCTAGCCTACTGAAAAACAAGACATTATGTACATATAAACACAAAAAAAGAGTACAGAGAGGCGAACACAGAATCAGTAAAAAAAAAGAAAAAAATAGACCACAACTTGCTCGCATAAGAAATTTTAGCGATTGCTATAGGTGACATCGCTGCAGAGAAGAGCTCCCTTACATTCGTTTTTGAAAGTGGAGAAGGGTTTACTGTAATTAATATTTATATCTCTTCTATTGAGAATTCTGATAACTTGAAAAGAAAGTGCTTGACGACCATAATTTGTCCTTATCCTCGGCATCTCTATTTTCGGGTCTCTGATAGCGTACAAGTTTATTCTGTCTGTGGATGTGACATACAAGCGATTTTTATGTATCCATTGTAGCAACTTAAAGTAGTATACCTTGTCTGCCCTCAGCATACTGTACTTTAATAAAAGTGGATGCGTTCTTAGTTCCCTATTTTCGCCATGATAATTTTCGCATATGCGTAACACTTTCTTCTGTAAAGTAATTAATTTTTTGTAATTAGTTTCAGTTGTCGTACCCCAGACTAAAATACCATAACTAATTCTAGAATAGAATAGAGAATAATATAATGTCTGCTTCATCCAAGATGGAATCAAGTGCTGGATTCTGTAAAGACAACCAATGATCCGTGATAAATCAGACTTAAGGCAACTAACATGGGCGTTCCAGGACAGATCACTGCTGAACCATACACCCAAGAATTTTTGCTCAGTGACCTCCTCCAATAGGCTACCTTCATATCTGATGCTAATAGGGTTCTGATCCCTAACGCTTGTCGGTTTAAAAATTACGTATTTAGATTTTGTTGTGTTTAGAGTAATGCGATTGGCTTGTAGCCACCTGGAAAGTTTTAATAAGTAATCATTGACAGATTTTTCAAGGCATGTTTTTGTTGTTCCTGTAAAAAATATATTCGTGTCGTCAGCATACATGATTAACTGGGGGGATCCTGGTATCATAGTTATATCATTCACATATATAAGAAAGAGTAAAGGCCCCAAAATTGATCCTTGAGGGACGCCGTGTTCTATCTTCATTTTACTCGAAGTGCGATCGTTTATGACTACATACTGTAATCTGTCGTTCAGGTACGTTTGCAACAGCCTCAGCGCAACGCCCCGAATCCCGCAGATCTCTAGCTTTTTATCAATATGTCATGTTGCACAGTATCGAACGCTTTCCGAAGATCTATAAATAGACCAAGGATTAAGAGTTTCTTCTCTATGTTTTCAATAATTTTTTCTTTTATATGTATAAGAGCTTGTTCCGTAGACTTATTTGCTTGAAAACCATACTGTGCATCAGCTATTATTTTATGTTTCTGAAAAAAGCTGTTAAGTCTATCATTAATGACGCGCTCAAATATTTTTGAGAATACAGTTAGAACAGAGATTGGCCGGTAGTTATTCATATTTGTTGCACCGCCGCCTTTATACACGGGTACTACTTTAGCTATCTTCAGGTCATCCGGAAACTCCCCAGTAAGAAGCATTAAGTTGATTATATAGGACAACACATGACTAATATGATTTGCAACATGTTTAATTGGCAAAGCCTTTATACCGTCATCTCCAGGCGTTACGTCACTTTTCAAGCTTCCGATTATTTTGCAAATTTCGGTTGGATTGCACGGAAAAAGCGAGATAGAGCTCATTGGACTGTTTGCATGTGTATAGTAGGACATGCTAGCAAGTTGGCCTGTATATTTCCCTGTGCTAATGAACCTAAGATTCATTTCTTCAGCAAGCTGATCATCAGACAGACGTTCGCCATCGACTGTGATATCTGTTACACAATGGCTTGAGCGCCTTTTGTTCATTAGGTCGTTAACCATCTCCCATAACCTTTTATAGTCGTTGCGAGCACGAAGAATTTGAGCCTGAAAGTACTCGATCTTTGCTTTTTTCAGGTCTGAGATCAATTTGTTTCTGTAGGATTTAAATTCTTTCAGTAACTGCAGATCACGACATTTAAGAAAAGCATGAAACTTCTTGTTTTTTTCTCTTATTCGTTTAAACAAGTCAACAGTCAGCCAGGGTTTCCGCATTCTTTTTCGTTTTGTTTTATGCTCGCGCAAGGGAAAAGCTGCATCGTAGCACTGTAGCAGCCTACTCAGGAACATTTTGTAGGCGACTGTAGCATTAGTTTCCTTGTAAACGTCGTCCCAGCTTTCTTTCTCGATTAGGCTGCAAAAATGTCGCAGGCTTTGGTCATTAATTGTGCGATACCAGGTACTTTCTTTGCTACCTTTATATTTACCAGTCACAGTGGGGTCCCAAGCAGAATACTGGAAGGTGATCACTGAGGTCGCATATCATGACTCCAGCAGAAATATCCTCACAACTCATGTTGGTAACACAGATATCCAGGGACGTTGCGGTATCAATAGTCACCCTTGTAGGTATTGTCACAACATTAGTGCAAGCGTACAGGTGCATAATGTCGCGGAATTCGTTTGCATTCGTGCTGTCCGATATTGTATCAATATTCACATCTCCGAGAATAACAAACGACTTTGTAATGGCTCCAACATAACTCAGTGCACTTTCTAAATAGTCACAAAAATCGGACATGATACCAGATGGCGGTCTGTATAGACCGCACCCAAGTTTCGTAAGCCAATTTTTTCATGTGTGCTGGGGCAGTTTTTAGCTTTCTACGTAAAACCCATAGCTTTCTCAATGCGGCTGTAGAATGTTTTTAGTAATGTGTGACGACCGGGTTCGAACCCGACCGCGGCGGCTGCGTTTTTATGGAGGAAAAACGCCAAGGCGCCCGTGTACTGTGCGATGTCAGTGCACGTTAAAGATCCCCAGGTGGTCGAAATTATTCCGGAGCCCTCCACTACGGCACCTCATTCTTCCTTTCTTCTTTCACTCCCTCCTTTACCCTTCCCTTACGGCGCGGTTCAGGTGTCCAACGTTATATGAGACAGATACTGCGCCATTTCCTTTCCCCCAAAACCAATTATTATTATTATTATTATTATTATTATTATTATTATTATTATTATTATTATTATTATTATTATTATTATTATTTTGAGGAAATGCGCGGCGCTGTGCAGTGGTGGAACACCTGGTGCTCGGTGTGACTTGGGAGCGAGAGAGAGAGAGAGAAAAGGCGACGGAGTCGGCGGCGGCGACCTGCGCCATGCGTGTCGTCACTCGTGCTCCGACATAACCCGGCTCGCGCGAAGCGCGGTGTTGACTAGCGTAGTGAAGCTTTTCGCTTCAAAATTCATTTACGTAAGGAGACAAGTGTCCTCACAGTTCAATAATAATTAGTTCATTAGTAATTAGTAAATATTTAATTGGCAGTTGATAATTGTAATTGGTTAATTAGAAAATTAGTAATGATAGCTGTTGGTGTATTATGTCGTAACTGGGAACTCAGTATATGATAATGCACTGCGCATGCGCGACGCGCCAGCAGACAATGCACCTGCGCTTCAGCCTACTGCGCATGCGTGTGACTTCATTGAGTGGCGCCACCATCGTTCGAGAGGAGCGCTCCCCAGGAAATCTTGCCTGACGCCTCCATTGGCGTTGCAGCGTCTGAACGATTAAAGCCGGCTGCGGAGGCTGATTTGTTTGACGAGCGGCAGACGGGTTTCCGGATGCGGTGCACGGCTGATTCAATATCGGAGGTTGTCACAGCGCTGGAACACGCCAGCGCGGCAGTTTAGGTTGCGGTGCTGCTGCTACTGGACGTCTCGGGCGCTTTTGAAACCTTCACTGCGCACCAATTCTCGCGGTGCTTGAGGGGGCCGATGTGAGCTGGCGCCTTTTGCAATATGTTCGCGGCTTCCTGAGCGGACGCACCATGCGTGTACGAGTAGGGAGTCAGCTCTCTGAGCCTCGTCCGGTGGACCTGGACGTGCCGCGGGGCTCTGTCTTATCACCATTTCTGTTTAATGTGGCCATATGTCAGTGGTGTCGGCTTGCCTTCCACGAGCGCCCGACGCCATGTGTACATGTCCATATATGCAGACGACATAGCTCTGTGGTGCCAGGGACCAACGGGCGAGGCGCTCCGCATGCGGGGGTGCCTTCAGGGAGCTCTGACCGCAATCGACGCCGGCTTGCGCAGCCTTGGTCTGTCGCTGAGCGCGGACAAATCGGTGGCCATGGCCTGCGTTTCGCGCTCGCGCGCGCGTCTTGTGCCACTGTCACTGGACGGGACTTCAATTCTTTGGCCTAAATCGGCGCGGTAACTTGGCCTGGACATCGACTGGCGCCTTTCCTTCCGTCCCTCGGCGACCAAGGGCCTGTTTGCAGATGAAAGGATCACCGCCGCCGTGCACAAGCTCACCGCTCGAGACCAGGGCATCTCCCAGCAAGCCGCGTTGCGGCTATGCAACGCCGCAGCTTTTGGGGGCGGCGCTCTATGCTTTGCCGCTCGTCTCGGTGCGCAAGCCGTGCTGGAAAAAGCTAGAGCTCCAGCATCGCCAGTCCATGCGCGTGTGCCTCGGCCTGCCCAAAAACTCGCAGTGCGCCGCAACGCTGGCACGCGCTGCGGTAGCTCAGTGGTTAGGGCGCTCGACTACTGATCCGGAGTTCCCGGGTTCGAACCCGACAGCGGCGGCTGCGTTTTTATGGAGGAAAAACGCTAAGGCGCCCGTGTGCGGTGCGATGTCAGTGCACGTTAAAGATCCCCAGGTGGTCGAAATTATTCTGGAGCCCTCCACTACGGCACCTCTTTCTTCTTTCACTCCCTCCTTTATCCCTTCCCTTACGGCGCGGTTCAGGTGTCCAACGATATATGAGACAGATACTGGACCATTTACTTTCCCCCAAAACCAATTATTATTATTATTAAAGGGAGTGGCGCAGTATCTGTCTCATATATCGTTGGGCACCTGAACCGCACAGTAAAGGAAGGGATAAAGGAGGGAGTGAAAGAAGAAAGAAGAAAGGGCTCCGGAATAATTCCGACCACCTGGGGATCTTTAACGTGCAATGACATCGCACAGCACACGGGCGCCTAAGCGTTTTTCCTCCACAAAAACGCAGCCGCCGCGGTCGAGTTCGAACCCGGGAACTCCGGATCAGTAGCCGAGCGCTCTAACCACTGAGCCGCGGCGGGTTAGAGCTGAAAGTTTAGCCTTAGTTAAAAGTGCTGCGATTAAAGTGAATTACCTTTTTTCTAAATGTTCAATCTGCAGCATGTATAATATGTTTTTGAGTATAGGGGTACCAGATAATAGCCGCATATTCTAATGCAGGAAGTACATTTGATTAATAGGCAAGAAGCCGACTTTGTCAACTTCGTGCTTGAATCGGAGCGCTTGCAAAATCTGACAGCAGCAGACTCTCTGCTTTTTGTGGCGAAAGAATTGCTTCCTCTTATGGCGTGCATACCTGGCTCATACCCTAAATGTGCTCCCGCTGCACACAGTATCCTCTCTGAAGCTTATCAAGACAAAACCGAGAAATCGCCTCAAAGAAAATTCATTGGACTGTCTCATTCATATTGCGTGTTAAGGGCCAGACGTCAACAGCTACCCGTAAGATACGATAAGGTGAAGTGGGCAGGCTGGAGAATTAGAGGCTTGAAGTGTAATTAGTAGGTTCAGAATGCAGTAATAAGCTCTCTTACATTGTGTGGTCGCGCTAGAACGTCTGCTGTCGTGAATCTTAATTTAAAACCCCCTCCGCCCCTCTCGTTCGCCAATTTTCTTCAGAAATTCCTATGGATAACCCTGATATATACATATATATACTTGTAAAGTAGACTGACACACGCTTAAAACGATTCGAAACATCAATAAACCGTTATTTTTAAGCGTGTGTCAGTCTACTGTGTAAGTTCTTAGCGCCTTCCTCGCACAGTTATATGTATACAGGGCGTCCCACCTAACTTGAACCAAGATCTTGAAAAAACCTAACCGTTCTTCAGAACTGAAATCGCGTAGACGTTCTCAAGGTATTCTGCGGCGATAATTGCACTCTCACGCGAGCAGAATGCACAAAGCGTCGCCAGCCGCTGCCGGTAACGCAGGAGCCGAGCAAAGATAGCACTTTCTCGTAAGCGAAGAGATAATAATAATAATAATTGGTTTTAGGGGAAAGGAAATGGCGCAGTATCTGTCTCATATATCGTTGCACACCTGAACCGCGCCGTAAGGAAAGGGATAATGGAGGGGGTGAAAGAAGAAAGGAAGAGAGGTGCCATAGTGGAGGGCTCCGGAATAATTTCGACCACCTGGGGTTCTTTAACGTGCACTGACATCGCACAGCACACGGGCGCCTTGGCGTTTTTCCTCCATATCAACGCAGCCGCCGCGGTCGGGTTCGAACCCAGGAACTCCGGATCAGTAAGCGAAGAGAAGGCGCGGCGCTGGCGATGTATTTTTACAAATCACGGATGAGAGCGCTGTAATCGCGGCGCATTCGGGCGCACGAGGGACGCTGTCACGTGATATTTTTTAAATAGCGTGGCTTTTTGGGCTTGTTGGTACATAGTTCCAATACACAGTAGCGCAGCAAAAGACGAGGACACAAGAGACGAGAGACGAACACCACGAGCGCTAACTTCCAACAAATTTTATTCTCCTGAAGCATCACATTTATACACCAGAAAACAGTAATCAGACGTGCGAACAGTATCGATTTCTTAGAAAAACGAGCTCTTTATCTGAGAGGAGAATGGAAGGTGTGCTTACACACGAGCACCCTGACCTATTTATCTTTTCGGCTTCAATGATTTCGCGCGTTAACCTTTCTCTACTTTTTCCTATTATAAGACTTTTATCAAATAAAGGCTTACAGGGTTTTGACTTGCATGCGAGAATGTGGTCAACCAGCGATCCGCCTTGCCCGTTTCTGACGTTGCGAGCGTGTTCCATTAGGCGCTCGTTCAGACATCTCCCCGTCTGGCCGATATAGTGTTTCCCGCATGACAAGGGAATTTGATATACAACACCTTCATCGCACGTGACGTAGGGCTTCTGGTGCCTAGTTGCGCATCCGCGCGCTTTGTTGGTGTTGGTTTTTCCCAGTTTGCACAACGTTGCAAGTTTTTTCGGCGCCGAGAACACGACGGTCGCATTCGCTCGTTGACCAATTCTTTTTAAATTGTGGGAAATCTTGTGTAGATAAGGTAATACAACAAGGTTTTTTCCGTTCACGAGGAACTGGGTTTGGATTACATTGATTTTCTGGTTTCATTCTCTTAACAAGTTTTTCTGCAACAGAAACTTGAGCATAGGAGGGGTATCCGGCATTAGTAAGCCTCTTGGACTGCTCTTGAAAACTATCGGTCATCATGTGCGGACAAGATTTCTGGAGAGCATTTCGAAAACATAAATTGGCAATACCTCTTTTTGTCAGTTTTGAATGAGCGGAGTGATATGGCAGCATCGGCTTGTTGCTTCGCGGCTGGTAGGCCCAGCATATGTGATGAGCGTGAAAGGTGAATTTAATATCTAAAAATCTAATGGAGTTATCGATGGGCAATTCGCTTGTTAAAACAAGCGGTTTAAAATGTTCTGTCATGGTAGTTAAGATGCTATGAGCCTTTGACTCAAGTGAGCCTTGGTCACACTTAACAAGAATAAAAAAGTCATCAACAAATCTAAAGACCTTGATTACGTCCAAGCTGTCAAGGTGGCTGGAAACAGCCTTGTCAAGTTTTGTTAAAAACAGATTACTCAGAATTGGCGCTATGCACGACCCGATGCATATCTTTTCTTTCTGAAGGTAGGGTTTTCCTTCCCAGTTAATGAACGTTGACTGCAAGTAAATAGCTAAAATTTCTAAAAAACTGCTCGCCGACACACAGGGATATGCATCGGGTCGTGCATAGCGCCAATTCTGAGTAATCTGTTTTTAACAAAACTTGGCAAGGCTGTTTCCAGCCACCTTGACAGCTTGGACGTAATCAAGGTCTTTAGATTTGTTGATGACTTTTCTATTCTTGTCAAGTGTGACCAAGGCTAACTTGAGTCAAAGGCTCATAGCATCTTAACTACCATGACAACATTTTAAACCGCTTGTTTTAACATGCGAATTGCCCATCGATAACTCCATTAGATTTTTAGATATTAAATTCACCTTTCACGCTCATCACATATGCTGGGCCTACCAGCCGCGAAGCAACAAGCCGATGCTGCCATATCACTCCGCTCATTCAAAACTGACAAAAAGAGGTATTGCCAATTTATGTTTTCGAAATGCTCTCCAGAAATCTTGTCCGCACATGATGACCGATAGTTTTCAAGAGCAGTCCAAGAGGCTTACTAATGCCGGATACCCCTCCCATGCTCAAGTTTCTGTTGCAGAAAAACTTGTTAAGAGAATGAAACCAGAAAATCAATGTAATCCAAACCCAGTTCCTCGTGAACGGAAAAACCTTGTTGTATTACCTTATCTACACAAGATTTCCCACAATTTAAAAAGAATTGGTCAATGAGCGAATGCGACCGTCGTATTCTCGGCGCCGAAAAAACTTGCAACGTTGTGCAAACTGGGAAAAACCAACACCAACAAAGCGCGCGGATGCGCAACTAGGCACCAGAAGCCCTACGTCACGTGCGATGAAGGTGTTGTATATCAAATTCCCTTGTCATGCGGGAAACACTATATCGGCCAGACGGGGAGATGTCTGAACGAGCGCCTAATGGAACACGCTCGCAACGTCAGAAACGGGCAAAGCGGATCGCTGGTTGACCACATTCTCGCATGCAAGTCAAAACCCTGTAAGCCTTTCTTTGATAAAAGTCTTATAATAGGAAAAAGTAGAGAAAGGTTAACACGCGAAATCATTGAAGCCGAAAGGACAAATAGGTCAGGATGCTCGTGTGTAAGCACACCTTCCATTCTCCCCTCAGATAAAGAGCTCGTTTTTCTAAGAAATCGATACTGTTCGCACGTCTGATTACTGTTTTCTGGTGTATAAATGTGATGCTTCAGGAGAATAAAATTTGTTGGAAGTTCGCTCTCGTGGTGTTCGTCTCTCGTCTCTTGTGTCCTCGTCTTTTGCTGCGCTACAGTATATTTTTTAAACTCCGCGGGCTTTCGTTGCTTGGGTTGAGCGATATTTCTGGAGCTCCACAACGTCCCTATTGACGCCTGAACGTTTCAAGCTATATTTAAAAAATTAATTTATCTCGACTAATTATTCAAGTAAGACGAGGAAAAAATTGTACTGATGTTAAGAGTAGTCATTGATGTTAAGTAGTCAATGATGCTAAGAATAGACATTTTGGAAATGAATAATAAATCTAGGAGCTGTGATGTCCAGGCAATACAATGCGCGCCGCGAATGGCGCCAAACCACCTCACTTTTTTTCGTAGGGTCCCACCAGAGCAGGCACGAGGACTCCTTGGTCGACCAGCAGAAATGTCCGAGTCCGTAGTGGACGCATGCGGACGCTTTAAGCTCGAACTCAAAGCGACCATCTCAACATCCGAAGACAGGCTACTAGAAGTGCTGGCGCTAATCCTCGATGTAGAAGAGGATGGCGACTGCGCAGGTTCCGCGTCGGGAGATGGCCTTGGCTCCTGCCCAGGCGAAATATTTGTGCCGACACTAAATCTCGATGACGAAGGAGATGCCGACGGCGGCCTCGACTCCTGCCCAGACACGATGACAGTCTCGTCAATGACGGGGTTGACTGCTGATAAGGACGACACGCTGCCCTCGTCACCATCGGTCTCCGATATGCTGGCGTTGTTGCTGAAAGCCGCAACGCTGGCTGCGGGCTGCCGCGCGGGCTCCGAGAGCGGCTTTCCCCAGCATCAGAGACTTGCAGGGGCGCAATGGGCTCGGCCTCCATAGCGGCAGGTACTACACTTGGAGAGGCTGAGGCTGACAGAGCGGGCATATTTGCTGTCGGCTCGCTTGGTGCATCACTGGACTCATCAGCCGCAGGCACCGGTACTTCCACATAGACGCTCTGAGACGCAGAGGAACCACCCGTAACAGCGTCGGTGTCGGAAATGCCGGGCTCCTTGGTGGGTTGATCGGTTGCCTCTGCGGCCGGCGGAGGTGCAGGACGGGCCGTAGCCTCAGAGTACGAGGGCTTAATCGTGCATGCCACGGTAGCGTGTGGATCACCACAACGCCGACACGGCAGCACACAACCTTGGCCTTGCTGCCAAAAGACCCCTCAGCGAGCGCAGAACGGAGCCGTGCACTGTGCTCTAAATTGTTCAGTCGACCCACAACGCCGACAAACACGCTGTATGCCTTTGTAATAGCATGTCACGCGGTGGCCAGCGACCTTGATGTAGTTAAGCACGGGCTGCTCAGACTTCTTTTTAATTCGGACACACCGCGTCCCGGTGGTGTAGTGGTACACTACACTTTGTGATACCACACAGATACTACAGTTTGACCTTAGCCATACGAAAGAACGACAACTACATACTGGTAAATTGGTTCAAAGCACTCTCACCTCATACCTTTATGCAGTACTGATGAATGGTCGTACAAGCACTGGTTTTTCTTAAGGTTTTGCTTCTAGAACTGCACAATATCAGTGAGGTGTGGGCGCACATCCCATAGCCTTCAACTATTGCGTCTCTAGCAAAATTCTTTTAACCTAATTTTATTTTATCACAATAGCGACATCTCGATAAGCTTACTTTCTGGCTGCGTTCACTACTTTATTCATGCCTGCTTTCGTGGCGCCGGCCAGGTGTACACCTAGTGCGCGGCAGTTGTCGCGCCTTTCCTTCCCTTATAAACAAACGCATTCTTTGTCGTTTGAAGACGTTTGTCGTGTTTCCCCTCCCTCGATTTTGGCTGATTCACACGACGGACCGTTCGCTCGCGGCCCGCGCATTACGTGTTCGTGCGTCACCAAATCGAGAGGCGTGCCGTCGGCCCGCGGACTGGACAACCAAGGAAGTTTAAGTGCCTCTCCCCTCGCGGGAATTAGCGGCGGCCCGCGAAGATGCGCGCGCCAGCACTGGCAACCACCACTCTTGCCAGTATTTCGGCTGCCGCATTTCGCTTTGAGTGCATGGCGTTGAGCTGGCGCGCTGTTTTGACAAGACTTTCATTTGAGCTAGTTGGTTGTAGCTGGACATGGTTTACGCAAAAAGCGTACAGGCGCTTAAAGACGAAGACAAGCACACTCAAGACAGGACAAACAAGCTTCCGCTTCTGTTTTGACAAGGTTCCGTGACAAAGCGATCGACACGGCTAGCAAGACGACCCAGGCCATTGAGGAATTGGACAAAGGGCCGCACCTGCACAATTCAATCGTAGTCATGGGTCGGGAAGAAAAACCAGTTTGACCAGCGTTGTCAAACGCTTTAAAATAATCTGGCAACAGTGGTACACCCAGCGCGTCGTCTGCTCTTTTGACCGTCGCATCCGCTTGACGCCATCGGATCGCAGACAAGTTTTTAGTGGCGCACGAACACGTGATGCGCGGGCCGCGGGCGAACGGACCGTCGTGTGAATCGGCCATCGAAATGCGGCGCACCCGACCCTGGCGGCCGCATTTCGATGGAGGCGAAACGCATGGGCGCCCGTGTGCTGTGCGATGTCAGTGCACGTTAAAGATCCCCAGGTGGCCGAAATTATTCCGGAGCCCTCCACTACGGCACCTTTTTCTTCTCCCTCCTTTATACCTTCCCTTACGCCACGGTTCAGCTGTCCGCGGCCGATATGTGAGACAGATACCCGCCACCTTCCCCTCTTCCCCCAGATCCGCATTCGATGTTTTTTACCACGACAGCGTTAAAGTGACACTGAGGAAAAATAGAAGTTGGCTTGTATCGATAGGATACCAGCTTCTGATCACAAAAACGCCGCTCTTATTGAAAACAAAGCTCTTGTAAGGTAGAAACTAGCAAGAACCAAAATGCAGGTATCGCCGCCACAGGCCAATCTCGCAAGTACAAGCGTGGTGAAGCCATAGGACAAGAGACGCCACCTTGGAGGAATTTTCCTTCCTACAAGGTTCGCGAATCTCTAAGGCTGACAAAGGTAGGTTGCGCAGATCAATATTGAAGTAAGTTTTGTTTTAAAATCAATAGTGCACTTTTATCACACAAGGAAGGCAGACAAAAGACAACCTGAATGTTGAAAGCAAAGAAAAACTGATGCTTGGCGGCGCCACAGGTGGCCACGAGAGTTTCGGTTTTTTATGGCGCTTCGCGTCTATGAGCTTTGCGTGCCCCGTGGTTTTGCTTTTGACGCGCCTCGATTTAGAAGCGCCGAACAGCAGAGGAACTCCAAGTGCCGCTTCAAGTGCTAGTTAACCTTTGAAGGAGCCTGTTAAGGCCTGTCAGATGATCGCCACGGTCGATAAAAAACTATGATGGCACGATGGTCGGTGATCGTACAAGGAAGCACTTGTGTATTCGCACGCTGGCCCAGAGAAACATTCCGGGCTGTGCCAGTCAACATCAAACTACTTAACGGAAATCGTTTATTAGGGACGGGAGACAAGGTACAAGGCAGTTGAGAAAAATTGCTGATAGCCTAGTTTTGTTAGGCCAGGATATACCTATCGAAAGCGCGGAGATTTCTGCATCAGAAGAGTGCATTCACCAGATGCGCCTTTATTGACGGTTGTAACTTGAGCCGTCGTGGCGGAGTGGCAGCGTCTCCGCCTCAAACGCCAAAGGCCCTGGTTCGATTCCAAACCTCGGCACGGGATTTCGTTTCCTTTATTCAGTGAGTGGGCGGAGGGTTTCAGTGGCTCCATAGATGCCGCCACCGAATACGTTGGTTAGCGGATAAGCGGAGGCTCTGTTAACGCGCGTTTATGCTGCGGCGTAGCGCGCGCGCGCTGCACGGCGAAAGTCGGCGAAAGCGAGACCCTCTCCAACTGCGCCTTACCGCTGACGCGTTCGGCGGCATCGGCGCACTCTGACCGCACTGGCGGTGGGAGACTTGGAGCATGTCTCTATTTAGCGCCGAGTGCGCCAGCCCCCGCCGGCCCGGCCGCTGGGAGGTGCGCGTTGTGACGTAATTCAATAGCTTCGGAAGTTGGGCGGAGCTGTTCCTTTCGAGCTCTCGGCTAATTTAATCCATTCACAGCACATATCTGAAGGCACATATCTGAAGGTACGGGCGAGAGAGCCCGATTCAGTGGACCCGTTGGATCTAGCGGAAGCCGTTGAAGCATCGTCGTGCGCCGGCTTGAGTTTCAAGGCGCCGACTTTAAACGCGACCGCCCTTGAGCACCCATCCATTTTTTGTGGCGAAAAAATAAATAAATAACTTGGCTCTTGCAACCGTGGGAGACCTCGACGCCGCCTGCTGCGCCGTGCAACCGCGCCGTTCAAGGAATCACAATCCGTTGGCCCCAAAGCCCCGGCCAGCCTCCGATGGGCGCAAAGCGCCGACCTTGTCCTCGCCCCTCGCGACTCCCCGAACTGGAGTTATGATATTTAGTTTGCAACGGCTGCTCACTGAGGAAGGGGGAAACGACCCGCCGCGCCTAACCTAACCGTGCTCCCTCAAAAGCATCGCACGCTCCGGGGGGGCTGAGGTCGCTGAAATGCAGGCCGGAGTTTTTGCGAGAACTACGTCGTCGGGTTCGGGAACGGGATCCATCGTAACGCTGCCAAGACGCCGGTGCAAACGTAAACGAAGCGATGGTAGCGACCCCCGATAAATGCCTTCAACGTGCGGCGGCGGTAGCTTTCATTTCGGCAGCTGCTAGACCCCACCGCTAGCCGCCAGATATCACGGAGCCTCCGTTTGCGTCACGTTTCACGTCACTCCGTCCTGTGACATCATAAGAGTTCTCCGTGTCGTCATAAGAGTTCTCGAGTTTGAATCGGAGCGGCGGGAAAAACTTTTTCAGCTTCGAATCCAAATTTCTTTAAAATAAATGCATCTTTCGCTCCCGGACAAGCGGCAACAAAGCCATGAAATGCCGAACTATCAAATTTTGCTAACGAAAAAAATTTGATAGGGTTCTCCTCAGTGTCCCTTTAAGAACATGGTAATGTGTTCCAAATGTGTGGGCATGCCCTGGAACAGACAGCTAGGTTTGGGTTTATGAGGGTTTAAAGTCCCAAAGCGACTCAGGTAACCATCGCATTACATAAGGTTCGTGCTTTTTCATTACCAGGAACCACGGAGGCGAGAGGTTGAGAATAAATTTCGTAGTCGAGCACCCCACGTTTTCACTTAGTCGCGGCGGCGAGTAAGTCAACTTGACCACTTGGGCAGGTTTTCAGACTCGAGTGCAGCCAGCCAAACTGTGCAGCGCGTACGTTGTGAGAGTTTCGCGTCACTGCTCTTTTGAAGTTTTCGCGGTGTCGGTGCTGTTATGTTTGATACACGTGCATTTTGAACGTCGTCCGCTGACGGGGCGACACTATATAGGTGTTCCACTGGTGGAACAGCCGCTCGTGGCTTGAGCTTTTGCTTGCGATTTCCAGTTATTGAAAGGATTTTTTTTTCGTAGTGAGTAGAAGCGCCGACGGTGTCGTTATCGAGATTAACTTAAGCTGACTTTCGTGTGGAAATTGCTACTGCGGTGAGTAAGGCGCTCTACACTTGGCATTTATTCGTGTCGTGCGATCATACTGTGTTGGGTTACTGCTGTTCACACTATGAAGGTGAATTGCGCGAAAGTGCCTACGCGTCATTAGTATGCGCAATCTCAAATGTGGCGTACTGTTCGTAGAGGAAATTTCACCTTGTCTTGTTCCCTATAATTTCTCTCTACTCACTCTGAAAAATTTTACTTGTGTGTTTGATTCGACCTGTAGCGATTTTGGTGCGTAAGAACTTGTGTCGCGAGGGAGCTTGTTCCTTTTTTGATGAATAGACTGTTAATAGAGTGCTAATCGTTTCGGTTATCATTTCCTTATTTTATTTGCTGTCACTTATCGGGCATTATTTAACACGTGTGTTCGCTTGATCAGATACTAATCTAGCCTGGCCCTTAACGCTGACGACACATGCTCGCTCCATTCAGACAGGTTATTTCACTTTAGGTCCTGCTTATATGGTGGCAGCCTATTTGCAGTGTGCTGTGCATTGGTTCCGTAAGTTTCATGGTAGCATATTTAGTTTGGTACTTCAAAAATTCATGACTTGGCGCCTCTCTCAGATTGTAGTCCCATTAAAGGGAAGACGAGTCAGTGGCAATTTCATTGTTCTATTTCGTGTACGCAACACAACATGCGAGCTGCGGATCATGTAGCAGTTAATTTTGTGTGCGTGCATGTGTGTGTGTGTGTGTGTGTGTGCGTGCGTGTGCGTGTGTGTGTGCGTGCGTGCGTGTGTGTGTGTGTGTGTGTGTGTGTGTGTGTGTGTGTGTGTGTGTGTGTGTGTGTGTGTGTGTGTGTGTGTGTGTGGCGCACGCCCGCGGACGTGATAGACTTGTCACTGGTGCGCCTGTCAAGACATACCGTGCCTTTTAAGCGAAAGCTCTACTCGGTGAAAAATTATCTGAGATCGTCTCTGGATGACTTTGAAATTACCTTGTGATGCCTACCATAGCATTATCTTTCCTATAAGCTACATAAGGTGTACCATGTCTACAAGGTTCACCATGACTACCCTGGTCCACCATGGTGGCGTGGTCTTTGACCTTGATCTCGGGCCAACCCTAAAATTTGGCCCACCCACCCCTGAAATTTGACCTTGGCAGATTTGGACCAAAAAGATATCTAGCCATAACTGAGCGCACCAAGCACGATGGCGACCTCTAAATTTGGCCCGGGCAAACCATAAAATTTGGCCCACCCACCCCCGAAATTTGACCTTGGCAGATTAGCACCAAAATCGATGTCCAACCATAAATGACTGCGCCGAACACGATGGCGACCACCAAAATTTGGCCCGGGCCAACCCTAAAATTTGCCCCCCCCCCCGAAATCTGACCTTGGCATATTAGCATCAAAATCGATGCCTAGCCGTAACTGACCGCGCCGAACACCATGGCGACCTCGAAGTTTGGCCCGGGCCACCCCTAAAATTGGACTGGCCGAGTTGGACCAAAATCGATGTCCAACCACAATTCATGGTGGCCGGCACGATGGCGACCACCAAATTTGGTCCAGGCAATTGCCAAAATTTGACCTCGGAGATTTGGGGAATACGTTCGCACTGTAATAGGTTTAACCATGCAAGTTTAAACCCTGACAGATTTCTTTTATGGTTAGCGTTTCATTTTATACGACATTTTGGATTTGCTGACGTCTGTTTTTTAGCCCGTGTTCACTTGGTTTGGTTGATTTATGCAGTGACAGCTTTGCTGGGGCAGGCATTCTGTCACCTCTTTATTTTCTTTTGGCTTTATCAGAGGGGCTCTAAATTGAGGAAATGAGGCCTGCCTTCCCCTCCATGGGGCGCGAGGGTATGTACAGTCTCTGCCAAGAGTAACTAGGCTGCATGGTCTGCTTCTCGCTCGTATAGTAGAGCCCTTACAGCTTCCGTAAAGATCAAGTGGTCCTAGACGGTGACGACCAGGGCTGTCCTTACCTTACAGCGATCTAGAGCTTAGGGGGATGAGATAAGTTATCAAATGTGCAACTATGAGGCAAGTCATGCTTCCTGGTTACTTATTACAGAAACTATACATGCGTGTAAGCAGCAGGGCTGTAGAACAGAGCCTCACGGACGGTGTTCTCTGAGAATCCCAAAAGGAAAAACTTCCGAGTTAAACGCGTTCATTCTTCTTGGTTATAATTAAGCTATTCTAATCGCAGCTTAGGAAGTCGATTCCTTTGTCCACCCGCCGTGACGCCGGTAGCAAATGTGCAGAGCCACACGTGGCCGCACCGGCTACGACGTTTGGCAGGACTGCTAACCGCGGTCCGAGCACTAACCACTCCAACCTCGCTTCATCTTACTTGCCCAAATTATACCTCCGAGACGAAGACGACGAAGAAGCGCATACCACGAGCCGGTAACATGACCACGCGCGGTTTGCCAGAAGCGCGTACCGCTACCGCGCATGCGCAGTTCGCGCTGAGTTCGCCAGATGGCGCCGTACACAGCGCAGTGCCGAAGGTTTTTGTGCAGGAGTTTTAGCGGGCTCTTACGTTGACTAGTGCCGAAGGTTTCTTCTCTAGGAATTTTGGCGGGCTTTTACGTTGCGTTGTGCCGAAGTTTTGTGTAATATTCTTGGCGGGTTTTTACGCATAGGAATTTTGGCGGGCTTTCACAAGGCGTAGTCGGCCGGACGATGGGTCGGCAAGCTAGGAAAGTTAAGGAGGACAAGGACGGGGAGTTAATACAGTGCCAGGAGTGCGACCGTTGGTGTTACATAGATGAGACAGGGTTTGGGAGCTTAGCCGAGGCGGATGAGGCTAGCTTCGTGTGTAAGATGTGCAAGCGGTTTGGGGACGCCGTTCATGCGTTAAAAGGGGAATGGGAAGCTGGGTTTAATGCACTTCATGCGGACCGTCAGGTCGAACGAGAGGCACGGATTAAGCTGGAAGCTCAGGTCGCCGATTTGATTAAAAAGGAGGAGAATAATGCCGCCCTGTTGAAGCGAATGGTGTGCGAGATTAAAGAAGAGCGGGAAAAGCGGACCCAGCTAGAAAAACAGGTTGAAGCGCTCAGGTCGCGGCCGGCTGGGCACCCCAGTTCGGAGAAGGGTCAGGTGGGGGACGAGGCTCGTCGATCGTACAGTGCTGTAGTGCAGCGAGCATTGAGTGAGAAAAATGAGAACGAAATGAAAAAGGTTAAAGCGGGCATGGAAACTCGCGACAATAGCGTACAGCGGCAGGAGAGTCAGCTAGAGCGATCCGGAGGCCAACAGATGGAATTAGGAAGCGAACGTTTGGGGCGCAGGAGAGTTCTGGTGGTCGGGGACTCGAATGTAGCGAGGGTTGAGGGAGGCGTTCTGACGGCAGTGAAGGCAAACAGGCGGGTGCAGGTGGAGGCTCAGTCGGGAAAGTGCATGGTGGATGCAATGGCCAGAGCCCGGGAGGTGGTGGTGGGCAGCATGGATGGCGAACACCTTGTGGTCATCCATGCTGGTCTCAATGATGTACTGCAGGGGAGGAGCCAGAATCTTGAGACGCAGTTGGAGGTGAGGATGCGTAGGCTTAGAGAGGCCTCTGAGAGTGTGCATGTGACCATATGCACAATCCCAGAGGTCCAGAGGCAGGCTCGCGAAACGGAAAGGAGGGTCGTGGAGACTAATCGGGTAATTAGGCTATTGAGTCGACGACTAAGATACGAGGTGATGGAGGTCAACAGGGAAGTGTACGAGGTTAGGCCCCACCCTTTTGCACAGGATGGCATCCACTACGGTGGTGCCACTGGCAAGAAGGTGGGTAGTAGGATAGGTCGCCAGGCAACAGCTTTTTTGGGAGGACCCAGAGCTCTGAAGGAACCAGTGTAGAGAAGGAAGAATTAAGATCAAACGGACAATGGAACCATAGGGGAAGAAAGAGACGCAAGCGCCAGGGCCAAGTTAATTCAGATATAGGTTTCATTAACATGCAAGGTGGCAGGAATAGACTGAAATGGGAGGAAATAGAAGAACAGTTAAGACAGGAGGAATTAATGGTATATGGTTTAGCGGAAACACATCTTAGAGACATAGAGCAACCACCCTGTAACCAAGACTACGCATGGGAATATTGCAATAGAACAGAGGGCAGCAGAAAGGGAGGTGGAATTGGGGCATTCATTCATAAAAGTATGAATTTTCAAAGGGTTAGACTGGGATGCAGGGAACATTTATGGCTAAAAGGAACAGTGGCAGGCAAGCAAACACTCCTTGGCTTTGTATACCTGTGGACAGGGGTTAATGCCAAAGAGGAAAACAGGAAAATGTTAGAATGTATTGCAAGCGACATTGATGAGCTAGGAGGACAGGGCGAGATAATTATATTAGGCGACATGAATGCACACATAGAAGACCTGAATGGGTACACGGATTCGACAGGAAGCATGCTTCAGGACATGTGTGACAGGCATGATTTAGTTGTATGCAACAGCACCGAGAAGTGTGAAGGGCTCATAACATGGGAGGCGGGGAGTCTGCACTCGACGATAGATTATGCACTAATGTCACAGAGGATGTATAACAGATTAGGGGTAATGAGCATAGATGAAGATGGTTCCAGAAGTCTAGGTAGTGACCACAAGCGTATCAAGTTGAGCTTCAGAAGAAAAAGCAATGTAGGACTGAATCAAGATAAACAATCAGGGGGAAATTTTTACTCAGAAAAGCAATTGGAAGTAGCAGCCAAACAAATCGAGAAAGTAATTTTTGAGGATAGTGAAACAGAATGGACTTATACCAAATTAACTTGATTACTGGAGCCAGAGCTAGCTAAGGTGCGAGTAAAGCTAAAAGGGAAAAGATGCAAACCCAAGAGTTGGTGGGATGAGGAGGTCAAGAGGGCAATTGAAAAGCGCAAGGAAGCATCCAGGGAACACAGATATTCCAAGAAGAGGGGGGAACCAAAACCCGAAGTAGACAGAAAATGGGATACCTTCATAAAGTGTAGAAGGGACGCATCCTATTTGATTAATGAGAAAATTAGAAGAAAGGGTGCCCAATGGATGTCAAAAGTAAATAAAAAGAATAGAAGAGCAGCCCAAAAATTCTGGAAACATCTAAATGCAATGAGTAATAAAACTAGGCTAGAACAAAGGTTTATTGTTACAGATGAGGGTATTCGACTAGAAGGGGATGAAGCAATAAAACACATAGGAACAATGATGACGGAAAAATTTTCAGCAAAGCACGTGGTACATAATTTATCGAAGGAGGATAGACCGGTTACAGCAATAGCTTCACTTGAGCAAGGAGAGTGGGAAAGGGCAGAGAAGAAGGTTCCTAGTGGCACATCAACAGGACCAGATGGTATCCCGATTATGTTGATAAAGAAGTTAGGACCAAAATCCAAGCAAACATTAATACAGGTAGTGAAAAAAATGATAGTGGATGAGAAAGTTCCCGAAAAATGGCGATTAAGTAGAATGAACATGATATATAAGGGAAAGTGGGACAAAGCAGACGTAAGTAACTATCGCCCCATAACAGTGACATCTGTGGTTTACAGGGTGGTGATGCAAATTATAAAGGATAGACTGCAGGCTTGGGTGGAGAACGAGGGGGTGTTAGGGGAACTACAGAATGGGTTCCGGAAACAAAGGAGGTTGGAGGACAATCTATTTTTATTGACACAGTGTATAGAAATTGCGGAAAAGGAACATAGGCCCTTATTGCTAGCATTTCTGGATATTAGGGGAGCCTATGACAACGTTACTCAGGAGCATTTGTGGGACATATTGGGCACATTGGATGTGGAAAATGGAGTAATTAATCTTTTAAAAGATATATATAGAGGTTACAGAGTGCTCATAAAATGGGAAAAAATGTATCAGGGCCTGTAGAGATACAGCGGGGGCTTAGACAAGGATGTCCTCTGTCCCCTTTGTTGTTCATGTTGTACCTGCAAGGTTTGGAGGCCAAGCTAGAGGGGAGCGGACTAGGTTTCAACCTATCTTTTTTCAAGCAAGGGGAATTGATTAAACAGACATTACCGGGACTAATATATGCGGACGATATAGTGATAATGGCTGACAACAAGGAAGACCTGCAGAAGTTGTTAGACATATGCAGTACAGAGGGAGACAGATTAGGCTTCAAGTATAGTAAGGAAAAATCTGCAGTCATGACATTTAATGAAGAGGGCGGCGAGCATAGAATACAGGAGTTCATGCTAAAAGTAGTGAATGAGTACAAGTATCTTGGGGTGTGGATAAATAACAGTGTTGAGTATCTGACAGAGCATGAAAAATATGTAATGAATAAAGCTAGTAGGAATGCAGCTGTCATGAAAAATAGGGCACTGTGGAATTACAATAGGTATGAGGTGGTAAGAGGGATCTGGAAAGGGGTGATGGTCCCTAGCCTGACCTTCGGGAATGCGGTCCTGTGTATGAGGCCAGATGTTCAAGCAAGGCTGGAAATTAGGCAACGGGGAGTAGGGAGGTTAGCTTTGGGAGCACATGGCAATACACCAAATCAGGGGGTACAGGGTGATATGGGATGGGCGTCTTTCGAGAGCAGAGAGGCTAGCAGTAAGATAGCATTTGAGGAACGATTGAGAAGGATGGAGGAAAAGCGGTGGGCTAGGAAAGTTTTCAGATACCTGTATATAAAGAATGTTGACACGAAATGGAGAAAGCGAACTAGAAAATTGACAAGCAAATATCTGGACAGCAGTAAGGGGGCAAATCAGCAATTATCGGTTAAGAAAAAGGTTAAAGGAACAGAGAGAGCTTTGTGGAAAACAGGGATGCTGACGAAATCGGCACTAGAAACATACCGGACCTTTAAACAGGAAATTGTCAAATAAAATATCTATGATAATTGTAGGGGAAGTTCTTTGTTGTTTGAGGCCAGGACTGGGGTTTTGCGGACTAAGACGTATAGAGTCAGGTACCAGGAGATAGACACTTTGTGCATTGCGTGCGGAGAGGAGGAGGAAACAGCTGAACACTTGATACTTTTCTGTAAAGGGCTTCACCCTACAGTGGAAGGCAGCGGGGCTGACTTACCCAAGGCATTGGGGTTTAGGGATAGTGAAGGGAAAGTGGATCTTAAGAGGTTAGAAGTAACCAAGCGAAGGTTATCTGATTGGTGGCTAAAAGCAAGACATGAGTAAAATTTCACAAGACATGGCTAGGTGGCTTGAGCCACCGCCTGATGTAAAGGGTTCAGCCGTATCCATCCATCCATCCATCCATCCATCCATCCATCCATCCATCCATCCATCCATCCATCCATCCATCCATCCATCCATCCATCCATCCATCCATCCATCCATCCATCCATCCATCCATCCATCCATCCATCCATCCATCCATCCATCCATCCATCCATCCATCCATCCATCCATCCATCCATCCATCCATCCATCCATCCATCCATCCATCCATCCATCCATCCATCCATCCATCCATCCATCCATCCATCCATCCATCCATCCATCCATCCATCCATCCATCCATCCATCCATCCATCCATCCATCCATCCATCCATCCATCCATCCATCCATCCATCCATCCATCCATCCATCCATCCATCCATCCATCCATCCATCCATCCATCCATCCATCCATCCATCCATCCATCCATCCATCCATCCATCCATCCATCCATCCATCCATCCATCCATCCATCCATCCATCCATCCATCCATCCATCCATCCATCCATCCATCCATCCATCCATCCATCCATCCATCCATCCATCCATCCATCCATCCATCCATCCATCCATCCATCCATCCATCCATCCATCCATCCATCCATCCATCCATCCATCCATCCATCCATCCATCCATCCATCCATCCATCCATCCATCCATCCATCCATCCATCCATCCATCCATCCATCCATCCATCCATCCATCCATCCATCCATCCATCCATCCATCCATCCATCCATCCATCCATCCATCCATCCATCCATCCATCCATCCATCCATCCATCCATCCATCCATCCATCCATCCATCCATCCATCCATCCATCCATCCATCCATCCATCCATCCATCCATCCATCCATCCATCCATCCATCCATCCATCCATCCATCCATCCATCCATCCATCCATCCATCCATCCATCCATCCATCCATCCATCCATCCATCCATCCATCCATCCATCCATCCATCCATCCATCCATCCATCCATCCATCCATCCTGCCTGACTGCCACGTCGGCATAAATCAGCGCGTGCGCAGTGGCTGAACACGTTGCTTGGCTCTTGATAGTTGCCGGACTGCAAGCCATGGCTTGGTTAGTGGCGTTTTTAGTGATCGTGCGTGCACCGTACTGGGCGTCCCAAAAAAATTTTAAGCGCTCCCTTTCCACGTGAGGGCCTTTCCCATGATGCTTTCCATTATACATTTCATGAGTAGGCTTCAGAATTGTCACGTGATGATAACTCCACTAACGCCCCTCAGCGGACAAAGGCAGCGCACAATCTCCTCTCTCCTGCTTCGCTCCTCCTTTCCTTGTCGCCCGTGGCTCCCCCTACGCGATGCTGAACCTGAGCACTCTCCAGAATGATCGCGCTACGTATGAAATCGGTGCTTGCATGCGCCGCTCGCGTTTTTGGCACCGCGGGTGAAGAGGAAGGAAGAAAGCGCGTGAAAACACGTAACGGCGTCCGACCAATGGGAGGGCCTGATGTCGAAATTATGGGCAGTATAGGAGGCGAGTGGCACCCTTCAGAAGTTAATGGTGGAAAATTATTCCGGAGACCTTCACCACTGCACCTCTTTCACTTTTTTTCCACTCCCACCTTCCTCCCTTCCTTTACGGCGCGGTTTCGGTGTCCACCGACATATGCGATTCAGCAAGATGGTTCATCGTAGCGTGAAGATGGGTTGCGCAAAAGCGGCATTCACATGAAAGAACACGGGGCAAGCGCAGTGCCGTCTTCTTTCATGTGAATGTTCCTTTTGCGCAACCCATCATTACGCGAGATATGAGAGACAATTACTGCGCCATTTTCTTTCCTAAAAAAACATTTTTCAATTTTTTCTTCGGAGGTTGGTTTTATTTTCAGTTCCTTGAGGGGATTCAGATACCATATTGAGAATGATTAGAAGTGTGTTTGCATTGCTTGCTGAAGTACTCTCGACGTAACGTATGCAGGTACTTGCCGCACGTCACTTAACGGCTTCAACGAATCACGGGAAACTGGCCTGTGGTTGTGTATAACCAGTACGGGCTCGCTTAACGTGCTCGCCGAAATTTTAATTGCGTATTTTTGCTTGCGAATGATGCTTAAGACATTATGAAACAAGAAAATCCTGCTTGTGAATGTGGCGTCCATATTTTTTCATCCAGGAAACTCGACATTTCAGCACAAACGCTTCCCTTTCCACCCTTGCTTGCTCTTCGGAGAGAATACAGTAGAAGACCTGTCACAAGCAGCTAGATTCCTATAAAAAGGAAATGTCACCAGAAAATTCTTTTTTTTAAATAACTAGGCCGCCAGCGCAACAGTGAGATCTTACCAACCCTGTGCATGATAGCCTCAGCTAATTACGCGCCATAAAACCACACACACGCACGCACACGCGCGCACACACACACACAAACACACACACACACACTTTGTTAGAATGAATCACCACGTGAAATTCGCCTACGCTCAGCGCCTAATTTATAACTGAATTTATTCCATGGCCTTTCAGTTTCGCTTTCAGGAGTCGAAAGACTGTTGTGATGTCACAAGTGAGCACCAGGTCTTGTGAAGCATACAAAAACTGATATAAAGCTCTTTGTTCATTTGCTGCCATCCTGACTTCTGCAACAGTTCAGTGTAAGAGTTTATTTTAATTAAAACGACAAAGCAGAGTTCATATTGCACTTTTTGTGTGCCAGACCAAAAGCACATTGCCAAAAATTTAGTGTTTTCACTCCTTCAAAGAATGCTTGGTCCTCTTGCTGGCCTGTGTTACAGTGCTGCGACTGACGCTGCAAACTTCTGGTTGCCTACAACTGTCACTTCGCCCCACAGGAGCCTCTGAAATTTGAATTTTTCGCGTTCCGCTCAAAATTCGTGGTATATTACAAGCAAAAGATAAGAAGGCATACTGTGGTCGACTTAGAGCTCACTGGAGTGCATTCTGTGCTAATAGTCCACAGGCGAAAAAGTGAGTCTCACCGAAACAAAACTTGCGAGTTCTCATCCGCAGTGTAGACACGTGACAATCTGCCCAATGCATTCCGTTCACTTTGCATTCTCTCCTTACTTCACCGAGATAATTTTGACCTCTCCATATCAACAGCGTGACGAGCAACTCAGATCGGCAGTGTGTAATGGAGGAGTGGACTTTTGACTTTTATCGATTAACCGATGTACGGAGGAGTTTACTTCTAGACAGCTAACGCAGAGGTCAGGCGTAGTTTACGCGTGGACTTTGTGCGTAATTCAACCGCCTACCCGAAAATTCTGGACAAAAGATCTGCAGATCTTCCGTCGGCAGGCTTACATTTTATCATTAACGTTTTTGCTATCGTCAAAAGCGTTCCATAATGTTTTTCTATGGGAGCCTTCACTGTTTGATGCCAGCTCGTAAAAAAATCATCAGGACTATGACCATCACCTTCAATATTTCTATAAGAGTATACTTACAATTTTCTAATTTTCAATATTCTGCCCAAGAAAGCTTGACACGAGTTGTGCGCTGTGGGAATTTGAAGCTTAGCCGCGGACTGCCCCGGCGCGGTCTGCAGGAAATCGAGCGGACCTTGCCGTCACATTTCCCGTGCCGGCCCGCGCAAGCTGGCAAACTGGGCCGGCCGATCCAGTTGACCGCCAACTACTTCAACATCGAGATTCCTGCAGGAAACGTTTTCTACTACGACGTGGAGATCTGCTCCGAGACGCGCAAGGAGGCCAAAGTGCCCGAGAATCGCAAGTACCGCTGCATCAGCACAAAGATCAACCGCCTGGTCATCGAGTTGCTAGTCAAGAAGTACCGGGTCGACCTGAACGGCTGCATGCCCGCCTTCGACGGCCGCAAGAACCTGTACACGCGCCGTGAGCCCAAGTTCCGCACGCGCACATTCACGGTCGACTTCGAGGAGAACCAGCGGATTCAGAAGTTCATCGTCAAGATCCAGTACGCGGGCACCGTGAATCTGGACGCGCTGCACGCGGTCTTCGACAAATGCGTTAGCCAAGTTCCCCAGGCCGTGGACATTGTGCTGCGACACGGACCGTCGATCAAACTCACGCCCGTCGGGCGGCCCTTTTTCAAGCCGCCATCCCCGAACGACTACAACACCCTTGGAGGTGGCCGCGAAGTCTGGTTCGGCTACTACACGAGCGTTCGGCCCGCTCAGTGGAAGCCCATGCTCGACGTCGACATGTCGGCCCCCGCCTTCTACGAGCCTCTACTCCGTGACCGACTTCATGTGCAAACTGCTCAGCGAGGGCCGGCGCGAGATGTCGGCCAGACTTCAGGGAACTGCGCGACTCCCAGAACGTTCGTCTCAACAAGGAGCTGAAGGTTTTGCGCGTCAAGGTCACCCACCTTCCATGCCCTCGCAAGTACAAGGTGGTTCGCGTCACTAAGGAACCAGCCAAGAAGCTCTTCTTCAACATGGAAGATGGCTCCCGTTGCTCGGTGGCCGACTACTTCTATAAACGTTACCACCGCCTCTCGTACCCGAACCTGCCCTGCATCCAGACAGGCAGCGCGACCCACCCGGTCTACCTCCCGCTGGAGGTCTGCGTGATCGTCTAAGGGCAGCACTGCAAGAAGAAACTGGACGAGAACCAGACGTCCGAGATGATCAAGCGTACGGCCCAGCCACCGGCCAAGCGTTTCAACGAGACCCGCCAGACGGTGCGGGACCTGGTCAGCAGCAGCGACCAGTGTCTGCACGAGTTCGGCATCAAGATCAGCACCGAGCCGACGCAGCTCAGTGGCCGGGTGCTCGACCCGCCGTCGTTGGTCTTCGAGAACAACTCCATCGGCAAGCCCCGCGAGGGCACCTGGGAACTGCGGGGCCGCCACTTCTACAAGCCGGCCATGCTGACCCGCTGGACGCTGCTCAACCTGAGCCGGTTCGTGGAGCAAGACAGCCTCGACAACTTCGTCAAAATGCTCATCCGCGTCGGACAGGAACTGGGCATGCGCATCGAGCAGCCGCTGGACGTGACCACGACTGATGCGATCCGCAATTAAGCCCGTGCGGAACATCCTTCTCGAGCAGCAGCGCAAGACTGCAAGCCTCGAGATGGTCATCATCGTGCTCACCAAGAACACGAACTACGCCGAGATAAAGCAGGTAGCCGAGACCGAAATCGGGCTGCGCACCCAGTGCGTGATGGACAACAACGTGATCAAGAAGCGCAACGCCGCGCTCATCACCAACCTCTGCCAGAAGATCAACGCCAAGCTGGATGGCATCAACAGCCTGCTGCCCAAGGAGCAGCCGAAAATCTTCCAAAAGCCGGTAATCATCATCGGCGCGGACGTGACTCACCCGGCGCCCGGTGACAAGCTGAGGCTGTCCATCGCGGCGTGAGTTGGCAGCTTGGACTCCATTCCATTCAAGTTCCACGCCTCTATTCGCATCCAGATGGAGGACTCCGCCGCCACTTCGCCCTGGAGATCATCAAGGATTTCAAGGGCATGATGAAAGACATCCTGAAGGCTTTTATTGTGCTACCAGGCACAAGCCGGAGCGCATTATCTTCTTTCGAGACGGAGTGAGCGAGGGGCAGTTCATGGAGGTTCGCAACCGCTAGGTAAGTTTCGAATGCAAAATGATTTATACCCGCATCTTTTTGTGGTTGTTTATAATTGAAAGGGGCAGCAGCATATTGCCTCGCGGATTCAACATCGAACATAATCGACTGCGGTAACTGAGGCGTCTCAATTTAGATAAAAATGCAACACACCACAGCGCTGGTGTTCATCGTACCTGTCTTGTACTGTGTTGCATTTTAAGCTGTCATGAATTACCTGCTAGCCAGATCAGGCACGCTTCCAAGTTTGTATGGATTCTACCAGTTTTCCAAATACGATAGGAATTTACTCACAGCGCCATAAGTTTCTCCTAACTTTGTGCGAAAGACGACGGCTCGTAGCTGCTGGACTGTGCACGATATTGTGTTGTCCTGCCCATCCCCTGTGTCAAGCTCCAGAAGCAGTGTTTAATCTATGAGCCGACCAGCTCAGGACTACAGCTGGGCCGTGATCTTGTTTCCAGGTGAGCGCCATCCGACTGGCGTGCCAGGAGCTTTCCCCGAACGAGACGTACGAGCCGGCGCTGACCTTCACCGTGGTCCAGAAGCGTCACCACACGCGTTTCATGCCCACCAATGACCGAGACGGGGTTGGCCAGTGCCGCAACGTGCCGCCCGGCACCACCGTAGACTCTGTGGTCACGCACCCGCTCGACTTCGACTTCTACCTCTGCAGCCATTTCGGCAATCAGGTGCACAGTAATGGAATGCCGTCTGGGGCACCGAGTGTCAATAGTCGGTACTGGTGGCTGTAGAGGATCACAGGGTCGCAGAAACTCTTTAATGACGCAGAAACGAAGTGAACCTGCTCAGAACTTGTCAGTGCAAAATTAAGCAGACCACTATGAAGGCAGCGACAGGGAGTTTGGGCGCTTCTTACACACTATAGAGCACCGGATGACTGTTGGCTCTGGGCCCGAATAGCAACTGTGCATGCGCCAACTTTGATATTCCATTGCGCAACAGCGAGTAAAGGGTTCCCACAAAGTGGGATGTGTCTGGTTTATTGAGGTTTAACGTCCCAAAGCGACCCAGGTTATATGAGAGACACCGTAAGGAAGGGCTCCGGAAATTTCTTATAATAAACTGCACATCTCCAACCAAAATTTTAACTTTAACCCATCGTTTCGAAGCCGACGTGGCTCCTTCATCGGGGATGACTGAGGGCAGTAGCTAGTGTCTTTTAAGTATGGAGGGGAGGGGTTAAAAGAACGACAGCTGTGTCGCGAAAGGCGCGGGAGAGGGGGTTTAGGCTGTTAGTCACGCTGGCGCACTGCAGGGGGGTGCTGAATGGCGACTTTTTTCGTTGCGTTGAAGAGCGAAGTCCCTGGGCATATACTGGGGGCAGGTTTCCTTTTGTGCGGTTGATATTGTTCGGGGTGGTTTGGATATGCCAGGATTCCAGAAGGAGCCTCTTGTGGTAATTTGTTTCGGTTCCGAGGATGCGGGTTTCTTCAAAGTTGATTGTATGGTCGGAGTCCTCGGAATGTTCGGCTACTGGATTGCGCTCTCTTGCGAATTTGCGGATGTCGTTCTTATGTTGCCGAATTCTTTGAAATTTTTGGTTTCGGCGATGTAGCTTGCGTCGCAGTCGGCGCATAGAATTTGGTAGACAATGCCTTGGGCTCTTTCTCTCGGCGGCCGGTCTTTGGGAACAGGTAGGCAAACGCAACAGTGTTTGTGGGCTTGTGCGCAACCTGGAGACCTGATTGTCTCCTGGTCTGATCCTTATTATGAAGTCCTCCGCCTTGATTTTTCCTTTGAGTTCTTGTACGATTGCTCTCGTGACTTGAAACTGTTCTAGTTCACTGATTCGTAGTCTTCCCCTAAGCCGTAGGATTATCTTGTAGTCGTCCTTAGGCAGCGGCGGCTTCTTCCACTCATCCGTCCGCCCGTACGTCTTCTTGTCGGTCGCTGTTACGTTTCCCTCGATTTGTTGGGATTCCTTGAATTTGTTCCTCGCCGCGGCTTTCTTGCCTTTCTTTCGTCTCGGTCCCGCCGTCTGCCATCTGCCCGGGTCTCTGTCATTCTCTTCTATCGCCTCGGCCGTGCCCTGGCATTCCCGCTCCTCGGGGCTCACCACGTGGTGGCCGGCTCTGCCTCCATCTGATTTTCCGCCCAACTTCGGACTAAATCGGCGTTCCGTGTGCTTGGAGTAAGGTCTTGAGTGCCTCGGATCTCCATCGCGACCGTGCCATGGCCCAGTCGCACCGCGGAGCGCCCTTCGAGGCCTTGTTGGCGCTAGGCCTAGATTAGGCCTAGTCGCGCCGGACCGCGTGGAAACTTCGGATCCCGATTATAGTAAAAAAATGGGCCTACCGGTCCGGTGTTGATGTCCACCTGATCCTCCCAACTTCCGACGTCGATTCAGCCGAAAATTTCGGTGGTCCAATGTCTTTCCGCTCAAGTTCTTCGAAAATCGCGGAGCCCATGCGACGCATGCGGAAGCTCCCGCGGCGACTAAAGGAGAGACGCGATGGAGAGTTAAAAACTGTTCAAACGGAAGTTTTGCGGACCATTCTACAACACTCTCATTGACCTTTTTCGCCTATCTCCGTTTCTTGCGAAATTGGTTAATTAATATTGGCTAATTACGGAATTAAGCACAATATAAAAAAAGTGTGACATGCTCCATACAATTGCCAGCAGTATACATTTGGTCGCGTAGTCTTCAAGTGCCTCGGCGTATTTTTAAACCCTGGCTAAATTTAGCTGGGACACCCTGTATATGGGGAGCAGTGAAACTGAGTTTGTTCTAGTAATGTTGGTGTAGGGTGCCTCGATAGCTGCGCTGCTTTCGAAAGGCTCTGGCAACGAGGCACCCTAGTGGTATGCAGAGCGCTCGCCTACTTGAGCCGGCCGTACGTGGCACAAAAAAAGCTGACGTCATGTGTCGAACCTGACTACGTACCACCAGTTATGCTCATGGTTTGACCTCTACCTACATTCAAGGTGAAACTTGCGGCCACGGTGACCTCTATAGCTGCATTCAAGGTCAAACTTGCGGCCCCGCTGAGGCTCGAAAAGCAGGCGTACTCAAGCTTTTCACTCCAAAACCTTAATCTCCCTGGCTACGTTTGTGGCCAAGCGACTGGCGGTTTCCATAGATAGCCATACTGACACACCGTAGTAGCATTTTTTTTATTTGGTAAACATCTTGCTTTCTTCGAAACGGCATAAACTTCGGGACTATAACACCTACCGCAAGGGTATAAGCAGTAACTGCAACTAGACTTGCAGTGGTCTTGGGCACGACCTTTAGAGCAAACGTTCGAAGTGCTTTGGGGACAGTGTTTAACATGGTGTTAACCCCCTGTGAGGCTGCACTCGCAACCCCGCTGCTAGATGCAGCGGCTGTACTGGCAACATTAGCGTTGTTTAGCGCGGTGCTCGTCACGTTGGTAGCCACGTGCTCGCCACAGCAGGCGTCGCATCGATCACACCTAGCGTTGCGCTGAACGCATCAGAGTCCATCGGCGTTTTATGGAGAACCCACTTTCACGCTGCCGCCGCGGTCGGGTTCCAAAAAAGAATACTATTGAACCGGAGTACCCGCGTTCTAGCCCGACCGCGGCGGCACCGTTTCGATGGAGGAGAAACGCAAAGGCGCCCGTGTGCTGTGCAATCTCAGAGCACGTTAAAGATCCCCAGGTGGAAGCAATTATTCCGGAGCCCTCCACTACGGCACCTCTTTCTTCTTTCATTGCGTCTTTTATCCCTTCCATTACGGCGCGGTTCATGTGCCCGCCGATATGTGACAGACACTGCACCATTTGCTTACACCAAAAACAATTTTTTTCTATTCCGGAGCCCTCTACTAGGGCACCACTTCCCTTCTATTAATGCCGCCTTTATCCCTTCCCTTAGGGCGCGGTTCAGGTGTCCGCCGATATGCGAGACAGATACTGCGCCATTTCCTTTCCTCCAAAACGAATTCTCCCTTCCCTTGCGTGCGCGGCAGCACGCCACATTTATTTCCTATTGTGTATTTGTGGATGGAGTATATTACCCCCTGCCCCTATCCATTTTTACAAGCTCTACCCCCTTTCTTTGCCACTCCCGGTCCCTTTATTCCCACTAGCAGCAGCTTAGGTGCTTCAGGTTTCGATGGCAGATGCCGCGGGTAGCAAATTTTCCTTCCATTTTTATTTTATTAATAAATAGCCACTAACTACGGGCGCGGCTCGGGCGTTCACCGAGATTAATGAGACAGGCGTCACTTAGTTTGGCCTCTAGCTGCATTCAAGGTCAAACTTGCGGCCCCGCTGACGGCTCGAAAAGCAGGCGTACCGAAGCTTTTCGTTTAAAAACCTTAATCTCCCTGGCTACGTTCGTGGTCGAGCGACTGGCGGTTTCCATTGATAGTTATACTGACACACAGTAGCAGCACTTTTTGCATCTGGTAAACATCTTGCTTTCTTCGAAACGACATAAACTTCGCGACCATAACACCTACCGCAAGGGTAGAAGCAGTGACTGCAATCAGACGTGCGATGGTCTTGGGCACGACCTTTAGAGCAACGTTACGAGTGCTTTGGGGACAGTGCTTAAAGGCGCACTCACATTAGCGGGAAAACGCGCAACACAGGACGTTTTCCGCGCGCCGCTTCCCGCACAAGCCGGTTTTTCTCCCGCGGACAGCCTCCTTTGCCGTCCCGCAGAGCGATGGGTCCGGTACCTATTTTTCCCGTTCCGCTGACGAGAACAGCCAATGGGCGCCGACCGTGAACCGTGACGTCGGTCCCAGTTCAGTGACCCCATCGGCGGAGGCGGAGGCTGCGCGCGTCCGGCCGGGCACTCGGCGGCTGCTTTGCCAGCATGGACATGCGACTTGAGACGGTGCCGAAGCGACGGTGCAGAAGCAGCGAACAAACAAATAAAGTACGATTACCGTAGCCAACAGCTCATCGTTCGAACCAGCCATTCTCGAGACAAAAAGGGCGACGGGAGGAGAGCTAGCAGACGATCAAGACGACGACGCGAGAAAAGTGTACGCTTTCCAGTCTTCTCTGGTGTCACGTGACTATCGCCTTCTCTTTCTGCTCGTTCGGGTCCTCCCTCAGCGCCTCCTCTCTCTACATTCCAAGACAACCGTAGCGAGAAAACGCGCGCAGTGTGAGCGTCATTCCGAGGAGCTGCGAGACAGCGTCGACGTTGACGCTGTGCCGCTGCGGGAAGCTTCCCGCTAGTGTGAGCGCGCCTTAACGTGCTGTTAACCCCCTGTGAGATTGCACTCGCAACCCCGCTGCTAGATGCGCGGCTGCACCGGGAACGTTAGCGTTGCTTAGCGCGGTGCTCGTCACGTTGGTAGCCACGTGCTCCCCACGGCAGCCGTCGCATCGATCACACCTGGCGTTCCGCTTAACGCATCAGTGTCCATCGGCGTTTTATGGAGAACCCACTTTCACGCTGCCGTCACGGTCGGGTTACCCGCCACCACGGTCGGAGTACCGCGGCGGCAGCGTTTCGATTAAGGTGAAACGCAAAGGCGCCCGTGTGCTGTGCGATGTCAGTGCACGTTAAAGATCCCCACGTGGTCGAAATTATTCCGGAGCCCTCCACTACGGCACCTCTTGCTTTCTTCTTACATACCCTCAATTATCCCTTCTCTTACGGTGCAGTTCAGGTGTCCGCCTATATGTGAGACAGATACTGCGCAATTTCCTTTCCCCAAAAACCATTCCGAACAATTTCGACCACCTGGGGATCTTTAACCTGCTGTACTGACATCGCACAGCACACGGGCGTCTTTGCGTTTCGCCTCCATCGAAAAGCGGCCGCCGCGGTCGGGTTCGAACCTGGGAGCTCCGGATCAGTAACCGAGCGCTCTAACCAGTGAGCCCCCGGCTACTGACCCGGAGTTTCCGGGTTCGAACCCGACCACGGCGGCCGCGATCCGATGGAGGCGAAACGCAAAGGCGCCCGTGTGCAGCGTGATGTCAGTGCACGTCAAAGATCCCCAGGTGGTCGACATTATTCCGGAGCCATCCACTACGGCACCTTTCTTCCTTCACCCCCTCCTTTATCCCTTCCTTTATGGCGCGGTTCAGGTTTCGGCCGAGATGTGAGGAAGATAATGCGCAATTTACTTTCCCCAAAAACCATTTTTTTTCAGTTTTATGTGATGTCGGCACTCCCGCTTGGCCGAAGGTCAGTGTCAGAGGTCAAGGTCAAAGTCGAGATAGTTGGTTTAACAGCCGCTGGTGTAGCTGACGTCATGTGTCGAACCTGACTACCATCATATATGCTCATGGTTTGACCTCTACCTACATTCAAGGTGAAACTTGCGGCCCCTGTGACCTCTAGCTACATTAAAGGTCAAACTTGCGGCCCCGCTCAGGCTCGAAAAGCTGGTGTAGTGAAGCTTTTCGCTTCAAAAAGCGCTCTTAAAGGGACAGCTTTACTACTATCCTCCGTAGCTTCTTCGCAGTGTGCGCGCGCGTTTGACCTTGAACCGAGGAGAAACCACGTGACAACTATGACGTCACTCAGTCGCCGCCGCCTCGCCGAAACCGAGCGTGCGTTCATTGGCGTTTTGAGGAAAGGAAGGGGGCATAACTGGCTTTCTGGGTCAGTGGACGCCTCAATCGCGCTTTGGGGTACGTGGCGGTGGTGAGAGAGATGTGGGCTGCGTGAATTAGCGCTGACAACGTTGTGGAAGACACGCGGCACTGCAGCGTTCAATGGCTGACCAACCACTAGCGATCAACCATCAATTTAACTGCTATCAGCCAGGGTGGGCGCGCTTCCTATCTAGTGTGCGGAACGCACTCAACGTTACAAGCGCCACTGAGCCGCGATGTTTTAGCTCTCCCTTCGCGACGTGCGATCGTGTGCGTCTCGAATTCGCGTCAACCGTCTGGGAAATATTGCCGCAGCGCCTGATTTGAAAATGCGCGGCTATGTATGCGACAATTCGCCACAACTTAGTTAATAATGCGATATTTTCGACAGATTCCATGTTTTTGGGATCCAAAAGACGCAGTCTCAAAATATCAAAATTTGGGGATGGTCCTGCTACCACTGGCTTTCAAATGAATTGCTTTACGCTAGTTAGATTTGTCCACAGTCGCGAAAACAGTTATCTTATTGGCTCATAGGCGGCGCAAGTTTAAGCTACTTTATACAATTGGTCGTTGGCGATGGACGGATTTTGAAATGTACTCTAGGAACTCGTGTACACACCGACGCATGCACACGCGCACACACGAACGCGCGCTCTTCTCGTGTCTACTTGGCAGTGGCAGAACGCGATGAAAGGAGGTGTCTTCCCCGGGGGGTTTGAGCCAATGGCGTTGCGACACGAGTAGGTCACGAGAACGCGACGCCACGCCACCAGTAGCGGACAGGAAGAGCGGCCATTTCAGGCTAAATCATTGTCCCCGCTTAGCTGGAGAGGTTTGAAAGCGGCGAGCGTCCGACTTGTTCGGATTCGTTCCATCTGTCGCAGGTTCCAGATCAGACTCTGTGGGTTCCGAGACGTTTCAGCGTCTGGCTCCCAGTCCATCCCGGCGCCTGGTAGCGACGACAAAGCCAGCGGCTGCGCGCAGCTGACATCAGCGTCCTCACATCGAGCGCGTTACCACCTCTGCTCGTCGTGGGCTAGGCAGCGTCACCGCTAAGGAGAACACAGGATGTCGAAGGATGGCGCGACTCGAGGCCGCAGTAAGTAGTTTCCGTTATTTTTTTTAATTTCCCGCGCGGTTTTCGTGATAGCTCACCAAGGGGGGGGGGGGGGGTCCTCCGAGACGCAGGTTAAGAACGTGGTAATGCGTTCCAAATGTGTGGGCATGCCCTGGAACCGACAGCTAGGTTTGGTTTATGAGGTTTGGTTTAAAGTCCCAAAGCGACTCAGGTGACCCTCGCACTGCATGCGGTTCGTGCTTTTTCGATACCAGGAACCACGGAGGCGAGAGGTTGAGAATTTTGCACTTCGCTACCCCGTTTTCACTTAGTCGCGGCAGCGAGTCAGTCAACTTGACCGCTCGTTTGGGCGGGTTTTCAGACTCGAGTGCAACCAGCTAAACTGTGCAGTGCATACGTTGTGAGAGTTTCGCGTCACTGCTCTTTTGAAGTTTTCGCGGTGTCGGTGCTGTTATGTTTGATACACACTTTGAACGCCGTCCGCTGACGTGGCGACACTGGGGCGTTCCACCGGTGGAAGAGCCGCTCGTGGCTTGAGCTTTTGCTTGCGATTTGCAGTTATTGAAAGGAATTTTTTTCGTAATGAGTAGAAGCGCCGACTTTGTCGTTATTGAGATTTACTTAAGCTTACTTTCGTGGGGAAATTGCTACTGCGGTAAGACGCGCCACACTTGGCATTTATTCGTGTCGGGCTATCATACTATGCTGGGTTACTGCTGTTCACACTATGGAGGTGAATTGAGCGCAAGTGCCTACAAGTCATTAGTATGCGCAATCTCAAATGTGGCGTACTGTTCGTAGAGGAAATTTCACCTTGTGTTGTTCCCTATAATTTCTCTCTACTCACTATGAGAATTTTTACTTTTGTGTTTGATTCGGCCTGTAGCGACTTTGGTGCATAAGAACTTGTGGCGCGAGGGAGCTTGTTCCTTTTTCTTTGAATGGACTGTTAATAGACTGCTAATCGTTGCGGTTATCATTTTCTTATTTTATATGCTGTCACTTATGGGGCATTATTTAACACGTGTGTGTTCACTTGATCATTAGCTTCCAATCTAGCCTAGCCCTTAACGCTGACCACACATACTCACACCACTCAGACAGGTTCTATCACTTCAGGTCCTGGCCATATGGTGGAAGCCTATTAACACTGCACTGTGTATTGCTTCTGTAAGTTCCATGGTAGCATATTTAGTTTGGTACTTCAAAAATTCACGACTTGCCGCCTCTCTCAGATTGTAGTCCCATTACAGGGAAGACAAGTCAGTGGCAATTTCATTGTTCTATTTGGTGTACGCAACACAACATGCGAGCTGCAGATCCTGTAGCTGTTAATTTTGTGTGTGTGTGTGTGTTGTGGTAGGCACATGCCCACAGACGTGACTTGTAGCTGGTATGCCTGTCAAGACATACCGTGCCTTTTTAAGCAAAAGCGCTACTTGGTGCAAAACTATCTGATATTGTCTCCGGATGAATTTGAAATTACCTTGTGATGCAGTGGTGGTCCAGCCAATCTCAGATTTGGAGCAATTTTTGGAGCAGGAAAAAGACTGTTTTGTAGCAATTTAGGAGCAGCCACATTAGCATTTTGTAGCAGTTGTGTAGCACAAACGTTTTGGATCAGCTGGAGCAGGAGAAAAGCAAATGTATGACATTTGGTGCAGCTTATTACTACTGCACAACTGTTCACTATTTCTTTACAGCAAATGAACACAAGCAAGAGAGACTGACGCAGCGCAGCCATCTAGCTCGTGTGCCCACAGCAGGAAACCATGGTATGTTGCAAACAGACCATATTTGCCTATGTAAATAGCACTTTTACACTAGTGAGAACAGTTTTATGCAATAAAACTTAATACAAAAGTGACTAGAAATGCTCAGATGGTGCCTACATGCACCATCTGAGCACGTCTTGTTTACACTGTAAAATAAGCATTAAAACATAAATAATGATTTTATCTATTTAAGCCACACATATTGCACAATGAAAATATGGAAAGTTCTTTCCGTCAGTGGCTTCTGCTACTTTTTTTCAGCTCGTCAAGCTCGAGAAGTGCAGTAGCCAGGCTAGCATTCCCTTTAGCTAACAACTGTTGCCCACTTTGGACCTGCTCCATGCTGTTGTGAGCCAAGCCAGTAGAGATTGTCTCTTCTGCGTGTTTAAGTAATGCACGGCATGAGGCAACCTCCTCATTTAAGCCCTTTTCACTCGTTCCACTGTAATGGCATTGGGCACGGTATGTGTGGTTGCAGGCTTCGTCACCTCCGAATCTTGACTTTCCTTTACAAGCCTAACTGCATAACATGTCCTTGCCTTCTTTACGCATCGGACCAGCTTAGGTGACAGGAATACTTTGGTGGCATCCCCGTTGTACCTTTGCAAATACGTCTTAACCTGCCGTAGTCCATTCAGGCTATTAAGAGAGAAAGAGGCACGGCTCTCATGCAGACGCTTATTTATACTGAACCCTCTCTCGCAATCTGCATTACCATGCGGGAGAGACAGGAGGGCTTTCACGAGTTTTGCAAGCAGTGGGTACTTTTGCTCACCAGCAGCTGATTTCCGTTGATTCCCCATGAGCTGTCAATCCATTCAGGCACTGCAACTTCAGTGCTGTTAACTGGATCGGATTGAAGCATGTACCATTCGTCAATTAATGGACACACTTCATTCAGATGTAGCACTTGTGGCAGTTTTGAAGCAAGGTATTGCAGTGAGCGGGCTTCCGAGTCTACATCTGTGACGTGCAAGCCAAGAATGCTTGCATGTTGCAGCAGTTTGTTTTGAAGAGGTGTAGCTTTTGCAGCAAGTCTTATAAGCATGCTATGTAAAAAGCGTGGGCCCAAAGCCGCAAACGCTTTCTTTCAGGGATGTCCCAGGTCCGCATTGCATCATCTGTATCCATACCCACCTCGGGCTTTGTCTTCCACAGTGTGGAGTCTTGCAGGTTAAGGCTCTTCAGATCATCAACAGTCTTGCCCTGGTAGGCTTCACTGCATAAGAAGCGGCTAAGAACTCGCTGAACTAATAACAGCAATTCCACATGAAGAATGCGCAAAAGTGGTTCTTGTTTCTGAATCGGCTTCTGGAAGCCAGTGAATAGCTCAGCACAATTCTTCAGGAAAATTATCTTAGCATAGAGTGGTTTCTGCAAGAATGCCCCAGCCAGATTGTTATGAAGAATATGGGTGGCAGACCGCTGGCCAGTCTTGTTTGCTTTTTCAAAGTAGTCCTTAATGGCATCAAATTGCTCCTGAATACGGCACAGTGATTCTTGTAAAGTGAGCCACCTGTTCGACACATGTCGCAAAAACACATGCGAAGGAATACCTAGGACTTCCTGGCTTTCTCTGAATAGCTCTGAGCGGACAGCAGATTTGAATAGTAAACATTTCTTACCACTTCTACGCCATTTCTTACCACTTGAACGTCATATTAATTCTTGCGCAGCAAAAGCAACACGCCGTCACAAGACTATCAACCCTTCCAGTAGTACGCGACCTACAAGAGCTGGCATTTCACTGTAGTCTGAAACTAATGTACCCTACACGCTAGCGGCAAACGCCGTAACGGAGAACCAGTCTGCAGTGCCGTAGACGTCTGCCGCGCGAGAGGTGTCCAAAGTTCGGCTGGCGCACCGCACAACCGACGGGCCAATCGACTACCGTAGAGTTACTGTACAAGTGAGCCTATAGAGTAACTCTAGACTACCGCGAATTTGCGCGCCTCCGCCGCCGGCAACGCGAACATCGGCTGCAGCTCCTTTCAAGCAAAATAAGTTCCGCTAGATAAAGCGATGCCTAAATTGTGCATTTTATGAAAAACAATATCCACTGTCAAACGTTAAACACGAACGAGAGCTCCGATACTTCTCGAGCTCAGCTGAGTACACGGCTACCGACCGCAGGCGACCCAACCTGTGCTCGCAATGCAGCAGATGGTGCCGCAGATATAAGCGTATTTTCTTCTTGGTATACAATTAATGCGATGAGCGACTATAAAAAAATATTGCGGCTAGTGAGCGTCGGTGATTAATTCCAAAGCGCCTAGTGACGATATCGGCTCAGTCAAGCGATCAGCAGCTACGAGCGAACAAGATCAGAAATGTTTTCGCTTGTAGATGCCGACCTGCCCAATGCTAATCCCATGAAAGTGCCGCCGAATACATTGTTTTATAATACTACTCCTTCACGCTATATATGGTGCAGACTATGTCGTTTCATGATGTTTGCTTCGCTGTCGCTTTAGTACCAATGCGGTAGTATACGTTTGCACGATGCGATTCACCGACAACTTGTTTTGGCCGCTGCAATGTAATCACCGGCTCGTTTCAACTTTGCGATAACAGCTTCCGCGACAACAACGCAAGCGCCTAATGAAGAGACCATACTTACGTTTGCTCATTCCCCGAACTGTGTGTTGGAAATTTGCCGTTGCTCAACGCTGGACGAACGCGCGGGAAACTGATAGACAAGGCAAGGTAGATGTATACTGGTAGCGAAGGCTCCATAGACGCCGATTGGTCCAAAAAATGGCGGCTCATGGGCACTCCAGCGCCCCCTGGATTTTGGGGGGCAAACTACGGAAACGTGACGTAGAATGACGTCACGCATACGTATGCTTTTGGCGCGAATTATAAAGCGGTCTTTCTGTAGAAACCGCGTTTTCGAGCCCGTATCTCTCGAAGGTTGCTGCCTCTCAGCGCGCCCCAACCTTTGCCAGTCAAATGTGCTCGCCTTGTGTGCTCGAGTTCCTGCTAGTTATGGCCTTGTTAATGTGCAATTGGGAACGCAATGAAAGTGACTGGTAAAGGAGGAGCAGCATAGAAAGGCAGCAACACTTCCAGACACTGGCGTGGCCGGGTATCGAAACAAGGCCTGCAAAGACGCGCTGTAATGCACCGCACACTCATGAATAGGGGGCAGGTCAAGAGTGTTGCAAAAATACAAAATTTGCCAGGTTTTAATAAAATGACTTACCTCTTTCATAAAACAAGGTGCTAATATATTTTTTCTTTTCTATTGGCAGATTACATTCCAATTTTGTAGTTTTATCATTTATTTATATGAGTGTTTTGCCCCCCCATCCTCTGGTTGTGCTGCAGTCGCGCTAAACCACTTTTCGGCCCAGCCTTCGCCACCACTATAAATCCGCCTTGGACAAGGGACAGGCCATAGCCTGACAAGCAATCTGATCGGCATGCCTGGGGCTGGTTGCCAGACCAAGACCAAATAGAAGCTATAAGCGTTCTACGGTTGTGTTAGCAAGGCAAAGGTGGCGCTTTGGCACACTTGGCGCAAGTTGCACTTCGTTAGGCGCAGCGAGGCGCAGACAAGTAGAATTGTAGCAATATGGTGCAAATGGCGCAGTTGGACCACCACTGGTTATGCCTACCATAGCATTATCATTACTATAGGCAACATATGGTGTTCTATGTCTACAAGGTTCACCATGACCACCCTGGTCCACCATGGTGGCATGGTCTCTGACCTTGATCTCGGGCCAACCCTAAAATTTGGCCCACCCACCCCCGAAATTTGACCTTGGCAGATATGGACCAAAATCGATGTCTAGCCATAACTGACCGCACCGAACACGATGGAGACCTCCAAATTTAGCCCGGGCCACCCCTAAAATTTGGCCCACCCACGCCCAAATTTTTCCTTGGCAGATTTGGACCAAAATCGATGTCTAGCCGTAACTGACCCGGGTTCGAACCCGACCGCGGCGGCTGTGTTTTTATGGAGGAAAAACTAAGGCGCCCGTGTGCTGTGCGATGTCAGTGCACGTTAAAGATCCCCAGGTGGTCGAAATTATTCCGGAGCCCTCCACTACGGCACCTCTTTCTTCTTTCACTCTCTCCTTTATCCCTTCCCTTACATGATATATGAGACAGATACTGTGCCATTTCCTTTCCCCAAAAAACCAATTATTATTAACTGACCGCGCCGAACATGACAGCAACCTCTAAATTTGGCCCGGCCTACCCCTAAAATTTGACTGGCCGAGTTAGACCAAAATCGATGTCCAAACACAATTCATGGTGCCCGGTACGATGGCGACCACCAAATTTGTCCGGGAAACTGCCAAAATTTGACCTTGGAGATTTGGGAATACTTTCGCACTGTAATGGGCTTAACCAAGTTTAAACCGTGACAGTTTTTTTTTCTTTTATGGTTAGCGTTTCATTTGATATGACATTTTGGATTTGCTGATGTCTGTTCTTTAGCCCCTGTTCATTTGTTTTGGTTGATTTATGCCTGTGACAAATTTGCTGAGGCAGGCATTCCGTCACCTCTTTATTTGCTTTTGGCTTTATTAGAGGGACTCTAAATTGAGGAAATGAGGCCTGCCTTCCCCTCCATAGGGCGCGAGGGTACTTACAGTCTCTGCCAAAAGTAACTAGGCTGCATGGTCTGCTTCTCGCTCGCATAGTAGAGCCTTTACAGCTTCTGTAAAGATCAAGTGGTCTTATACGGTGAGGACCAGGGCTGTCCTTACCTTACAGTGATTTAGAGCTTAGTAGATGAGATAATTAAGTTCTCAAATGTGCAACTAAGAAGCAAATCATGCACCCTGGTCACTTATTACAAACTATACATACGTGTAAACAGCAGGGCTGTAGAATAGCCTCGCGGACGGTGTTCTCTGAGAATCCCAAAAGGACAAACTTTCAAGTTAAACTCGTTGATTCTTCTTGGTTATAATTAAGCTATTCTAATCGCAGCTTAGGAAGTCCCTTCCTTTGTCCACCCGCCGTGACGCCATAAGTGAAGGTGCGGAGCCACACGTGACCGCGCGGGCCACGATGTTTGGCAGGACTCCTAACCGTGGTCCGAGCGCTAACCACTCCAACCTTGCTTCATCTTACTTGCCCAAATTGTACCTCCGAGACGAGGACAACGAAGAAGCGCATACCACGAGCCGGTGGCATGACCGCGCGCGCTCGGCCCCGCACCCCTCCCTCCCTCGTCTGTGATGTCCCAGAGCGGGTTCAAAACTGGCTCGCTCCCCCATTGGCCAGGCCCGGCGGCTGCGCCCATCCGGGAGGCGCGAGGCACCTTAATTCCACCCGGCTCGGTCCAGGAGCTCGTTCATCGGCCGGGTAGGTCGCTGTGGCATCGCTGCTCAGGTGACCTGTCCCCCCCCCCCCACCCACCCAACTGTCCAGGAGTCCCCCCTCGTCGCAAATCTGGGCTCCCACAAACGTTCCTTGTCCCCAATGGAGACCGCCCCGTTAGCGCAACCACTCCACTAGGCCCGTTAGCGCGGCCACTAGGCCGCGGAAGAGGTGAGCGCTTTCCTCGGCCCGCCGTAGGCTCTTTGATAGAGCGCAGCGCTCCGCCAGAGCCTATCGCGGAGGCGCTTTCCATGGCTCGCCGTGGCCTCCGTGATTGAGCACGGCGCGCCGCCCGAGCCTATCACGGAGGCCACGGGTCCGCCATCCGAATCGCTGGCTGTAGGGCCACCCCTCTGTCTGGATGGCTTAGGATGACTTCACGTCCGCAGACGGTCACCGCGCCGCCCAGTCCGTTTGGTACGACGCGGCCGGCTCTGGGCGCAACGAAATCATGATGTCCCGCGCGCGATGGCTATTTTAGCCAGAGTGGCGATTCGCTTTGAACCGAAGCTGATTACGTCTTAGGTTTTCGCGATGCTGACGTTCTTCCGCGAGATTTCTTCAGCGGACATGAAAATTGCAGATGGCGCTTTTTTTTCGCAACTAATTTTAGGTCGGCTTGCGGGAACGCGCCAGGCCTAACCCCTAGGTTAGTGCTACTGGCCTGTCGCGCGACGCGTACGTGATTACATATTGCCTGAGGCGAGCGATCCTTGTTTGGTCGCGATGAAGCGACGAGCTTTGCCGTGCACTTTTTCGTTTAAATTCGCGCCTTTGCCGCTGCTCCTGTGCGAGCCCGCTACAATGGGTGTAAAGGGAGTAACAAGTCTTGTTATTCGCGCTCGAATGTAGCCGAGGTAGCAGTCATTCCGACGCGTCGGATGGTGTAGACGTATATTGGGTTCTGATCCATAGGGTCTCGAATCCCCGAGTGAATAGGTTCACAATGGCCGTGCCAACTAGTCTTGTCTCCTTGCCATACATTAACCACTGCGCGGCGCGTCGCCGATGCTTCCGATCAGGCCCCTGCTACCTTGCTCTCAAAGCCATATTTCGTTCGACAGGCTTACCTAATGGATTAGCTTAACCTGTTTCAACAACTTTCCCCGATTTTTATTTGGTTTTCAGAAAAAAATTGAGCTGAACCCAAAGTGCGCTTTGACCGAATGCAAGATCTAGCGTATTTTCGATGTGTCTCCAAGCCCAAAGTGACAGAATTTGAAGACGCAGGCTCCTTTGTCACGCCATGCAAACCTAACAAGCCGAGCACCATGCCGGGGTATAGCTTGTGCCTATTTTGAGGAAACGGGTGGGTAACCGGCCACCAGCGGAAGTCGAACCCGCCACCTCCCAAATCCGAGGCGGGTGCTCTACAGAAGGCGAGATTTCACGGCTTCAGCGACGTAACATATGCATAGCCCATTCTTGCAGCTGCGCAATAGTGAATCGCCCGTTAGTGCTCGGAGCCGTTCGGTTCATGCCATGTTAGCAAAAATGGTCACGCATCGGTAAACCTTGCCGATATCGGTGATACTAACTCCCTTCCCTTTGGTCCGGAAGGACCTTCCGGACGCTCGCAGGCCGCCCCATCGGCGCTCCCGTTGAATGGCACCGGCCAGAGGTCGTTCGCACAAGTGGTGCAGGAGCGGGTGGTCACAGCGGCCCCGCCCCAGCTTCGCTCCAGAACTGCCAACGTCACCACCCATGGCGAGGGCACCACCAGCAACGGGGCTCGCACTGTGGCGCCCACCAAAGGCTCGCCCACCAACTTGCCTTTGCCGACGGCCGCGCCCCCGCCCCTGCTTCGCTCCAGAACTGCCAACGTCACCACCCGCGGCGAGGGCACCACCAGCCACGGGGCTCGCACTGTGGCGCCCACCAAAGGCTCGCCCACCAACTTGCCTTCGCCGACGGCCGCGCCCCCGCCCAAGCTTCGCTCCAGAAGAACTGCCAACGTCACCACCCGCGGCGAGGGCACCATCAGCCACGGGGCTCGCACTGTGGCGCCCACCAAAGGCTCGCCCACCAACTTGCCTTTGCCGACGGCCGCGCCCCCGCCCCTGCTTCGCTCCAGAACTGCCAACGTCACCACCCGCGGCGAGGGCACCACCAGCCACGGGTCTCGCACTGTGGCGCCCACCAAAGGCTCGCCCACCAACTTGCCTTCGCCGACGGCCGCGCCCCCGCCCAAGCTTCGCTCCAGAAGAACTGCCAACGTCACCACCCGCGGCGAGGGCACCATCAGCCACGGGGCTCGCACTGTGGCGCCCACCAAAGGCTCGCCCACCAACTTGCCTTTGCCGACGGCCGCGCCCCCGCCCCTGCTTCGCTCCAGAACTGCCAACGTCACCACCCGCGGCGAGGGCACCACCAGCCACGGGGCTCGCACTGTGGCGCCCACCAAAGGCTCGCCCACCAACTTGCCTTCGCCGACGGCCGCGCCCCCGCCCAAGCTTCGCTCCAGAAGAACTGCCAACGTCACCACCCGCGGCGAGGGCACCATCAGCCACGGGGCTCGCACTGTGGCGCCCACCAAAGGCTCGCCCACCAACTTGCCTTCGCCGACGGCAGCGCCTCCGCCCCAGCTTCGCTCCAGAAGAACTGCCAACGTCACCACCCGCGGCGAGGGCACCACCAGCAACAGGGCTCGCACTGTGGCGCCCACCAAAGGCTCGCCCACCAACTTGCTTTCGCCGACGGCCGCGCCCCCGCCCAAGCGTCGCTCCAGAAGAACTGCCAACGTCACCACCCGCGGCGAGGGTACCACCAGCAACGGGGCTCGCACTGTGGCGCCCACCAAAGGCTCGCCCACCAACTTGCCTTCGCCGACGGCCGCGCCCCCGCCCCAGCGTCGCTCCAGAAGAACTGCCAACGTCACCACCCGCGGCGAGGGCACCACCAGCAACAGGGCTCGCACTGTGGCGCCCACCAAAGGCTCGCCCACCAACTTGCCTGCGCCGACGGCCGCGCCCGTGGAGGCCGTGCAGGCCCGCAACGGTGTCGGCAACGCCAAGTTGCAGAATGACGAGCTCAAGATTCAGGTGAGTGGCGGCTGCTGCTGCCTGCCCCCACGGACGTGTCTGAACTCTGTGGATGGGTGTGGGCGGTAAAGCCCTCGTATCATCCAGTAGATAGTTTGCCAGAAGCGCGTACCGCTACCACGCAGTTCGCACTGAGTTCGCCAGATGGCGCCACATTCCCGTTCACAGCGCTCCTGCCTTCCACGTCGGCATAAATCAGCGCATGCGCAGTGGCAGGGCACGTTCCGCGGCTCTTGATAGTTGCCGGACTGCAAGCCATGGCTTGGTTAGTGGCGTTTTTAGTGACCGTGCATGCACCGTACTGTATCGAGGTGGTCTCGGGTTACATAGATTGCGCCCAAGGCGCGTCTCAAAAAAATTTCAAGCACAGGCGTTTCGCTGCGCAGCAAGCGAAAGTGAATATTTGCTAGGAGCTACCGCTGCCTTTTCACGAGAGGGCCTTTCCCATGATGCTTTCCATTATACATTTTAGGACTAGGCTTCAGAATTTTCATGCGATGCTAACTCCACTAACGCCCCTCAGCGGACAAAGGTAGCGCGCAATCTCTTCTCTCCTGTTTGGCTGCTCCTCTTCCCTTGTCGCTCGTGGTTCCCCCTACGCGATGCTGGACCTGAGCCATAGCCTCCTCTATTTTTTCCGTGCCTGGTCAAAGACTGCTGAAGCGCCGTCTGACTCCGCCGTGTTTCTCCGCGGGGCGGCGCTGCCAGCCCTGGATGGACGGGCGTGTGCGTAGTTGCGGCCGGCTGCATGCAGGGGCTTCGGCGGCCGCGGAATAAACGTGGGCTTTGCCTACTTCGCAAAGGTCCAACTCGTCCTAAGCCACTACCAATTCATGGCTACAACAAAGAGGACCGCTCTTTTATATCTGGAAAATTAACGCCAGTTTATTGTGAGTCAGCAGCGCCGAGCGCCTCGACACCAAATTTTTTCTTGTGTTTTCTTCTTTCAAATTTTTGCAATGGTTCTCTCGAAGTCAACCTTGTTCATATGCCTCGTAGTAACAAGGAAAGGAGCGCGATCACAGAACACTCCCTGGCTGACTCTGAGGGAACATGCATTGTGCTCACTGCCCCGAGAAATCAACGCATAACAGCCAATGCCACTACAAAAATGCGAAACCGAAACCATCTCCCGAATCCTGAGAAAAGGGAGTCTCCAGGTTCGGCCAAATCTTTAAGCACTGCTGCGCTTGCTCACCAGGTGTTCCCAAAATCGGCCACGGCGAGAAAGAGCCCAAGGCATTATCTGCAAAATTCCTTGCGTCGACGCAATTGCTACATCGGCGAAACCAAAAAATATATAAAAGAAAAATTCGGCAACACAAAAACGACGTAGGCAACTATGCAAGAAAGCGCAGTCCTCTAAGCGAACATTCCTAAGGCACACAATCAACTTCGACGAAACCAGCATACTCGGAGCTGGAACAAGTTAGCAAACACGCGTTTCCTGGAATCCTTCAAACGACCCCGAACAACATCAACAGCACAAAGGGAAACCTCCCCGCTGTATACGTGTATATTAACAGGGACTGCGCTCTGCATCTTCCCAGTGAACTTCACCATAGTCCTATAACGTGACTCGCAGCTTTAACCATGCTCCAGGGTATCCAGTGTTGCACAATTGCTCCTCAGGTTGCACCACGTGCCGCCAAGGGACAGAGCGGCTTAACCCAAGAAGGGGCGCTCTCTCTGCAACTCGCCCACAGTCACACGTACCGGACGAAGAAACCGTGTAGGTTAGTCTTTAACATCGTGGTTGGTGACTTTCTTAGTTGGCATTTTTTCAACCTAAATTAATATGTGCTATGGCTTATTGGTGTGTGCCGGGATGTAAGCCTGGCGCAAAGCAGAAGACCGAAGATATTTCCTTCCACGAGATTCCAAGTGGCAACGCACTAAGAGCACAGCGGTTAAAAGTTATTTCTAGAAAGAACTGGGTGCCGAATACCACATCTCGTTATTCAGTCGTCTGCAGCAAGCATTTCCTTTCAAGCGACTACAAGGAAGGATGCAAAACCCGGAAGCTGAAAAGAGGTGCGACTCCAAGCATTTTTCTGGACTATCCGCAATATATGCAGCCACCTGCGAAGAGACCGCGCAGCGATATGCTGCTGTGTGAAAATGGGAAGGTGTCCATTCCGTGCCCCCAAGCCCTGATTCGTGCTGCTTCCAAGCAGACAGATGCAAGGTGCCTTTGTCGCAACGCCGACGTCGTCGGTCAGTCTCCACCACCAACTACGTTGTCTCCTGCACTTGAAAGCTCTGCAAACATGGATGACTCAATCAGTAACAATGAGCATGTGGTCGAGCCGGAAGCCTCAACTCCGAGCACTGCAAAAAAGTAGGTGACACAGGCTCACATCCGCAGTTCTATTTCTGTTGTCGAACGCCAGAAGTGGCGACGAAAAGAGCGGGACTTGAAAACCCGAATAGAGCGACTGAAGCAAAAAGTGGACAAGTGCAAAGAAGAACTAAGGCAACTGAAAGAGGACTGTCATCTTGCTGCTTTTGCTGGCGTCGTCAAAGCAGCGAGTGAAAAGCACTTAGGTGCAAGCCTTCTGGTCGACCAAGTCAAAAACTTTTCAAAAATCATGCCAACCTGGTCCGAGCTTGTTGTGCGTCATTGCATAATTTTAAGGAACCTGTCAACCAGTCAACACGGGCATATGAGCACGTCCGCAAAGAAAGTCTCCTAAAACTGGCATGCAGCTCTACTTAGCAAAGATTCCTCGGAGCCAATTCAGGCGAGGTAGGCTTCACATCCCTTGTTAAGCAACGCCTTGAGGTGGAGGTAACGGGCTTAAAAGCCGAGCAGGCCAAGGTGTGCTCGTTAGTAGTTTATGAGATGCGAATTCAGCAGAGGCTTCAATATAACAAGCAGAGAGATTCATTTGTGGGGGAAGCAGACCTGGGGAAGAGCACGGAAGACAGAGCCAGTAGTGATACTGTTTTAGCCAACTGACTTCAGTGTTTTGTGCTAGTAGGGCTTTCAGTGTGCATCCAGGTACCTGTGGGGTATTTCTTCACGAGAAACTGCACTTGCCAGTAGCTGTTTTCCCTTATAAAGTACGTCCTAAAAGAAGTGGAAAGAATTTGCTTTAAGATTGTACGGATTGTGGCCGATAATCACAAAATCAACGTTCTTGCTTTTCAACTGCTGTGTAATGGAAATTTAACGCACTGCATACAGTACCTTCAAGATCTGACACGAAAGTTGTTTCTTGCGGTCGAGCAATGTCACATAATTAGGAACGTGAGATCCCAACTCCTTGCCCGTGACCTCTGTAAGGACGGCGAGGTTTCCTCCTCCCACCTCAAAGACCTCTACAAGATGCAACAAGAGAGCATCGTGAAACCTGTTTGTTTTTTAATGCGTAAGCATATCTTTCCGTCAAACATTGAGAAAATGAATGTTTCAAGGGCTGTCCAGGTCCTCTTACCTCCGGTCACTGCTGCGCTCAAACTCATCGAGGAACAAGCAGGACACACGTGTGACATGAGCTTTGCAGCTGTGGGTCCAACTGTCATGTTTATGGGTACGATGCACCGCTGGTTTCTTTCTAATGGATGTGAGCAATTGCGTGCAGCACATTCATAAAAAAAATGCCAGACAGCAGACAATATGACTCTGTCTATGAGGGGTGCCTGAGTTGGCTGACAACGTCCTTCTTAAGCTTTCTTCAAGACATGCGGCGTAACTGCCAAGCGAAACGGTTCCTAAGCAAGGAAACGTATCAAGCACTTGTGATGACAACAAAATCAAACGTGGAATGCGTCAAGTACCTCATTGCTAATGAAGGGTTCAAGTTTGTTTTGACCAGAAAGTTTTCTTCGGACCCCATAGAGTCATTTTTGGCTGGTTAAGGCGGTCTGCTGGAAGCAATGATCAGACAGACGCTAGAACGGTACTCGCTGGCGTAGAGAAGGCCTTGAAAACTGGCTTAGTGTCTGCTTGCCAAGATAGCAATGTAATAGAAACGTAAAGGCAAGCACTTGGAGCCCTGAGCAGTACACACAAACCTGCAGTCACACAGCGCGTGGACGACTTCCCACAGGAGGCGAAAAGTCTCCTCGAAGACCTTCTGAGGACACAGAAAACGTTGCTGCCAGCGCCGGACACTGCAGCATTTGCAATGTTAGGAGGTTATTTGGCTCGCGTTGTTCAAGAAAAAAATTGATTGCAGGAACTGCAATGCTCTTCTCACATGACCAGCCTCATCTACGCCCAGTGACAGTTTGATCCGTCATCAGGACAAAGGAGGTCTCCTTTATCCTTCAACGCAGTTTGTGTATGTTCTGTACGCCCTCAAGAACTACGTCGAGGTGTTGCTGAACAAAAGAAGGTTCTTATCAAAACCCCTGCAAGCTGCCGTCAACAATGCAGTTGATGCTCTTGCAGAACATGTAGCACTGAAATGTGAGCTTGCTTGCAATGACCATCACAGCCAGCTTCTGAAACTCATCTGCACAAAGTTTTTCGGCCTGTTTTACGAACTATGCGTTATCAGTGACTGACAGGAACAACGTAGTAAAGCCGCTCACATCAAAGCCTCTATCTAGAAAGATGTTAAAGTTGTGAAAACTTTTTTGCGCATGTATGTTCTATTCTAATTACGACAGTAAAAATTTTTTCATTCACTCATCGCTCGCAAAAATGCTTCCTTAATGTTTCTGCTTATATATTGGATCAGATACAACTTGTGCTGAGAATGCGTGTTTTGTACAAAGAAGCACGCTAATAATTACCGTCGATAAAGGAGAAAACTGAGGAATTCTCGGTACTGCAGCAACGTTCGATATGTATGCCCGGTCGCCGCTTTTATAATTTCCTCAATGAGCAGCTGTTATTAAATTACATGTGCACATGGCTTAACAAAAACAACTTAGCAGTTTAACGATCCTTGCCCGCATATCATTCTTACTAAAATGAGAGGAGTATACACAGTAGCAGAATTGCGCGCCGCGTTTTACGCTGCTTGCTATTCCTGCCGCGTCGTCTGCTGCATCCAGGGCTGCGCGCGCCACTCGTTGGCAGCTTCGCGTACTAGCGCGAACGGCGCCTAACAATGGCGTTCCCCACGGTTGAGCAGGCATGAAAAAAATAGAGGAGGCTATGCCTGAACACTCTCCGTAATGATCACACTACGTATGACATCAGTGCTTGCATGCGCCGCTCGTGTTTTTTGGCACCGCGGGTGAAGAGGGAGGAAGAAAGCGCGTGAAAGCACGGGACGGCATCCGACCAATGGGAGGGCCTGATGTCGAAAGTATGGGCAGTATAGGAGGTGAGCGGCATCCTTCAGAAGTTAATGGTGGAAATTATTTCGGAGACCTTCACTACGGCGCCCCTTTCCCTTTTGTTCCTTCCTCTCTTCCTTTACGGCGCGGTTTCGGTGTCCAGCGATATATGTGATTCAGCAAGGTGGTTCATCGTAGCGTGAAGATTGGTTGTGCAAAAACGACATTCACATGAAAGAAGACTGGACAAGCGCAGTCCTTGTCTTCTTTCATGTGAATGTTACCTTTGCGCAACCCATCATTACGCAACATAGAGACAATTACTGTGCCATTTTCTTTCCTCAAAACAACAATTTTCAATTCTTTATTTTCAGTTCATTGAGGGGATTCAGATTACGTGTTTGCATTGCTTGCTCAGGTACTCTCGACGTAGCCTATGCAGCTACTTGGCGCACGCCAGTTGATGGCTTCAACGAAGCACGGAAACTGGCATATGGTTATGTAAAAGCACAACAGGCTCGCTTACTGTACTCACCGAAATTTTCATTGCGTATTTTTGCTTGCGAATGATGCTTACGCCATTATGAAACAAGAAAATCCTTTTTGTGAATGTGGCGTCCATATTTTTTTATGCAGGAAACTTAAAATTTCGCCACAAACACGTCCCTTTCCACCCTTGCTTGTTGTTAGGAGAGAATACAGTAGGAGACCTGTCACAAGTAGTTAGTGAGATTCGTAAAAGAAGGAAATGTCGCCAGGAAATAGATTTTTTAAAAGAACCAGTTGTCCAACAGCGCAACAGTGAGATCTTGCCAACCCTGTGCATGACAACCTCAGCTGCTTATGCACCATAAAACCAAACACACACATACAATTAGTTCAAATAAATCACCACATGAAATTCGCCTACGCTCAGCGCCTTATTTATAACTGAATTCACTCCATGCAGTTTCAGTTTCGCTTTCAGCAGTCGAAAGACTGTTGTGATGTCACAAGTGAGCACCAGATCTTGTGAAGCATACAAAAACTAATATATAGCTCATTGTTCATTTGCTGCCATCCTGACTTTGCAACAGTTCAGTGTAAGAATTTCAATCACTTGAAACAACAAAGCTGAGTTCACATTGCAGTTTTTGTATACCAGATCAAAAGCACATTGCCAAAAATTTGGTGCCCACTTCTTCAAAGAATGCTTGGTCCTCTCGCTGGCCTCTGTTACAGCACTGCGACTGACGCTGCAAACTTCAGGTTGCCTACAGCTATCATTTCACCCCACAGGAGCCTCTGAAATTTGAATTTTTCGCGTTTCTCTCGAAATTCGCTACAATGCTTGCGTGGGCGCATCATAGAAGCATGAAACACTCGCGGAAGAGGTGAGGGCCTGCCTCTTGCACTTAGCGAAAGCTCGTGAAAATAACGTGATAACGTTAAAGGCTCCCTTTTTCCAGAAAATCTGGTATTTGCGTTGTCAGCGTCATGAGCGAAAAATGACGGGCATGGCTCTGGCAGGTGGTCTCCAGAGAGCAACCTTTTGGAGGCTGGTGGGCCAGCTATAGGTGACGTTAACGGTTACGCTATCGCGTCAAACCCTTAAAACGGATCTTGTGTTTCCTCCAATTTTTCTTAGCAATGAATGCATGAAATCCGCGAGTATTTAAACTTGCAAAAACTGGCCCCGGGGTAATTTGATCATGTACAGATCAGAAGAATGTCTTTCGAAATGTCTTTCGATGTAATTGTGTGCAGCCTTTGTGATCATGCGTCTTATGTTATTCGTGTGTTCGCTCTAAAATTTTTTCACCGCTTTACTTGATGCTCCCGGCGCGGGAAGCTGTTTTGTCAGCATGCAAGCTGGCAATTTGAATCGGTGGCATAACTCGTATGCTTCCACGTTTTGTTTCAGGTCTTCAGCAGCAGGGCAGACTGGTCGCACTCATTTTCCTTTTTTGTGTGTGTGCAGTGACATCGAAGGGTGCTTGATGCATCTTGTTTTTGTTCGAACTTTGAAATAAAGTGGCTTGTGCTTGCGGCATCACTGCGTTGCTTTGTTCACAACTGGCCGACAGTAAATGAAATGACTCCAGTTCCAGTGAGCAATAGGGGCAGGGATTAACTGTAAGTAAATAAAGGAGTAATTATTCAGCATCCTCTGTAGCCATATGACTGCTCTTGCGTAGATGCTAATAGGCGAAGTGCCTAGACAGTTACTGCGCGATTTCCGTTCCTAAAACCAAACCAACCTTACTACACCGTTAATACAAACTCCGTTCTCTCCCCCCCCACCTTCCCTGCTGTCCTGCTAGCAGTCCTGGTTAGCTCTGATCCCCGGAGCTTTCTTCATAAACAGCGGGATTCCATGGTTTCATTACTTCCCTTTTAGCCGTATGGCTGCGCTTGGGTGGATACTAATGTCAAATTAAACCCTCAAAACCTTACTCCACCTTTGGAAATTGGGCCTGTAACTATATATGTACAACCTCTGTCAAGACAATAGCTTTTCAGCAGTTTACAAAGGTCTGTTGTAGCAAGAGTCCACACGTTATGTGCTGCTCCCGCTTGCTCCAGGTAAGTGATCTACGTGCAAAATATATTCGTTCTTGTGTCCTGGTTCTTTTCCCATTTTGGCTATGGGATTGCGATCCAAATTATCCTGTGGTCACTACAAAGATCGATCTCGGTGTGTAGCTACGTGATACCCGTCATGCTTTTGCCGCGAGTGAGGACAGGGCAGGTGTCACCCTGCACACTGCTACCTATTCTCGTGGGTGACGTGGAGTCTGTGAAAAGCTCCATGCCGAGGAAATTTATAAGATCTGCCTCCCTCCCTTTGGGCGAGTCCTGCCGATAGCCCCAATCCCTGTGTCGGACGTTGAAATCCCCTACCACCAGTAGTGCGTTACTGCCAGCAAGATCGTATGTTAGCTTAATGGCGTCAGGAAAGCTATAGGGCCCCACCCTTTTTTCTTAGGGGGGGGGGGCTGCTTAGACGTTTACAATGCACAGGCTCTTTTTGAAATTTATTTCCTTAGGAAGGATTTTAACGAGGTTTGCGTGCTCGGGTGAGACTTCTGCTGGGTACGTTACGTCCGATATGTGCCCTTGAAAGGGGTAGAAACCTCTGGATGCCGGGCATCGATCCGACCTCCTGTAGGCAGATAACATAGGGTTTAACTAGAGTGTTTTGTATGTGGCATTTCAAGTGGCTAGCTTTGAGCCGGAGGCTTCTTGCAATTCCAGTGCCAAACTTATAATTGTTCCTGTTGCTGTGATTTGTTAGAGGTCACAGTTATGACTGAAGGTCGATTCGCGATCGCTATTAGCCGCGTCTGTGGCGTGGCGCTTCTGGTGTTGTTCTGCGAGGGGTGCGGCGCCCCTTTTGCGGTCTGAACCCCGCATTTCGAGGGAAGGCCTCTTGTCCGCTGACTTCATTTCTGTTCTTATGACCTCTCCGACTGTGTTCTAAATGTCTGGAGCCTGCAAGAGCTGCTCTGGCATTTTAGTGGCGGGTCCGGGAACGGTACCATCGTCCGTGGGACCGGGGGCAGGACAACACGTCACCGCCTTGGGCCTTTCCTGGAGCCTGGCATTTTCGGTTTCTACCTGTTCTTTCTGTTCGAGCTTTTCCGTGAGCTCATTTACCTTCTCGGCTAGCTGTCTGTTGGTGTTTCTGCGGTCGTTATCTGAGCACGGTGGTTGCACTTCACAGGGTTCTAAATCACTTTGTGGAGTCACGGCTGGGCGGCTTACTAATTTTATTATTCGAGAAGTGTGCCATGAGGCATAAGTTGAGAAAGGGGAAGTGAAATGCAGGAGATAGAAAGTTAAAAGGAATGAAGTCCAGTTTCGCTGAGGTAGTCGCAGAGGTTGCCGGTGTGGTGGTTGTCCATAGTCCACTTCTCATTATCACACTCGCGGTCCCACCGAAGGCGCACCTCTTCGAGGAGCCGTTTTCTAACAGGAGCCGTTGCTGGGCACGTCGACAAGTGTCTCAGCAACACGTGCTGGCAGATCTTTTCCTGCCACTTCGATGCGGTGGTCTTCCTTTAAAGGCGATAGCCTTTAATGGTTCATATACTCGCGTCCGTCCATTACATTTTTGGTCACGTGACATCGCGATGCCACGCGATCTCTCTGCCACGCTCGCGCGAGCTGCTCTTCTCCTCTGTCGTGAAATCATTTCAAGCGCGGCAAATTCAAATCAGTGCAATGAGTCGCAAACGGCTTTCGCCTTCTCGCAGTTCAGAGATATCTAAGTGCCTCCAATGCTTTCTTCCGTTTAGCTTTGGAGGCTGCTAGTTCGAAATCTCCGTCCACCAGGGCGGTTAAAGAGGCCCAAACCCTCGCATGCGCAGTTAGCGGCTGCTGTTTCGGGGAGGGTAGTTTCGCTTTGACTCCTACGAGGGCTTGCTGCTTTTTATGACCCCAATAATGCATAAATTCTTTCGTTTCTTCGTTGATGGGGTGAGGGGGGATATGGTCGACTTGACAAAACGTGCAAACGTGTTGAAGGCAAGCGTTCTCGTAACGATAGCACGGGAGTGCGCTTTTCAAAACAGCCGGCAAAGAAGGTAACGCGTAGGACTAAAAGCTCAATAACCAGAAACTTGTGAGAAACTTGTGCGTCGAAAACTCCGTCTACTGCGCAACTGAAAACGCCCATTGCACCTGCGCATTTGTTCTCAGTCCGCACAGGAGGCATTCTGTGAACGTCTGGCTTGGAGAGCCATTAAGGTGGTCACCCTTGTGCCAAATGTTTTGTCGAACAAAACGCGTAGTCCAGGGGACAACGCCGGAAAATGAAGGGATGCTTGAAAATCCTTGGGAGATGTCTTTACCGCGTAGTATATGATACCCTATGAGGTGCATCAATGTTTCGCATGCGAGATTCGTGTTCTCGGTGTTCGTAATTTCGTCGCTTCGCCGCTTTCGCACGTTTCGCATGTTCGCGCAGTTTTGCTCCTAATTTGCATTTTCCAGCCAACGCTGCCCGGTGGGAGCGACAACCACTGCTGTGTGCCGTGATGCCATAACAATGGACGCCCATGAAGCCCGAAACGAGATTAATGGTGTGCCAGATGACGACGCCAAATATATCAGTTTCTCTTTTTGTTTATATGGAGAAAACTAAAAATTAGTTTCACAACGCATCTGGCGTCTTTTTTTTTTCTGGAATGGCACCGTTGGAAAAAGGCTGCGGCGGATGGCTGGTAAAGACGACTTGCAACCTAATTTTACAACACCAAAAATAGTTTTCACTGCTAAATAATAGATCACATAAAAAGAAAAAAAAACGCTATTAGGACGCCGATCACAGCTGAGGGGGTAGCACGTGCTAGCATTCGAACGATTCAAACAGCGCGCGCTTAACACCGAAACCTGGAGTAGCCCCCCCCCCCCCCTAGTATCCCCTGAAACCGGTTGGTACGCTACAATAAATTGTGCCACTGGCCCACTGTCACGGAAAACAAAATTAAAACTGGTTTTTGGGGAAGGAAATGGCGCAGTATCTGTCTTGCATCTCGGCGGACACCTGAACCGCGCGCTGTAAGGGAAAAAGGATAAAGGAGGGACTGAGAGAAGGAAGGAAGGAAGCTGCCGTAGTGGAGGGTTCCAGAATCATTTCGACGACCTGGGGATCTTTAGCGTGCACTGGCATCGCACAGCTCACGGGCGCCTTTGCGTTTCGCCTCCATCGAAACGCGGCCGCCGCAGTCGGGTGAGAACCCGGGTACTCCGGATCAGTAGCCGAGCGTCCTAACCACGCGGCGGGCCTGTCATGGAGGAAAGAAATAACTTTCGAGATGCCGTTATTCGTCGCATTTTTTTTTTTGAAGCCAGACGCACCAGACGTGACGGCTCCCCTCGCTATCCTCCGTTTCACGCATACAGGCAACGCTACGGAAGCTGCGGAAATAGTGCGTCCGCGAAGCCGTATTACTCTGCCACATATCATTCGCTTTTTTCGAGGCCTCGGTGAGTGTTTGGACGAAAACCGCGGTCCAAGCTGTCGAGGCGATCAGTGGTCTGGCCCCCTGGCTACAATTTTCACCGAGTGTGGCGTACTTTTTAGGCGCGGATGGTGTAAGAGCGATTGCCCTACCAGCCGCGTACACGTAATTTTTGCTTCTCGGAGTCTCGATAAGTCGCACGACGAAAATGTGACAAGAAGTAAAATGGGGTCCAGGAAACTGCCAGTCACGGGACCAAAAAGTCGTGGCACTAGCGATTTGTCGCAATGAAATATGCCTGTGTTCACTGTGCTTGTACGGCGAACTATGCATTTCTTGGGCGCCGTCTCAGCGCGCATGCGCAGCTGCGCCATCGGCCAAAAATTCCCAGCAGTCCTCAGGAAAACACTTGACTTCGGGCACGTTTCCTTTTTTCACGCGGCGCGGACAGGAAGGGCCGCTTTTTATGCCAGAGTGCACGAGAGTTCGTTCCAGCCATGCTCTAACTATAAGCGAATTGTAGTCCTATGCTGCAGTTCTTTGAACTAGAATGGAACCGCGCAGACGAAAAGAGGGACATGGAAATAAAACAGACACGGCAGGGCGCGGATTATTGCTTCCTGTGCGTCCCACTTTTCGTCTGCGTGGTTCCGTTGTGCATTCTAGTTCGAACAACTAACTATCCCACCTTTCACCGTAGACAGATTTGAAGTACAGCTGATACCGGTGGGAAACACTTTTTTTTCTCCTTTGAACGCCACATCCAAGATTCGCTGTTGCTTAGCTGCATTTCATACAATGCTGACGGATAACGCATTACTGTTTCTTATTATGATTCTGTTATTCCAATCAGATTATTTTGCTGGCGCTAATCCCGGCCAGCTAAAGTGGGGTGTGCAAAACACGCACTGTTACCGCGATCAGGTCACGCGAGGAAATGCTCTGGCTTTATGCTAATTAAAATGACGAAATTCCTGTTAACTAAATAATAATAATAATTGATTATTTTTTCTAACTGCTCACAAAGCGTACATCCCCGCACCGCTTAAGCACTGTTCTGCTTGTCTGCGGCGCCGGCAGCCTGCGGAATACACATGATTTCGTGGTACCTTTCGCGGAACGAAATGACTGGCTTGACATTATTCTTATTGAGGCCCATTGTAAAACAGGCGTGACATGTTACCATCTATGGAAAGGGGATTTTCGTGAGTAAAGAACAAGGTCCATTTAAAGTACATTGTAACACAGGCGCGACGTGTTACCATCGCTATTCTATGGACAGATGGAATTTTGTGAGTAACGAACAGGGTAAACATACACAGATACACTTTAGCTCCTCTACAGACACGGGAAAATTCCATAAAGAAACAAAGTAAAAAGGCCAATATATATTCTTACACCTCTAGAGACCTGAATAAAAAAAATTGAAATAGTAAATGCGCAAACATACAACGTACATTTAATGATAAAGCATTTAATGATAAAGTGCAAAACTTTTCATAGATTTTTAAGGAAAACATCCTTTAGCAATCATTTCACCTTTTTTATTATGTATGGTTGATATCGACATCTGATACTTTGTTCAATATTGCAGGCACATAGTAAGCTCCACACCATTTGCCATACTTGTTATAAATTCTGGGGACGCTGAATCGTTCTATGTTTCTTAAGGTGAACTTGCTTCTGGCTTCTCTGACTTAAACATATTATCGTAATAGAACCTGGCATAGATGGTATAGTTCTGGAATTCTTCAATTGGTAGGAGGCCTGCTGCCCTATATAGGTCTTTATATTTACCCTCTAATAGCACAACATACAAGACATTTTGGACACATTTATAAATTATACAGTTAATTTTCTTTTTTACTGTTTCTGAGCAAAAGCCGTACAGCGTAATATCATACCGTAACTGTGATTCCCTTAAGGACTGGTATAATATTCTTCTTATGTTGACAGCTGTGCAGCTTTTTATATGATACATCTGCGCTGCAACAGTTACGTAGCTTTTTACAAATAAGATTCACATGGTTACACCACGATAAAATAGGATTAAATTCAATGCCTAAGTACCAGACATAACTGCTATATTCTAGTGTGACACATCATTTTTCAGCATATAGAAATATTGGCCTTAGCACATTCAGTTTTTTGTAGGGATTATGAAAACACATGAGCTTTGTTTTTGAGCTATTTGGAAAAATGTAATTATCCTTGTACCAGTTCACTTCATAAATTTATGAACATCCGATTGAAGAGCGAATGGAGCTTTTTCCAAACTGGATTGTGCCATTACCAGTGCGGTGTCATCAGCAAACTGGTATAGCATGCAGTTCAAATTTAGGAATCCGAGGTCATTCACGTATAAGTTGAATAATAACGGTCCTAGAGAAGAACCTTGGGGAACACCAAACTTAGTGACTATTAATTCACTATTAGCTTAGACTTGAAGAGGGAACGGAAGAAGCTAGTGCAGAAGAATACCATTAACGAGTTAGCCGTAAGAGGGAAAGAACAGGAATTTAGGATAGCGCTGCAAAACAGATATTCGGCCTTAACTGAGGAAGATGATCTTGATGTTCATTCAACGCACGATAATCTGACATCAATAATTACGGAGTGCGCAGTAGATGTAGGCGGTAGGACAGTTCGAAAGGATACCGGGAAGCTATCTCAGGTGACGAAAGATCAGATTAAGAAGCGCCAAAACATGAGGACATCTAACCCTACCGATAGAATAGAACTAACGGAGCTATCAAAGTTAATAAATAAGCGCAAGGTAGCCGACATAAGGAAGTTTAATATGGAGAGAATCGAGCATGCTATAAAGAACGGAGGTAGCCTAAAAACAGTGAAGAGGAAACTAGGCATAGGTAAAAACCAGATGTATGCATTAAGTGACAAGCAGGGCAATGTCATTAGCAATATGGATAAGATAGTTAACGTAGCCGAAGAGTTCTACACAGACCTGTACAGTAGCCAATGTAATCAGAGCGTTAATAAGAAAGACAGCAGTGCACAGCAATGCGTCATCCCACCAGTAACGAAAGATGAAGTAAAGAAAGCCTTAGAAGCAATGAAAAGGGGAAAAGCAGCTGGGAAGGATCAGGTAACAGCAGATCTGTTGAAAGATGGAGGGGACATCGTGCTAGAAAAACTAGGCACCCTGTATACGCAATGCCTTATGGCCTCGACTGTACCAGAAGCTTGGAAGAATGCAAACATTATCTTAATTCATAAGAAGGGAGACGCCAAGGACTTGAAAAATTACAGGCCGATCAGCTTACTATCCGTTGCCTACAAAGTATTTACTAAGGTAATCGCTAATAGAGTCAGGGAAACGTTAGACTTTAATCAACCAAATGATCAGGCAGGCTTTCGTAAAGGATATTCCACAATAGATCATATTCACACTATCAATCAGGTGATAGAGAAAAGCGCAGAATATAACCAACCTCTATATATAGCTTTCATTGATTACGAGAAAGCATTCGACTCAGTGGAAACCTCAACAGTCATACAGGCATTGCGTAATCAGGGGGTAGAAGACCCTTATGTAAAAATACTGGAAGATATATATAGCAACTGCACAGCTACTATAGCCCTCCATAAAGTCAGCAATAAAATTGCAATAAGGAAGGGCGTCAGGCAAGGAGACACGATCTCGCCAATGCTGTTCACCGCATGTTTACAGGAGGTATTTCGGCGCCTGAATTGGGAACAGTTGGGAGTAAGAATAAATGGAGAATACTTTAATAATCTGCGATTTGCTGATGAAATTGCCTTGCTGAGTCACTCAGGAGGTGAACTGCAAATCATGATCAATGAGTTAGACAGGCAGAGCAGATCGATGGGTCTAAAAATTAACATGCAGAAAACCAAGGTAATGTTCAACAGCATAGCAAGGGAACAACAGTTCACAAATGGCAGCGAGAGCCTAGAAATTGTGCCGGAATACGTCTACTTGGGGCAGGCAGTGACAGCTGATCCGGATCAAGAGAGGGAGATAACTAGAAGGATAAGAATGGGGTGGAGCGCATATGGCAAATTCTCGCAGATCATGAGTGGCAGTTTACCAAATTTCCTCAAGAGGAAAGTGTACAACAGCATAATCTTACCGGTACTCACCTACGGGGCAGAAACGTGGAGGCTAACGAAAAGAGTTCAGCTTAAGTTAAGGACAACGCAGCGAGCCATGGAAAGAAAAATGATAGGTGTAACGTTAAGAGATCGGAAGCGGGCAGAGTGGGTGAGGGAACAAACACGGGTTAATGACATCCTAGTCGAAATCAAGAGAAAGAAATGGGCTTTGGCAGGGCATGTAATGCGAAGGCAAGATAACCGCTGGTCGTTAAGGGTAACGGAGTGGATTCCAAGAGAAAGTAAGCGGAGCAGGGGGCGGCAGAAGGTTAGGTGGGCGGATGAGATTAAGAAGTTTGCAGGCAAAGGGTGGATGCAGCTGGCAAAGGATAGGGTTAATTGGAGAGACATGGGAGAGGCCTTTGGTGTAGTAAGGCTGATGATGATGATGATGATGATGATGAATTCACTATATTCGTTAACTTTCACCATCTGTTTACGGTTCGTGAAGTAATTTTGAAACCATGCTGCAAACGGCCCTCGGAAAGCCAAATTTTGTAGCGTATATTAAGGCGAAAGTGACGCTCGTTTTTTGAACGCTATGAAGCCCTTGCAATGAGACAAGCAAGAGTAACTGCACAAATGAACGCAAAGAATCACAGCACGAGTTGAACAGATGTTCAAGACACTTTGATGTTTGAGAAGTTTTGTATTCCGCCGTTTAAGCGCTGGAAAAGGGTGAGGGCGGTTGAGGGCAGCGAGGATTGGGCATATATACATTATTTTTTTTTTATTACATTGAGGTAATATGCATTGAAAGGGTTATGTACAAAGAATGGGAGTTGACACGAGAGCGCCCGAACATGTCCACATCTCCCATCGGAGTCCTCCAGCCGCTTGCTCTACTCGCCGAAGAAAACAAAAAAAAAGCGTCGATGATTGACGGCTGCAAAGCGACCGCGCACCTCCCTCGCTGCGACCTTCGGCTACTGGCCGCCGCACACGTGGCACACACGCACATAGACCTCGGCTGCCTGACCGTCTCACGAGTTCAATGGCATTGTAATGAGGCATCGGCTCGACAACACGTATGTTTTTTTTTTACTTGACCACTCTCACCGTAATAAACAGGCAGTGCAGGAAAGGCAGAAGTGTGACGCGACGCGAAATATCAGTAATTAAAACAAGTTCACATATCGTACCTTCAGGACCCTCCAATCAGACTCACATGCTTCATTACTTCCTGCAGTATGCCCTCGACGTACTGGGCGTCATTCAGGCCGCGGCGAAAGCCAGGCTCCATGCTGAGCTAGTAGCCAGGTCCGTACACCATAAGGAATCGGTGTTCCGGGATGTCATCGTTCAGTTCTTGGCCCACAAGCGCCGCGGTCACCGCGGTCCAACACCGGGCACAGCTGGCAGCCTCGTACCCCCTTCCAGCGAGGAGAAGCAGCGCCAGCCCACAGCTTTGGATGACGAGAACGCACTGCACGAAGGCGGCTGGGGTCAGATTCCACGCGCCCAGCGGATCGCCAGACAGTCCGTCCGCACCGCACTGGCAAATAACTGCGTCAGGCGCGTTCCTTTGCCTGACCTCGCTTATCACCGGCAATACCGCGCGCAGGAAAGCTGAATCGCTAGCACCATTCCGAAGCCGCAGGTTAATCGAATAGCCACGGCCCAGGCCGAACCCAACGTCATTCACTGCTCCATGCCAGGGAAGAAACCGGGCTCGTACTGGTGAACAGACACAGTGAGCACCTTCTCCGTGCCTTCGAAGGCTTCCTGAACACCGTCGCCGTGATGAACGTCCAGGCCAATGTACACAACTCGTCCGAACTTTCGACGCAGTGCCAGTATACAAGCACGACGTCATTAACGTGACAGAAGCCGGCAGCCTCACTTCTGTGCGCGTGCTGCAAACCACCTTCCCAGTGGATAACAACATCACAAGTCCGCTCAATTAGGGCCCGTGCAGCCGCTAAGGTGCCACCAGCAACATTTTCACAAGCGTCAGGAGTCGCTCTGTCGGCGCACAGTCATCGACTAGGTTGTAGTCTTGAGCGCGACTTACGATATCTTCCCCAAACAGGTGTTCTGCTTCGCAAGACTCCAGAAAGTCGACGTAATCTGCAGAATGAAACAGGCACAAATCCTCGCGGCTGGCCAAGAACGGATGAATGGGGTGCAGATTCTTCAGCAGGTTGTATCCCTTCAGAAGCCCGTGGACCAGAAAACAACGCTTACGAATGCGAGGAACCCTCCCACATTCGAAGAGGTGACTCGGACTCTGGACGTAGCCGACTCGAGGTTTTGTTGATGTCCCTGACGCACAGTGTTCATAACCCACGTTAGGAACGACACTAACAGATGAGGGCAATTCTGATAATTTACTACGCGAGACGTTCGCCTGACTCGTCTAATCATCGCCGCCATCATTGTTTAAAAGAGTGGAATATATAGAACCACACATTTTGATGGCTGAAAACGCTGAACAACGCTATTCTAGCTGAACTCACGCACACACTGCGCGCTTAAAATGTAATATGGATTGACTTGGCTTGACTTGACCGGCGCTAGATATGAAGCTTGTTTTGTTAGTTCTGGTTCTGCTTTCTCGGTTCGCTCGATACCAACGTGGCTCAATACCATTTCATTTATTTATTTCTATTTATCATACACTACGGACCAAATACGGTTTAGTCCAGAGAAGCAGAGTACAAGGCATATGGTACAAAAACTGCGATCTTGAAAAAGTAGCATTCCGGTTAATAAAGCAGATACCAAAAATGGACAACACATACTGAGATGCACCCAAGCATAAAGCCACACAAGAAAGTAAACAGTTCACTTGAGTTTTACGAGTATTCTGCATGTACCTCATTCATACTCCAATCCTGTTGTATATAAGCCCCTCGCCTTTAATCTCGAATTACTTCAGTAGAATAGCAGTTTGGCACGATTGTTGAATCTAATTAATTGCACGCCGTCTGGGATCTTTCGTGCTGATTATGTTAGTAGCACTTGTGGTCGTCGTCTGTTACATGCTCTGCATTCTTTTAGCCTTAAATTCCTTCAAAATAATTTTCTTACTTTAGCCACAAGTTTGTTAGCCGTAAAGTTTTGGTGTTACATGCTGAGGAATATCCCATTCGTAAACACATGGCACGCCCGCTTCATTTCTATTTTCACGCGCTGCTGGCGACGCAGAATTCGGAGTTGAAAATTAACCATTGTGCTGTTGTGCAAGTTTGGTTCAATGCTCAAATGCTGTGCTTGTAATATAGTCTCTATCAACTGTGTCGTAACTCTTTGAGCACATGTTAAGTGCTATTATCTTCAGTGTAACGTCTTTTACAAATTGGGTTATTAAAACTAAAACATGTTTTCTTCTCTGCTCATAGCGGTGGATTTCTGCAGGCGTTTCAAGAACAGAAATAAATATTTCGTTATTTGAAACAGCTCTCACCCCAGAAAAAAAAGCTCAAAAGTAGGTCGCCATCCGTCCCATATTAACGCTACCCTATATCTGCTCAATGAACGGCTTCAGGCCTTTTCAATGTAAACTCATTCACTCATGCATTTGAGATGTTCTTTTAGACAACACTGGACATTGGTTAAAAAGGTATAAACCTATTACACCAGCCTGAAGACGGCCCCACCCATACACTGTTCAGCAAACCAAGACCTGCAAGGAAAAAAAAGTTGCTACTATAAAATGTCAATCAATGTCTGGAAAATAATGCCTACATTATCGTTAACTGAACAAAGAATAAGGGTATTACACATTATATGAATGTAAATTCGTCATGAGTAGATAAAAAGCCTCGAAGGTGTCGCAAATAAGAGCACAAAGAACGTTGGCAGAAATCATATATAGTGCCAGGCAGTATACATTTATTCATTATAACATGGACAGTGGTCAGCGAGGGGAAGATTCATGCTCCAGCCGAGTATCGCTCGCGACACTCGCTCAGCCTTCGGCGTTCGTCTCGTATTTCTGAATTGCGCCTTCCCCCGTCCCACGCTAGGGTGGTCCCTCTGCTTCGCCGGTTGCCATCTGCCACGACCTTCCGTCGGGAAATCGCGTGCAAAGTACCATGCGAGAGGTTCTTCGCTTTGAGCTGTCGCTCTTTTTCTCTCGCTTTCTACTTCTCTCTCCTCTCTCTCTTTTCTTTTAACATCGCAACTGCGGAGAGAAAGAGAAAAAGGGAGTCTTTCCTGAGAGGATGAAGAGTTGGAGAATGGTGGGAGAGGGTGAAGACAGGAACTTGGGTAGACGAGACAACGTTGGGCGAGACGCTGAGCGCCATGCCTGGCAACCACAACAGCTTTCGTCTCAACCAATCGGAGACGAGAGTGCTACTTAAGGTGCGGTCCTCCCAGTTTGCTCCACTCTTCTCATTCAGACTGAATGTATGCAGTTGCGCGGCTTCGCTTGGCGCGGCAAGTTCCGTGGAGGCTGCAGCGGCAGAGCGTTTGGAGGGAAGTTGTTCTGCATCTCTTATAGCTAAAAACTTCATTTCAAACACGCAGTTAACGCATCTCTATGGGAGTAGTCGAGATTTCAGTCGCTTTACACGCTCAGATCTCACGGCGCTGACCTTAGGGTACTATTTATGACAGTGCTGAACTTGACGCGAAGAAATACCTCATCACATGTAGGGGATGACAGCCATACGCAAACGCTTCAGTCACCGCAGCGGCCTGTGCTGTCCTGCGCACAAAAACAGCGAAACATCCACGAACGCCGACTTGCATTTTTATATCTCATGCTGCAGATCGTACGATTTGTGTGCTAAGTGATGACACCTTCGTGGTACACTATGTTTTCGAAGTTGTGTCTATGCGCACGTTTAATGCTGCTGACTATAGTACACAGTGAAAGGATTTTTTCTCCGAGCGCTCGCATACTTTTTCGTGAGCGCGTAGTCGCATTCATGTGCATCAGCTGAAGCTGGCGTACCAACGCGAACGCTTAATTACGACAGCGCGACGTGCACCAGAACTGCGCGATTCGATTTTACGGAAGTTCGTCCTAGCGGAGACCGGCACAAAATTCAATTTCGCGCTCTAGCCTGTCGCTGCGGGCGCTCGGCCGCGTTATCGCTTCCTAAGATGCTGGGTCCATGGAGTGAAATGAATGGCACTGGAAATCGTATGCGACAAACGTGCGCGTCAGCGTCTCTTTAACTGTGCACGAGCTGCGCACAGCACTGCATGTCCACAGCTTGTGCAAAGATCTGTCATCTAACACGCGCTCGTGTCAGAAAGACGCGTTCTTTCTCCCCGAACTTTATTGACTCGGCGGAAAGGGTGCGTTGCCTCAATCCAGCTGCCCGAGCGGGGCCCGTGATAACCTCATGCGCCCGGTCTGGGTTGCGTCAAAACTTTTGTGTACGCGGGGAAGGGAGAGCTGACGAGTCGGTCCGAAGGAAAAGAAATGATTAAGGAAAGAGCGCGGGATGCGGCGCTCCTAAATGACCAGTTTCCGAGTTACGGCAGTGCCGAAAAGTGCAGCCCATCGTTCAGCCAGACAATGGGCGACAACGGATCGCTCTCTGGCCACGAGTTTCTGAGAGGGAACAGGCTCGGGCTGGTGAAAACGCCGTTTAAAGTTCTCTGCGTGTGTGTCTGGGGACAGTGGAATTCTTTATTGCACAGGGGAATGTGTGCAGAGAATAATCGAGTACGGCGAATTTCGCGGGATAGGGAAGGAAGGAGAATGGAAGAAGTGCCGTTGCCTCATTTGTGAGCAGGAAATGGAAGAGGGAACAGAAGTGTACTGGTTTACTGTACTGTGTGTTAAAATGCAGTGTCTTGAACGTCGAGATGGCGGAATTAGGCTCTCCTTTTTTCCTTCCACTCGCGTTCTGTGGTCAATGGACACAGCTGTTGTAAACTCACACTGTGGATTTGAAAAGATTGCTTTTCAGAATCTACTTGCAGTAATGACGGCAAGTGCTTGAGCAATGGAGTTTTTTTTCTTTTTTCAGAATCTAGTGTAGCTGGGGCGTCCAGAACGTAAAATGTGCGGACAGTTTATTCGACGTTCATGTTAACATTATTTCATGTAGAGTAGTGATTAATCAAATCTCCTAGTTGCTCAATTCTTATACAGTGGGCTTTCATTAATTCGAAATCACTTAATCCGAACTGCCGTTTTATCCGACATTACGTTCTGGTCCCGTCAGCATCTGGTAAAGTATTCAGCTCCACAAATTATGTTTAAAATTTACGTCGGATCTATTCATTTTTTGCTGCTTACGTTGCAGCTGCGTGATGGCAGTTAAGGCTTATCGGAGAAGAACGACGCAGTTTGTAGACGCGTATGATGATGATGCTGAAAACGTTAAAAAGACACAAACTTCATTTTTTCCCTCTCATTGTGATAGGGAGAAAAAGTCGTTTAATGAACCAGGTGTTGCATTTCTACGGAGTGTTGCCTCGTTCAGAGACAATTGAAGAAATAATATCTTTTGGCCAAACCGTTGCCGTGTTCTCACTCAAATTTCGCGCTCAAATGTGACTAAGTTTTGTTGTATGCTGGGTTTGGGTCAGGTACTTCCCTGAATCGATGAGGAATAATCAAAAGTCCGCATAGTATGGGGCGACGCAGGACCAAAAAGGACGATTTCGCAACAGCTGTACTGGCAGTAGCACCTGTTGTCGGCTGCAGAATGACAAAAGCAGACGAATGCGTGACGCGAAACTAAGAGCGCTCCCCAACCTTTCGGAGGCGAGGGATCGCGCTACCAGTACAGCCGTTGCGAAACAGCCTTTTATTGGTCCGGCATCGCCGCATACTATGCGGACATTCGTATACTCCTCATTGATTCAGGCAAGTACCCACCCAAACGTAATATAAAACAAAAATAACTGCCAAATCCCGCCCCGGTGCGAAATTTGAACCCCACTAAGAGAGCGGTTAAGCCGACGGAATTTTTTTATCGAGATCCTCTGAGCGATACAACACCCGGTATATATGTCTTGTCCCTGCAAACCACTGTCCATATTTCAGCGCACACGGCCGTTCAGTCCGAGATACCGTCGCCGAGACCGTCTGTCTACCGTTCACTGTGCATATTCGCAGAGGGAAAGGCCAGTCCCAAGAGGAATCTGTATCTGCAGAGGCTTAGCTTCCACCGCCGAGTCCGTCTGTCTACCGTTCACTATATATATTCATAGAGGGAAAGGCCAGTCCCAACAGGAATCTGTGTATGCAGAGGCTGAGCTTCCGCCGCCGAGTCCGTCTGTCTACCGTTCACTATGTATATTCGTAGAGGGAAAGGCCAGTCCCAACAGGAATCTGTGTCTGCAGAGGCTTAGCTTTCGCCGCCGAGCCCGTCTGTCTACCGTTCACTATGTATATTCGTAGAGGGAAAGGCCAGTCCCAACAGGAATCTGTGCCTGGAGAGGCTTAGCTTCCGCCGCCGAGTCCGTCTGTCTACCGTTCACTATGTATATTCGTAGAGGGAGGGAAAGGCCAGTCCCAACAAGAATCTGGGTCTTGTTGTGATCGGAGGCCCCGACAGCGGGAACAGACGAGCCCGGCAGGCGCCATCGAACTATGCTTGACCCAAAGGTGCTGTCGTCCTGAGAAGAGGATTAGGAACGGCTCCTGGCGACGCTGAGCTGTGACGAAAGGCATCTCATCCCTTCGCCCGGAGTATGGAATGCGGCATTGCTCCCGAACTGCGCCCTCACGTGGACCGGCAGAAAGACGCGAACAAAGGCGCCGAACCCTCCTCGCTCGCGTGCACGTGCGGCCAGACAAAGCGGGGGCGGACACGGCTGATTCATCTTACCCTCTGGAATGCCCAGGGCCGTCAAGACGCCTCTTTCCCACGGAGGGCATCACCGCCTGCCTGCTAAGCCAACGACCTTGTGCACCTGCTCAACCGGTCGGAAACAATTCCAGGACCTCAAGGCGCCAGGATTCCTTATCGCCTGTGCACGTGTTTGTGGGGGCGGAGCGGTCACGGGGTTAGGGAAGAGACTATGAAGAGTGTGTCTGCCCATTGGACGCTTGATCAGCCACCGGTTTCCCTAGCTAGGTGCCTAGGGAATATCCACTCTATTTAAGCCGCGATTTGGCTGGTTTCACGGCACTTCATCTCGGACTTTTGGGTCTCCCTGCTTCTCTTGTAAATTTGTAGCACTTCATCTCTGACTTTTGGTCTCCCTGCTTCTCTTGCAAATATGTAAATAAACCTTCAAGTTTACCAACCCTCCTGAAGGCTTCCCTCCGTCGTCTGCAGAGTTCATCGTCATGTGGTGAAGACCTCGGTCCCGATACCCAAGCATATCAACTGGTTGGCAGCGGTGGGATGGTCTGCGCCTGGTCCTGACTCTGGTATGGTAAGTGCGCGGTCTTTCTCTTGGAGCATTGCCAGGTTTTACAACTTTGGAAGATTGTTAGCCTAGGTAATCGAAGGTTGGTATAAGAGGCAGCCGGGCCTCCTCTGACCACGTGAGTAGAGACTTGCCGTTGCTTAAATAGTCATGGACTGCAAGAAGCTGCGCAAACCAGACCTAGTTCTCGTATGCGGGGAATTGGGCATTGATTGTGGGTCGATCCGTAGAAAACCTGAATTGATTAGGGCAATTTAGGATTCCGGTGCGGACGAGGAGGAGATAGTAGAATGTTGGGAGCTAATTAAGGAGGAGTTGGAGAAGGAAAGGGAACAAAAGAAGCGAGAGGATGAACAAAAGAAGCGAGAGGATGAAGAAAAAAGGAAGCGCGAAGAGCACGAAAGAAAGCGCGAAGAGCACGAAAGGGAGCACGAAAGGAAGCGCGAAGAGCATGAAAGAGAGATCGAGAAAAAACGGCTCGATCTACAGATAGCCCAGGCTGCACAGGCAGAACGCACTAGGCTAGAGGTGCCGAACACAGTGGCAAGCCAGGCAGCATCAAAAATAAAAATAAAGGACCTCTTGCAAGCGTACAAACTTGGAGAGGACATAGGACTCTTTCTCGTGAACTTTGAGCGGGCATGTGAAAGTTGCGAGTTCCCGACCGAGTCTTGGCCGCAGAAACTTCTGACCATTCTTCCACGTGAGGCGGCCCAAGTACTCGCTCGTCTGGCAAAAGAAGAGGCGGCAGACTATACTAAAGTAAAGGCAGCACTCCTAAAAAAGTATCGCCTGTCCGCAGAGGCCTTTCGGCGCCGCTTCAGGGAAGCCAGAAAACAGCCTAACCAATAATTTCCGGATTTTGCGTATAACCTTAAGGCAGACCTGAAGGAATGGCTAAAGGGAGAACAGGCTTACGGAACTCACGATGAAGTAATAGAGGTGATCTGTCTGGAGCAGTTTTTTGGCTCTTTGCGGGAAGAAATGCGTGTGTGGGTGCAGGACAGGCCCGGAAATAAAACCCTTGAAAGTGCAGCAGAGCTGGCCGAAGAGTTCTATGCCAAGCGCGTAGCAGAGGGTGCGCGTGCCCCGGTAAGCCCCAAAGTAGAAAAAAAAATTTCCACGGATCCAGACAGGAGGGGCAGCAAGCCGCAACTGGGAGCGGAACGAGGGCCACAAAGCAGAATCAAGCAACCCCACAAAGGGGGTGACCGAAAAAGAGAGGGATAAGGCTTTTAAAGCCAGAAAGAAACCAGTGTGTTTCCGTTGTCACGAGCCCGGTCATTTCGCCCACGCTTGCAGGAAGCAGGAAATCGTTCTCTCCTTGGTGGAGGCGGGCGATGAGAACATCGCCTGCTAGAGCCATACCTGAAAGACATGCAGGTTAATGGAAAACCGTGCCGGGTTCTGAGGGACTCCGCGGCCACCATGGACGTAATCCACCCCACGTACGTGAACGCAGCTGATTTTACAGGGGAATGTGCAGGTAGTCAGGTGGCCGAAGAGAATAAATAGCGCGTGCTTGCCGATCGCACGAGTTAGAATAGAGGGCCCGTTTGACGTTCTGGAAACGGAGGCAGCGGTATCACCGAATCTGCCGGAAAGATTTCCGTACCTCTTTTCAAATCGGTCGGAGCAGATGCTCCAAGAAGAGGGTCGTAGTTTCGGCGATCGAACCGTCCAGGCGCTCACTCGTGTGAAGGCTCGCGAGATTGCAGCTGAAGTAAATCGTAGGAAGAACGAAGGCTCTCCCACGACGGGTCAGGCAGGGGCAAACCCAGGAGGCGATGCTTCTGAGACGAGCGGAGAGGCTCGCGGCAGGAACAGATGCAACGCCGAGTACAATGACTCAAAGGGGGTCCAGTTCGATCAGCTCGTGGTGCCGCAGAAATACCGCGCAGGCATCCTTAAATTGTGCCATGGTGGGGGTTGGTCTTGCCACCTTGGAGTGAAGAAAACTAAAGCTAGGCTTCTACAGGAGTTTTATTGGCCTGGCTGCGTCGGGGATGTCAAGCAGTTTGTAAAGTCCTGCGACACCTGTCAGCGTGTCGGAAAGCCAGGGGATTTAAGGAAGGCTCCGATGAAGCTAGTGCCCGTAATTAGCAAACCCATCCGTCGTTTGGTGGGGGACGTAGTCGGTCCTCTACCAGTGACTCAGTCGGGCTACCGCTACCGAAAAGGGCGGGAAAACGGGAATGCCGCCGGTCTCAGTCGTAGCTTTCCTGCATAATCTGGCGTAAAATGCCCTAATGCTTGAGAAAAGCTACCGTATCATTTTCGGTTTTTGTTTTTTTTCTTGCTTCTCCGTACCTACCTCATTGCCGAAAAAAAAGTTTCTTACCAAATTTCAGACGCATCTCTTTTGCGAAAAAAAAGGAAAAACAAAGCGGAATTAGTTTGGTTCAGCAGACTTCCGGGCGTGAGATGTTGGCGAGGGTTAAGTCATCCAAAATTTGCAGCCATATTGCTCTGTATTAAAGACCTGGCAATGTTCTGAGGCTGGCCGCGTGCTGCCTAGCCGGAGGTAAGGGCTGAGCTCAGATCGGATCGCTAATGCTCCGTTAAGGACCCCTGCCAGCTGTGCAGGTCAAGTGGACTGACTACTACGAGGCCGACTGGGACTCTGACGCCCATTCGTGGTGCACCGACCAGCTGCAACCACTTCGTGGCGTCTTCTTGGCGGCGGACGGATTGTTGTGATCGGAAGCCCCGACAGCGGGAAAAGACGAGCCCGGCAGGCGCCATCGAACTATGCTTGACCCAAAGGTGCTGTCGTCCTGAGAAGAGGATTAGGAACGGCTCCTGGCGACGGTGAGCTGTGACGAAAGGCCTCTCATCCCTTCGTCCGGAGTATGGAATGCGGCATTGCTCCCGAATTGCGCCCTCACGGGGACCGGCAGAAAGACGCGAACAAAGACGCCGAACCCGCCTCACTGGCTTGCACGTGCGGCCAGACAAAGCGGGGGCGGACACGGCTGATTCATCTTACCCTCTGGAATGCCCGGGGCCGTCAGGACGCCTCTTTCCCACGGAGGGCATCACCGCCTGCCTGCTAAGCCAACGACCTTGTGCACCTGCTCAACCGGTCGGAAACAATTCCAGGACCTCAAGGCGCCAGGATTCCTTATCGCCTGTGCACGTGTTTGTGGGGGCGGAGCGGTCACGGGGTTAGGGAAGAGACTATGAAGAGTGTGTCTGCCTATTGGACGCTTGATCAGCCACCGGTTTCCCTAGCTAGGTGCCTAGGGAATATCCACTCTATTTAAGCCGCGATTTGGCTGGTTTCACGGCACTTCATCTCGGACTTTTGGGTCTCCCTGCTTCTCTTGTATATATGTAGCACTTCATCTCTGACTTTTGGTCTCCGTGCTTCTCTTGCAAATATGTAAATAAACCTTCAAGTTTACCAACCCTCCTGAAGGCTTCCCTCCGTCGTCTGCCGAGTTCATCGTCATGCGGTGAAGACTTCGGTCCCGATACCCAAGCATATCAGTCTGTAGAGGCTTAGATTCCGCCGCCGAGTCCGTCTGTCTACCGTTCACTATGTATATTCGTAGAGGGAAAGGCCAGTCCCAACAGGAATCTGTGTCTGTAGAGGCTTAGCTTCCGCCGCCGAGTCCGTCTGTCTACCGTTCATTATGTATATTCGTAGAGGGAAAGGCCAGTCCCAACAGGAATCTGTGTCTGTAGAGGCTTAGCTTCCGCCGCCGAGTCCGTCTGTCTACCGTTCACTATGTATATTCGTAGACGGAAAGGCCAGTCCCAACAGGAATCTGTGTCTGTAGATGCTTAGCTTCCGCCGCCGAGTCTGTCTGTCTACTGTTCACTATGTATATTCGTAGAGGGAAAGGCCAGTCCCAACAGGAATCTGTGTCTGTAGATTCTTAGCTTCCGCCGCCGAGTCTGTCTGTCTACTGTTCACTATGTATATTCGTAGAGGGAAAGGCCAGTCCCAACAGGAATCTGTGTCTGTAGAGGCTTAGCTTCCGCCGCCGAGTCCGTCTGTCTACCGTTCATTATGTATATTCGTAGAGGGAAAGGCCAGTCCCAACAGGAATCTGTGTCTGTAGAGGCTTAGCTTCCGCCGCCGAGTACGTCTGTCTACCGTTCACTATGTATATTCGTAGAGGGAAAGGCCAGTCCCAACAGGAATCTGTACCTGTAGAGGCTTAGCTCCTTGAGTAGTGCAGAACACGGAGATGGAAAGTGCAGGAAAAGAACATCGTGTGACACGGACCTACACTGGAGTTAGTGGTCTTGAGCCTTAGTTGTGGAGGTTGGTTGTGGCCGCCAGGCCTTTGAGGAGGCCTCGACACACCTTAAGTTGTCGGTTTGGTTTGTTTCCCCCCTCACCTTTTGGCAGTGCGATAACGTGATTAAATAAGTTGGGCTAGTTGCTGCTTTTGATCCACCGACTGCGAGATATTACTAGCGTTAAAATACGCACAACGTATTTTAACGCTAGTGATATGTCGCAGTCTGTGCGATAGCGTCTGGGTCTATTTTGTCTTCTATGAAGATAAGGCCTTCTATGCTCTCCTGTCGTATAAGCAAACCGGAAAAATGTGGTAAAACATTTCAATGACTCAACGTAAATCCTCCTGGCGCAAATAAGAGCTATGAAGAGCAGAGAACGATTAAAAAGTAAGAAACGTATGTTAAGAGTTCTGGGCCGTTGTTGCCTTCAAGTTCTACGTAGAGGTTAGATGCATTGTGTATATTGAAGATTTTAGATTTTTGTCGCAGAGAACGCATTGGGTTATAGGAGATAATTTTTTTGACCAGCTTCAGAATTATTTTAATATCCCGCTTTGGGAAAACCATGAAATGCCCGTTTTCTTCAATGAAGGAAGTCATAGAAACTTAATGCAAAAATAAAACCATCCCTGCTTCACCGGAGTGAAAAAAATTTGTAGACCCCACCTCGTGGAGTCAGAAAACCCGTTAATCATGATGCCCGTTGATAAATTAAGATCACCATCATCAAAAGTCACGACATTAATCATGCTGAAAGCCTACGTTTGAAGACGGGCAGGTCATTCTGCTTTATCACGGACAAAAAGTTATCGTTCACGGACGCACTAATGGATGCGGGAAAAACAGCTCTCCCGGGCTCACATTTTTCGAAGCGCTTTTTCAGAGCAGGCATATATACTGGGAGAGGGCATTAAGGGGAGGGGGGCGCAGAGAAATAGGGCAAGGCTAATAATTATAGCGGTAGGATAGCATTTTCTCCTAACAGTTATTATGGTTGCCACACTAAACAGACACAAAGACTTGCTGCAGCTTTGTCAAACATGTTCATGCTTAGAGGGCTCAATGTTAAGCCAGGTAGCAGAACCATATATGGCATCCCTAGAGCTACATGTTCCTAGATTGTGAGCAGGCCCCTCTTCTTCACTCCTGTGCAGCTGTGTATTATGAAATATGCTGTCATTGCCCTGATGCGTGAATCATCAGCGGACCTTGTGGGCAGGGTAGTTTCGACAGAGGTCGTGTTCTCTAAACGAAAACTGTTCATTGGGCTGACTTGCGCCCACAATGGACTGAATCCCTCGGCGGCGGTGAAACGACAAGCGTGCTCGGCGGTCGTCGAACAGAACGCCCGCTGCTGTCGGTCGTGCTCAATTTAAAGCTGATAGCGAACTTTCAAGATAAAACGTGCAAAGTTGCTAGAACATTTCGGAACAACGTAGAATCAACTATACCTGGCTGCGATCAGTCGAGATAAATCTAGTCGCGTCTTGCGTCGCAAACAAACCGATGAAGTGGTGTGGCGGCAGATTTGAAAAACGAACACTGCAAATATTCGCGGCATTACTCCCCTCTCAAAGAAGCATCGGCCCGATGCATTAAAACAAATAATGCGACTAGTATGAGATAAAAGGGATCTTGCGAAAATAGAGTATGGAAATGCAGCGTGCTTTAGCGCGCATAATACGGCTTCAGACGGACTACATGGACAACTTCTGGTCGCACGCGGCGTCGCTGGGATGCAGTCATTGCGTCAGGCATGACTTCATAATCCAGTTCACCTAGCCGATGAAGAACCTTGTACGGGCCGAAATAGCGGCGCAAAAGCTTTTCACTCAATCCACGGCGAATGGGCGTCCAAACCCAGACTTGGTGTCCTGGCTTGTATTCCGCGTTGCGTCTTCGTATGTTGTAGTGCCTGGCGTCGGACCGCTGCTGATCTTTGATCCGTAATCGGGCAAGCCTTCGAGCTTCGGCGCGTTGAAGGTAGGCGGCAACGTCGACTTTCTCTTCTGTAACGTTGGGTGGTCGTGGCCTCCCTGCCATGGACGAGCCTAAAAGCCGTCATCTGGGTGGTCTTCTGCACTGCGGTGTTGTAGGCGAAGACGACGTAAGGCAGGGTGACATCCCCGATTTTGTGTTCGGCATCGACATACATGGCGAGCATATCGGCGATGGGGCTGCGACATCAGCCAGCACCCGATTCCTGCCAGGCCGCCCCTTCTTTCCGTCCTCCGCCGTCATATGAGTCCACGTATCATGCTCTGTTCTCAATAGCCCGCTCACATGCTATGAACCCTTGACATACTGCGGTCAAACGTCCAATCTACTACACCTGTGTTCTTCTCGTCTATGTCGCGCGGCTTTGCCACCAGCGCCTTCCACCTTCTCGACCTGATCTGTGCTTCTACCCCTACGATGCCGAATCATCCTCGCCGATAAGGCCGCCCGGTCTCCCTTTGTGTCCCCCGATCGCTGAATTACCGCCGTCAAGACTGAAAGCTGGGCTAGTTGGTTGTACATTAATAAGAAAAGACTAACGCTATAGACGAGGACACAGAAATAGAAGTACACAGACAAGCGCCAAACATCAACTACGTTCTTCACAGAAAGACACATAAATAGTGGTCATGGTCATATGAGTGTGGCTGGAAACAAACCACTTATGCATACGTGGTAAGCATTTTTCCAGATAGCTTTTTTTTTAGACAGGGTGAGTGGGTGAGACTTTGGCAGCGGCAGCGGCGGCGTACAGAAAGCCCGTAAACACGCTCACCTATCTTTGCAGGCGCTGTGGACACGAGCACTGCCTGTGTTTTGGAACCATACCCGGGATGCATACGCGGCTTCTTTGCTTTTCCAAGCTTCGAGAAGACCCTATTTTTCAAGCATCAACTGGATCTTCATCTGCTGCCATCTGTTTTCGCCGGCTGGAGACTCACTCCTGGCCTATCAGCTTCATCAAAGGGGCGGAATCCCTGTGCATTGCAGTCACTGGCAGCGGCAGCGGCGCCGTACAGACAGCCCGTAAACACGCTCACCTATCTTTGTAGGTTGTTGGTAATTTCGATACCTTTGGTAGAAATGTTACACTAAGTCGGTCCCTGTTGCTGCCACGAGTGTGCTGCTTTTGTCACTGTTCTTGGCGAAACGTCATAAACGTTCTGGATACGTTCACGCTCACTGCCCCTTGAGTTATGGGAAGCTCTGGTACTCTCGGTGACGTACAGTAATCGGCGAAAAACAGCCGAATAGCATCAAAGAAATTGTCAAAGTGTTAACCGAGGTGCTGGTAAAGATGGATGTGTTCACGGCTAAGTAAAGATTGAAATTACAGCCATGCGCACATCTAATAATGAGATCCATTCTGAACTTGAGGGCATAGGAGAGGCTATGGGTTTCATGAATGTAAGTTTTCAAGCGTTTAAGAGGGATATCGACGAGTTCAGGCGTGAGGTGGCGGAGGTGAAGTTCCAGAATACTCAACGCCAGCAGTAAATACCGCAGATGCAGAAAGAGCTCGTGGAGGCTAGGAGGGAGATTATTGAGCTAATACAATATGGCAGGAGTCAGAACATCGATATTAAAGGCATTCAAGTGGTTAAAGAAGACGATTTGCGCGCGGCCCTTGGAAAAATAGCTGCCTCTGTGGGAGTCGATGTCGCAGACGATGCCATAGACTTTGTACACCGTGTCCGCTCGAAGGACATTGGTACGCCAAATGTTGTGGTGCGCTTTTCCTCTCGTGCTGTGCGGGACAAGTTCTTCTCTGCGGCCAAAAGGACAAGGCTTGACACTGGTATTCTTCGCTTTGAAAAGAGCGAGCCGCTTTACATCAATGAGCATCTCTGCGTCGAGAAGATGTTGCTGAGCAAAGCCCGTAAACTGCGTCTGGAGAAAAAATGAAAATTTGTCTGGGTGTCGCAGGGAAAGATTCTGATCAGAAAGACAGAAACCTCTAAACTGTTAAGAATCGAGAGCGAGAATGACCTGGCTGGTGTCGAGTAGTGTTAGTCATTGTTCAGTTTTCTTTTTGTGCTTGTGTTTCTTCATGGTTTTCAGGCTGAACGAAATAGATCAGTTAACGAAACAACATGTGTTATCGGTATTCTTCTGCAATGTGCGCAGTATAAAAAAAACCTAAACTTGATGATTGCTTATCTCTCCCGGCACACTTTTCAATATGACATTATCGCTATCAGTGAAACGTGGCTTAAGGAGAAAGAATCACCTTTTGTACGTGGCTACAAACTTTCCTCTCTACGGCGGGTTTCACGTTCACGTGGGGGTGGTGTTGCCTTCTTTGTAAAAGATAATGTATCTTTTGAAGTCCTGCCCATTCTTACTATCGGCGATGATACAATTGAAGCGCTGTTTATAAAAATTGAGGGTGGTATAATTGTTGGAGTGGTCTACCGCCCTCCTGGTTCTGCTATTTCAGTTTTTCCTGAAAAACTCGAATCGGTTCTAGAAATTTTGACCTCTAAGAAAAGTAACTGCGTTGTAACCGTGGGAGACTTTAACATATATATTTCGGGAGACTCAAACAACTACACCTCACTTTTGAGATCATATAACATGTCCAACCTTATAACAGAACCCACACTTGTAGCTGGCAATTCTAGTACGTTTTAATAGATCATGCACTTACCAATATTACTAATGACAGATGGGCCGGAACTTATATAGATCCAATAGCTGATCACATACCCACAATTATTATAGTTAATATCCAAGAAAACATTAATCCTAAAATGACTGATGGTGGGCCATAAAAAAGATTGACTATCGATTATTTCGTGAGATCTTGAAGCAAACGGACTTCTCCGCTGGCTGTGATAGTAACATAAATAAGAAATGTAGAAATTTCTTTGCAACTGCTCAGGCTGCCATTTCGCAGAGTTCCACAATAGTTAAATCGGATAAATATAATGCCCCTGTATGCCCCTGTATGACTAACGACATCCTAGACATACTGAAAAAGAAAGAAAAATGGCATTACAAATGGAAACAGGCTAAAACTAATCCTTATTTTTTAAGCCAGTTTAAGCGCTTTCGGAACCTGTCAGTATCTTTGCTACGCAAAAGAAAACGTGAATATTACTCATCTCTCATTTTAAATACTAGTGGCAACATGAAAAAAATCTTGAACATTGTAACAGGTGCAATAGGGCTTCGTTCAGACCAGCGTATATTATCTTATTTAATTGATCAAGAAACTGCTGATGAGTTTAATGACTATTTTATAAATATTTGACCACAGCTAGCAACTCAGCTACCTCCAGTTACTGATTTTGTGCCCTCAATCAAATCAGTTGTGAATAGTTTTGTAATATATGATGTAAAGATAGATGAAATTATAACAGTAGTTAAAGAGTTGAGAACAAATAAGGCAGCAGGCCTTGATGAAATTCCTGCTAAAATAATTAAGGATAATATTGATATATTAGCCGATACTCTTCTTTGTCTATTTAATCACTCCCTTGAAAGTGAAATATATTATGCTGAATTAAAAATAGCAAAGGTCGTTCCGGTATTTAAGGACGGAGATGGCTCTCATCCATCAAGCTATAGACTAATATCAAATATCAGTGTTTTAAATACAGTTTTCGAAAAGGTACTCAGTACACGTATAAACAAATTTATATCCGATTACAATGTGCTTAGCCCCCACCAGCACGGTTTCAGACCTCATAAATCTACTTCATCTGCGGTTCTCAACCTAACACAAATTCTAAATACAACTCTAAATGAGAATAGAATTGCTATTGTTGTATATATTGATATAAAAAAAGGCATTTGACACAGTCAACCACAAGATTTTACTCAACAAATTTAGCAATTATAGATTCAGGGGTAAGTTCCCGAACTTAATCAAAAGCTATCTTAGCGACCGCAAGCAGCATGCAGTAATTGAAATATATACATCTACTTCCCAACCTTTAATGTATGCTGACAATACCGCTCTTGTATTTATGGGAGAAAATTTGAAATACAGGATAAAATAAATGCAGAGCTAGACAACGCTTTTACGTGGTTCACGTCCAATCAATTAGCCCTTAATCTCAGTAAGACTAAGTATACAGGTTTTCATTCCTGAAAAAAAGGAAATAAATACTGATGAACTGCACATATCTTTACGCGGCGAAAAAAATAGAACGAGTGGGCTCGTACAAATATTTAGGTATTTTATTTAAATCAGACATGCACTGCAAATCACATATTAAACACCTTTATTCGAAGCTCGCTTACGCTTGCTATGTTTTACTTAAAGCTCGTGAACGTTTTGCATACCCCATTATATGCATTCTTTACTTTTCCTTCTTTCATAGTCATCTCTCTTACTGCATTGAGTCTTCTGGTGTCACTTTCACAACTGATCTCGAACCTGTAATCCGTCTGCAAAAACGTGCATTACGAATATTACATTTTCAAGTCGTGGTCAATCCAGTAGATCTTTGCATAATTTTGTCCATGTGCCGCCATTAAATGCATTGTACGAATTAAAAATTGCACAAACTATACATAGAATCTTAAAGACTAATGATCCTCTCCCCATAACTTTGTTTAAACGCCCATTACGAAATACAAGAGCTGCAACTAATCATAACTCTAACCTGCCCCCATCTCATAATGTGCACGGGAAAAGTCTCATAGTATTTAACGGGGCCTTGATCTGGAATTCTTTGCCAGTACACATCAAGCAAGCCAATAACTTCAGAACTGTTCTAAAGAAATACCTTTTTGAAACCTATTGTAATGTTTAAATCAAATTATGACACAATATTATTGCATTGCCTATGATGTGTGCGTCAGGAATAAATTTTGTATTTGTTAATTACATTCCTCCTCTGCTGTGTTACTATTTGTATCGTATTTCATCACTGGACCATTTACTAGCCAATGGCTATGGGTCCAGCAACTGTTTTGTATTTTGAAAGAAACATAAATAAAATACTTGAATTGAAAAAAAGGCGCGCTGACGCAGTTATCTCCTTTGCCGATGATATAGTAGGCTTCGCATATCTCTCGGTACAGCCTAGTTCCTCCCCTACCGAGCACGCACCCGCAACGCCTACAGTGTTTGGCTAAAAAGCCGGTCCCGCTAAAGAATCGACTTATCACTTAGGCAGTGCTCCGACTGCCGAACATAGCACTTCCCGCAGGAGAGTGGAATCCGGTATATAATACCAGTTATGCAAGGTAGAGGTGCCCCAGAAGTAATACGGAGCACGCGAACGGTGGCCCAAATGAAAAAAAAAACTGCATGAAAGCACGCTCTATCAGCAGATGAGCATCAAAGAGCAGGGGGGCGTCGGCACCGTCTCGATAACTTGATGCTCGCTTAATCGCCTCAACGAGCCAAGCTGCGCTGCTATCATCCCTGTCTGCCAGGGGCAAGGAAAAGCAAAAAGCGCAAGCTGCCGAACGCCAACTTTCTGCACGGCCCGGACGAACAACAAACCCTTGCATGAGGTATTGAAAGCGCCCCTGGCTAGCACTAATGACAGCATGGCAGCTTTGCTCGTGGCGGCGATAACGCGAGCATCAAGTTATCGCGACGGGCCAGCCGGATGTGCCGACATACCCTCGCTCTTTGTCGCGCATCTGCCGATAGAGTGCGCTGGCATGCAGTTTTTTCCATTTCGGCCACAGCTGGCGTGCTCCGTATTACTTTTGGGGTACCTGTACATACTTGCACTCATAATTTGTAGTGCAGGCTGTCTTCTTTTTCTCATTCACAGCTTTGCACATGCGGACAAGCTTCTCAGGAGCGGTGAACAAAACGTTCACACTGCATTTCCCTCCAACCTTTTTCAGCCAGTGGGATAGCTGGTGCACATACGGTATGGCTGCTCGCCTCAATCTGGTGCCGCTTTTTCCGCTCCTGTAGCAGAGCGCCCACCTGGCCTGATTTCATTCATCAAGCCTTCAGCTACTCCGATCACTGTTTCATGAGGAAAACCGGCCTTATCCAGCCTTACGTCATGTGCCTGCTGACTCTCCGGGATTCTATGGTGAAGACTTCTGAAGAGCATCCCGCTGGCTGTTTTTTACTATCCCCTGCTTCACAAATTTCGAGTGGGCCGGATTGTATGTCATTATGTCCTTTTTTGAGCGTGGCTTCTACGCCCAGCCAATATGCCCCCGACCAAAATACAAACCTAACTCTAAAAAATAGAGGCATCCTTTGACCGGAACTTCATGCGTGAACCTAAAATACCGCTAATCTATAGCGCTAGTCTTTTCTAATTAATAATTTCCGCCACTCGCCGATCGCCTTTTAATAGTCGCCGTTCCCCTTCTCCGATGCTTCGATGTTCTAATAGTCGTAGTTCTGGGGGAAAGAACGGCGCTTGTTTCGGACTCCTCAGGTCCTCCGTGTCGTCCCGCTAATGTAATCGCACTGCCCATGGAAGGCGCCGCAGTTCCCGCTCTCGTCGACACGTTCGCTGGAGTGTCCGTCATCAGTGAAGCTCTCCGCCGTTGACTCCCCGAAGTGACCACCCTGCTTGCTGACTTCGTTCTACAGCGCCTCCTCACAGCGCAATCATCCCTCAGCCGCGTGTGCGGCCTGTGTCCTTATTCAAGTTGTTTTGTACACCATCGAGTTTATTGTTCTGCATCACTGCTCACAAGACATCATCCTGGAATGTCACTTCTTTCCCAACCATCATGTCGTTATTGACTGTGTTATTGACTGTGAAGGTTCTTCCCTTAGTCACCTACGCGTATAACACTGCCACGCAAACCTCCACTGATTCTATCCCTTCTTTCTTCTGTACGCCCCCCCCCCCCCCCACGCGGTGGATCCTCTTCTTCGCTACCACCCCGGCATTTCCGAGTCCACGCAGCTCTCCAACGCCGCCACGTACGCCGAAGAATGCAGTCAGCTCGCTCGCTCGTTTACGACGCAGAACCAGTGACACGAAAAAAAAAAACGACAGCGACACGTCCGAAGCCTCTACGCCTATCTTGCTGAATCCTTTTTGTGGCTCCGGGTGCCTCTTCCAACACCCGGCCATCCGCGGAAAGTGCTTGCTCAATATCATTGTCCATATCTTGCTTTATAGCAAACCAACATCGTTTAGCCCGTTTGCACCCTATGCGTGCCGGAATGACGAACTCAGCCTTGTATTGTAAGGGGCGAGACGCACTAGTGCCTCTCCCGGAGCACCTCTCTGTATATATAAATTAGTACAGGCCACGGTGGTACAGGCTTTTCACCACTACCACCACCACGTAAATCGATTGAAGGCATGCTACAACACCTCTGTTCGTTATTGCCCATAAGTCGCCAGGCTGGCTCCTTTTCCAGCTGAGAAGCTGTAGCGTACCAACTGTCACGGGTTCCGCTACCCGCAAGCCCCGACACAACGCGCAGACGGTACGCTGCGCCTGAAGGCGAAGAACTTGACCCGCTCGCTCTCTGGGTTCTGGCTATGCCTCCTTATCGCAGGCCTCACTGTTCTGTTGACGTGGCTCAGCTACCCAGGCTGCGGAGCAGTGGCTAAGTACCTGGCGGTGTTGCGCTAGCGCGCTAAATTTCTCCTTATTTTTGTCTGTGCCTGTTTGCTCCTGTTCTGGGGTGATTGGGTGCGGGACGAGAGCTTAATGTCTACTTCTTCTCCTGGCCAGGGGTTTTCCCCTTGGTCGGCATCTCTTCATAAAGACCAGCTCCCAACTGATCTCTTTTTCCGCAGTGGTGTTTCAAGCATTCCGGTCGCTCTAGTGCCTTCCGATGGCGGCGCTATCCGACTGAACAACCCGGAGGCAGTGCAGGCGGCTCTTAGGTCCACATCGCAGCACTTCATGCACATTACCGATGTCCGGCAGTTCGGTAGGGGTGGTATTTTGTGCAGGTCGCCGGATAAAGACTGTATTGATGACCTGCTAAAGTGTACGACCTTCGCCAGCCATCCGGTGAGCGCATTTATTCCGCCTCATCTACCATGTTCCAAGGGCTTGGTCCGAGGGGTCGACTCTCGATTGAGCCCTGCGGAAACGCTTGAGAACCTCTCGCCTGCGGGAGTGATTGCTGTCCATCGATGCAGCAGGATGGTTGACGGAGTAAAAATTCCTACGGAGTCCGTCATAGCCACATTTGCAGGAATATTTTGCCCGTCAGAGATTAAGGTGTGGCCATTGGTTTTTCGAGTAGATGCCTTTAACTCTCGGCCCCTTCAGTGTCAAAACTGCTGGCGATTTGACCACAGCGGCAAAGCCTGCAAATCGGCCTTACGCTGCTGTGCCTGTGGGGAACGTCATTGCAGAGAGGAATGTCCTGAACAGCAAGAGAAATGTTGTTTGTGTAGCGGTGCTCACCCTGGTGATTCCCCTGACTGTCCTGCACGAGCACAAGAAGTTCAGGTGCTCGAGCTTATAGACAAGCACAGGTGCACGCGGAGAGAGGCTTTTGCCGCAGTCAAGGAGAGAGCCTCAGCCTATTCTAGTGTGGCCGCCAAATGCCCACCCATAATGGATTCTAGTTGGTCCCAAGCTATTACAGCTGCAGTTGAGAAAGCTGTGGCAAATGCAGTGGATCGCATTATGCAAACCGTGTCCACGTGCATTTCGAAGGTCATAGCTACTCAGATGACCAATCTTCTGCAGGCGTCCACCGCTCCGCTCTTGTCTTCTTTGGCTTCTGAAACTACCCCTCCTTCTGTAGTAATCGATTCCGCTCCACAGGGCCAAAAACAATGTGAGCAACAAAAGACCCCTCAGGCCTCTCCTTCGAATAGCGTTATGGACGCATCCTCTATGAATTGTATGAATATGGAGTCTGATCTCCGCGCCCAGAAACGAAGTGGATCTCCTATGAATATTGCAGGTCCATCTTGCCCCCAGGCAAAGACAAAGAAAAGTAACGCAAGTCAAAACGCTAAGACCAGGATTCTAGAAAAGGCAGTCGCGGCTGCGGCACTTCCGCCAAGATAGGGTTCTTAAGTGTACTCCAGTGGAATTGTCGATCTATATTCTCAGCTTCAACAGATTTAAATTGCCTATGTAATCAGCTTCTACCAGATTTAGTTGCTTTACAGGAAACATGGCTGACTTCAAGTTTCAATTATCATCTCAAGAATTACCGTCCGTTCCGGCTTGACCGGTCATCACGAGGGGGACGGTTGTTAGTGCTCATATCTACAAAGTTTTGCCACAGGGCATGTATTTCTTTTCAATATGCGGACAATGAATGCGAAATCCTTGCGGTTGACCTCAGTGTCCCAGATCAACAGCCCTTTACGGTAGCTAATGCATATTTCCCGTCTGGTGTGCGTGACACTCGGCCCCTTGACTCACTCATGTCTAGTAGCCGATCTCAGGTTCTATTACTTGGCGACTTAAATTCGCACCATGTGACTTGGGGGTTTAAAACAGACAGCTTTGGTTCTAGACTATTTGATTGGGCTTCTGGCAATAACTTGATCTGCAACAATTCCGGATTGCCTACGTTTGTTCGCAGTCAATGCCGCTCTGCCTTGGATTTAACTTTTTCCTCCCCAGGAGTGACTGTTATGTCTTGGGCGCCTGTTGACTGTGCAACAAACAGTGATCATCTACCGATTAGTGTCAAGCTTGCGTGTAAATTAACTCTTCCTGAGCGACATCAGCGCACGTTAATAAATTACAATTGCTTTAAAGACACGCTAAAATCAGCCCTCCAAATCACTTCAGACACTCGCGCTCAGAGAAGTGCCGAAAGCAAGGCTGCACATCCATGTTCAGTACTGGACCATGCAAGGCAAAAGTCTGAATTTTTGGTTAAGAGAACGAAGGGTCCAATCGCGAACAATTGGTGGAATGTTGAGTGCACGCGTGCATATAGACGACGGAAAGCAGCTTGGAAGAAACTTCTCATCAATCAATGCCCAAGAAATTGGCTGGATTATAAGTATGTTGCAGCAACATTTAAGCGCACTGTCGCCCGTGCAAAGGAGGAGTATAATACAAATCATTATGATTTCCTTTCCCAATCAGGAAATAAACGAGCTTTGTTTAATTTCATGAGGCGCAACAAGGTGATTCCTCCGGCTGCCAACATTGAATCCATCGTTCAGTCCCCTGCTGACATCGCAAAGGCCTTAGAGGATATTGCGTGTGGCCTAGAGCTTCGCTTTACATCTGCTTTACCTTCTCCTACTATATTCACATGCACCTAAAGTGATTTCACTGAGGTCTCTATGCCTGAGCTGTCGCAAATTGATCTGCGCTTATCCCCAGCGGCTCCTGGCCGCGATAAGGTCACTTCATCTATGATCAAAATTTTGTTCAATGAATCTCCTGGAGACCTGTTGGCTCCAATTAACCCTTCTATTAAAGGTCCTTGGATACCGCATGAGTGGCGTCTTGCTGAAATAGTTCCATTGCTTAAAAAGCAAGGGGAGGGCTTAACTTTAGACAATATACGCCCTATTTCGTTAACATCGAACCTAGTGAAATTGGTGGAAAGGGTCCTTCTCAGCCGTGTCATGTCATTCATTTCAGAAAATGCTGTATTGAATTCATGTCAAATTGGTTTCAGGCCGGGTTGTTCAATTTGGTGTGCTCATACTGACCTTGAGAGTCGTATTAAATTAGCTCGCAATAGAAAAATAGTTTGCTGCGCTTGTCACCTTGGATGTCAGTAAAGCATACGACAGCGTGGAGCACTCGACTCTATTACTAAGATTACATGAACTCAACTTCCCAAGCTATTTTGTAGCCTGGATTTCTGTTTTTTGAAAAATAAAGAATTTTACTGCTGCCAAAATGGTGTTTCCTCAAGGAGATTTCCACAGACAAGAGGTGTTCCGCAAGGATCAGTTCTCTCACCTGTTCTTTTTAACATTTTTCTAAGCTCAATTCCATGCATTCAAAATATGAAAACTTATGTGTACGCCGACGATATTGCATTTTTTTGCATCAGCTGGTGACATTCCCACTCTTTATCGAACCCTGCAAAATTACCTCAATGTTCTTGACAACTGGCTAGGAAGAATTCATCTGTCCCTTAATGTGAAGAAATGCGCATTGTTAGTATTTGCAGTTTCTGTTCCTGTAAATACCTGCCTGGTCTATAGAAATAACATAATACCTCAAGTTCAGACGGTGAAGTATCTCGGTGTAATATACGACTCTACTCTCTCCTGGCGGCCACACATTGAGCAAGTTTCTGCAAAAGGAGTTCGGGCCGTTGGCATCCTGCGCAGGCTTTGTAGTGCTAGGTCAGGCATGAGAAGGCATACGCTTCTGATGATTTATAACATGTACGTCCGCCCAATTTTGGAGTTCGGGTGTGTTTTATTCTTAGGAGCTCCTGCCTATAAACTTCGCCCTCTTGTGCTTTTGGAGCGTGACGCGTTGCGCCTTTGTCTGGGGCTTCCAAAATATGTCGCCAATGCTGTTCTGCACCTTGAGGCGCGAATGCCTTCGTTATCAGCTAGGTTTCGCCTTTTAACAGTTCAAACATTTTTAATATTGTGCGACTCACCTCTTCACGCTTCCAGTATAATATTTCTTAGTCAACCTGCCGACTTTTTTAGTGCTGCCTGGTCTCGATTTCATACCCCGCAGATATGTTACGTGCAGTCCCTCCTTGATCGCATAAATATTCATTTCACAGATGTCCGCCAAGTATATAACAACTCCTCATCTGTCCAGATTGAATTCGATGACATTTTCCCATCGAATGCAAAGCTGCAGCCCTTCCCGCTTCTTCAGGGTCTATTGCAGGACCACTTAAGGTCATTTCCCTCTCATGTTCTTATTGCTACCGATGCCTCGCAGGATCGCGAAAAGGCAGATGTGGGAATTTTTTCGCCTTCACTGGATTGGTCTTTTTCTCTCCGTCTTCCTGACTTCACTCCAAATTGTCTGGCTGAATTATTAGCAGTAATCTTAGCCTTACGAAAATTACAATCTACCGTTTCCCAGGTCGTGGTTATGACAGACTCTCTGTCCGTTTGCTCTTCCTTATCCTCACCCACTGACTCTCGGCCATTACGCCTCTTTAAGTTCCTGATTCCGCTCCATCTAAATTCGGTAAGGTTGCTTTGGGTACCAGGTCACATGGGCTTTCACTTAAATTAGGTTGCAGATTCCTTAGCAAGAGCCTCTCTCAGCGGCCCAATTGTTGCTGTCCTGCCATCGTGTGCATATACAGCTGCGGTGAGGTTTCACAGCTACACAATATTTCAGGAATTTGCTGCCTCGCCTCTTACATCATCTCCCGAATATCAGCATCTTCTGCATCCTTGGAGTAGCAAAGACTGGCGCTCACGCAGACTAGAGGTCTCTCTAACGCGGTTGCGTTGCCGGGTTCCCCTTCTAAATTTCTACCTTCACAGATCTGGCCTGGCAGCTTCCCCACTGTGCCCTTTTTGTGCCGAACCTGAGACAATAGATCACTTCCTGCTGTTCTGCCGCCGCTTTTCTCATTTGAGGAAGCGTCTTTTGCAAATTCCATTTCATCAACTGGGCTTGCCTGTGTCTTCCGCGGTTGTTCTTTTCATTGGCGCTTCTTTGCTTGGATGAAGCGACAGGAGTGTGCGCTCTGCTGTGCAAAATTTTCTTCAAGAAACGCAGCGACTCCCATTCTAATTTATTTTTCCCGCTCTCAGTCAGTAAGACATTGCAACATTACAGGCATTGTGTACTATTATGCACATTAAGCAATTGTCCCGTCTTCGATCTCCAAGTTAACTGGACCCCTTTCCTTCCCTCTTCCAATCTATCAGACTACATACTATTGCCACTCCTTTTCCCGTCAAAACTTTCCGGTATCCAGTAATTAACCGCCTGTGTCTTGGCCACTCCCCCGTAGTGGGTATGTGCCAGCAACGTCTGAGGCCTTCCTTCCTTCCTTCCTTCCTTCCTTCCTTCCTTCGTTCGTTCCTTCCTTCCTTCCTTCCTTCCTTCCTTCCTTCCTTCCTTCCTATGCCTGAGTATGCGGCATGATCCGTCACAGCAGCTCGGTCTCTCCGAGGACACATAATAAACGCACCCCAACACTATGAATTCAAGTTTTCCATACACAAATCAGTGGCTGTATTGTTCTAAATTAAACGAGGACTGCACACTGATCCCACCCTCTGTCAAAATGAAAGAACGGTACCGGTAAAACGAGAACAAATTTTCTGGTGTAACTTTTGATAAACCCACATTTCTGGCTCACATAAGCACGCACCCTTAAATAGAAAGCCTCTCGATCTCTGAACGTACTGAGAAGTGCTCTCATGGAAACTGACACATTTATCGCTCCGTTGTGCAGTTTCTAGGATTATGGGTTCGTGGGTTTGCGAGATCGTCATGCCTGGAACGACTGAACTCGGCGCAAAACCTGGGCTTGCATCTCTTATCTAGTGGATAGAGAACACGTCTCGCATAAACAGTCTTTATGTAGAAACGAATTAGCCGCTCCTAGTAAACAGCAGAATGGTGCTTAGATGTGCATGAGTACTCAAAATGACGCCCCTACAACGGTGCAAAAAAAGAAATGATCCAACAGCGACGCGAAGTGCAGCCAGTTAGTAAGACTTTTACGCATAGCAGGACCGCCAGAGAGAAACGAGGACTCCGTGATTGCTGGTCGGAAACGCTGTGCTCTCACCTAGCAGCAGCCGAAATGAAAACTACTTCCGGGCGGACATTGACGTCTGTCAGCCGTCGTCGTATCGTTTACGTTTGCAAAGACCTTACGTTGGACCCCGTTCCCGATTCCGACAACGAAGTGCTCGCAGAGAACTGCGGCCTGTGTTCAGTGACTTCAACCCCACACAGCGTGCCATGCTTTTGATGGCTGTGGCAGGGGGTCTAGCAAGAAAGTCCTAGCGCCGAGGAATCTGCCGCGCCGGCTTCACCACCGAGCCACTGTCACTACTGATATGTAGCGAATGGTCCTTGCGTGCACATTTGAATTATGTAATAATAGTCACCATAGGCCTGGTTACGCAGCTCAGCGTCTTAGTTGGTTGAGGAAGGAAACACGCCGAGCGGTGCGTTTGCTAACGTAGAGGTGCGTTGAACATTGGATATATACGCAGCTTTTTTTCCTTTTCGCAGTTGCGTGCCGTTGCAGGAACGTCCGAGGAGCACTTAGAGAGGCATTGAAGGTCCTCCGCTGTTCCGCCCTTGCAAATCAAGGCGCGTAACGAAACCACACGGACACGAAGAACGCATAGCCGCGAAGCACCCAAAATATACTGATACTGAGCTGGCCGCCTGTAGCGAACCCAATTGCAGATTTTCTTTTACTTACAACATTCACGTAGTGTTTTTTCCTTTTCTTCGTGTTATAAAAGTGCGCTGATTGCATCAAAACAAAACATATTTTCCAATAACGATCAAAGACGTAACCTCGATGCATGCTTGTCAGCCTCAGAGATCTGTGGTGATTTTCTATTATTTCATCATCACGCTTGTACTTGCGAGACTGGCCTGTGGCGGCGATACCCGTATTTTAGTTCTTGCTCTTCTCTAGCTTACAAGAGCTTTTGTTTTCAGGAAGAGTGGTGTTTTGTGTTTAGGACTGGTATTCTATCGATCAAACAACTAAAGTTTCTCCTCAATTTCTCTTTAATGCTACAGAGTTAAGTTGAGCGGGAAACCCGATGGCGTGAGCGAAAATTCTCCAGAGAAATTTCCATACATGACTTTGTGATGTCATCAAATCCTGCTCAGGACGAGCAACCTCGGTCGTACAAGCCCCATCGCTGGCTGCCCTGCCAGCTCAACCGCTGCACCACTGAGCCAGGAGAAGGGATGGGCATCCTCACGAGGGTGAACCCTCATGAGGGCGTCCTCGCCCTCACCTCATGAGGATTTCACTCGGAGAGGTGAGAGTGAGGGAGGATGGGCGCAAGAAAATACGCGCGGACGAGAGTGAGGGAGGAACAACATGGTGAGGTGAGGGTTAGGGAGGACAGAATTCGTTGTTTAGGGCGAGGGTGGTGGCCCGAACCGTACTCTCTGCCACCCGTTATGAATTCTCGTTTTAAAACGCTTAATCTTAGGGTGAAGATCCCGCGGAAGAGTAGTTCAGCACAGTATTATATTTTTTCCACATTCGATTTTCTCTGGAACTGCGGTATAGGAAAGCCGCGCCGCAATGTGGCGGGCAACGGCGACCACTGTAGTCTTACCATGAAAAAAAAAGCAGCACATTAAACACCTTGGTCTGAATCATCGTTCGCACCGCCTTGCATTGTACGATGTGCCAAAATAGAAAAAGTTGTACTGCTCTCCAAATAACATCAATATCTCTTGATTAATTTCTGTCCCTGGTAAGACCTGTGACCGCGTAATCGCGCCCCTGATTTTATGAACCAAATTTCTACCAGGCGCGGCAAGGAATTGACACTCAGCGTTTGAGTAAGGCGTAGACGTACAAGCAACAAAATCGCGGGTGGTTTGGGGGGGGGGGGGGGTTAACCATGAATTATTGTGCGCTAACACCGTTAGTCCTGTTTCGCATGGTTTGTCCTGGCTTTTTATGCTGCTGCGGGGCCTTAACATGCTTAGTTCAGTTGATATGTCATATGATGTAAGCTTGCATGTTATTGCATCATTTTGGACTTCTACTGCGGTAGAATTAGTCGTTCTCTGCATTCACAGATACCTGAGAGTCCTGATTGCACTCTAGGCGCCGATGAGCAGCGGCTAAGCTACGCGCTAGTACCCTGCGATGACATCGGTGGGGCTTGTGAGACCTATGTTGTTCCTGAGGAAGCTCTCACGACTAATTAATAAATTCAACTGCCCCGGTGTGGAGCTTGTGATGACTTCACAATGTCACGTGACCAATGTGGCCCACATGCTCGAAGCAGGCTTCGAACAAACAGACAACCCCTTTTTGGCGGATTGGAAGCGCTAGGGCACTAAAATGGCAAGCACAGGAATCTTTCACTCCAGACTCGGGGAGTTAGTGATTACTATTATTCAGCCCAAACGCTGCATTTTCACAAGTCGTATGATTTTCAAGTGGCCTCAATAATGTTTTGTTTTAAGCGTCCGCATAAGAGCCTCACAGAAGCGGAAAGCCGGCACCGCATCGCGGGAAGACACTAAAGAAATAAAAAAAAATTGAAGCTAGGGAGCGCGATCAGAACCCGCGGCGGCACTAAAAAATCAGTCCAGCTGGCCGCTACTTCAGACAGAACAGCGCGCACTTTCACAGGGACTACGAGGAAGACACGACAAAGACGAGCGCTCATCTGTGTCGTGTCTTCCTCGTAGTCCCTGTCAAAGTGCGCGCTGTTCTGTTTAAAATGGCTTACCAACTCGCCCAAGCATCCGTTCTAACGCTACTTCAGACCACTACACTGTCGCCACAGTTTATTTATAAGATTGAAAATACAGTGTATTTGCTTCAACTAAATTATTTAACAAAGCTTTTAGGATACGCCACGAAACACATCGCAAAAAGACAGCAACACTGCAATAGACGCGAGGTAGAGGCTGAGCGTATCATCAAGGAGTGCCACTCCGGTTTTAAGCCAGTCTGCTCATACTCTTCCCTTGTTTGAACAATCAGTTGGGAGAAATTCTAGCATCCTGCCTGTACGAACTGCCAAGCTCTCGTGCTGTGCTTGCATTGTAGTCGTCTTCGACACGCAGCCGCGTTCACGAAGTTGTTGAAAGTGCCAGTCTTTCACGCTGTAGTTTGAAAGCGTGGTCTTCATCATCTTCCATCTGTGCGCGTGGAAGCGTCATCATATGATCATGTAGCAAACCGCACGAAATGGCGGAAGGTTAGAAGCAGTTAAATTCAGAAGACCGAGTGCAATCGCAATGTCATCACGTAATGGTAATTAAGCGACCTACAAAATTCCTTGTTCTGAGTCCCTTCTGTGCTTAGCACTTATTGTAATTATCTGGTAAACGCTACTGAATGGTTTACTAAATACCCTTGGCGTACATTAATTTTTGCACACAGACACAACAACGCGCTGACTGATTTTAGCAGTCTATTTTAGCACAATGGCTATGACAGCAGCAAACGTGCCAGCATGCTAAGCAAATCTTTTTGCTTTGCTATCCAGCCTAGTGATTTCAAATCTGAACTTAGCTACAAGAGTGACGATCGCTTTCTTGTGCTGCTGCTCTGTCCACTGTGTGTTCAGCGTTTCGTTTGTTGCCTGAATGCATTATCAAAAGATCTGTTGTCTTGTGGCAGTAAACAAATTCTGACCCGTTTGTAAAAGAAATGCTAGCGGAATTATTAGAAGGCCACAGAATAAACTTTCCGGTTTAACGCAGCGAATTGACGGCACTGAGAAACAGTTCTCAGGACTAAATGTCTTAGCCACGAAGGTGACAGACATGGAATCGGCAATATCGAAACTTCAGGAGCAGCTTAGTACAGTTGGGAATCAGACAGATGATTTAGAAAAAAATAGGCAGGAAAAACAACCTGATCATTTACGGAATAAAACAGGTTAGCGAGGAGACTAGCGATGAAATGGAAAAGGAAATAATGGTTTTTTTTCTGGAACAAGGTTGAACAGTGAGTAGTGCCAGAAGATGCCACAGGGTGGGTAAAAAGGAAATAAATAACGCGCGACCAGTCGTTTTGAAACTCCCCGATTTCTATAAAAAAATTTCATGATTACGATCATGCTATTCACTCAAGAACACCAATATCACCTCAAAATCCAAACACCAAAAAAGCTCAAAATCATTAGCTGAGGACTCTTCTAAACGAGTTAGGGAAATACGCAAACCTTGGAAAAGCTCTGGAGAAGAAGGGGAAGAGGCCGCCAAGCTTTAGAGCTAATCTATGATAAGCAAGCTAAGCCTTAATAGCGTACTGTATGGTTGGGACTGAAACAAGAGCTCCTCGCTTTAGGCTTACAAATAAATCAAACTGACTCCAGAGTAAGAGATCTCAGACCCTGAATATATTGAATGTTTATTGCAGAAGTGTCATAAACAAGACAACTGAGTTGCAGGCTTTTCTGCTTTTGCATGACCATGAAATAGCGGTTTTCGCAGAAACTTGGCTTGACAATAGTGTTTGACAGTAAGTTCGTTACCACTGGCTACAGTTTGTACCGAAAGGATTGTGATGGTAGAGGTGGAAATGTCAGCATTCGGTTTAAACCATCCCTGCGAATTTTACCAATGCCTGATCTACCCAATGTGGAGCGCATTTTTTTGCACAACGTACTATGGAAACGTTAGATACATTGTCACGAAGACGGCGAACCTGGCAATGGCGCGGGACGGAGCGCTCGCGCTATGCCAGCAGACATTAAAATCATCTCATCGCCTCATTCTTCAGCTGATCGCCATGTAACATTTGGTGGAGGTCCGGAGTATCATCCCCATCCTGAATCTGGAGCTTCGGCGTCTTCCGCTAGCCGTGGTCGTCGGCCGTGAGTTCCTCATCCGAGCCGCCCGGCAGTGCCCCAGCGTGCCAAGCCCGAACCGACCTCGCCGCTCACCCCAGCCCCGTCTCCCGCCTTGACCACAAGACACAACGGCATGACGACGCTGCCGCGAGCCGACCCCATGACCCGACCGACCCGGGACGTTGCCCACACGTGAGGACACAGGCCCCTGCCCCTGTCGTTCGGTGCGTCCAAGGGCTTTGGCCGTCGGCTCTTGGAGACCTGCGGCCCGGAAGCTTCGTGGACCAGGATTCATTCGGTCATATATGTTCCATCGTCACTGCTAGCACTTGCCTCCCATATGACATTTATGTTGTACCGTTTTATGAACCCATCACCACTTCTTCTTCTTTACCTCAGTGAACATAGCACATACCCACGTGGGGGATTGGCCAACCTGTAATGGCATAAACAAAGAAATTTCCATAGGAGACTACGACAAAATTTTAGCTCCAAGCATAAATTTTTAAAAATGTATCAATAAAAACGACAGAATAATATTTAAAATTAAATAACAGACAGAATTTGGTGAAAGAAAAGAGCTCGAACAGTATTAAAAGAATTAGCAAATCAACCTACCAGTTGCAAGTATGTAATCATTGAGAATCCCACAAATTGAACCCAATGCAAATCCTTTGGCGCTCGCACGCACCAAACGATAACAACACTGGCAGAGATAACGGAAGCCCTAACCTAGAGAGAGTGACCTCCAGGTAAATCTTTCTCTGAAGTGCGAACTTTGGACAGTAGAGGAGAAAATGGTCTACAGATTCAACCTCCCCGCATGCGTCACATAGGTTTGTCGGTGTCAATCCACACCTGCGTATATATAAATTCAAACTGGGAATCCTGCACCGCAACCGCGTCATTGCTACCTCACACAGCCTGGTTTTACACGAACGGACGTTCCAGTTATATGCAAGTGCTGATGTTCAGTGGTATTTAGTAAGCGATCATGTAACTTGGTTGATATGTGTTGGAACCGCTGAAACCTGAAAATCGCTAGCAGGCTGATATTCGGGACAGGATGTGTCACTGACCCGTCAAGAGCCGACCTTGCTAAGTAATCAGCCACCTCATTTGAATGAATACCTGCATGGCCAGGGACACAGACAAAACGGACCTTCTTCAAAGTGCATGGGACAAAAAAATCGCAGAAAACGGCTCAAAAAATCTTTGTGAAGTTTCGAGGGAGACTGAAACTGACAAACAATCAGCGAGGATAATAACGTGAGACACATGACAGAATTTTGTGCAAGGCCACTCCAAGAGCCAAAATACCGCAAAGAATATAGTAATATAATCTGGGATGCGGACAGAATAGCTCCATGCCAAATGAAAAGATGCCAACTGCAGGTTTTTGGCAGTTGACAGAGGCGTCGGTAGCAAGCACCGTATGATGGGGTATTCCTCTATGGGTTCAGAGAGAAGACCGTTTAAAATGTTTGCGGGCATATGTTTCGCACGAAATGGGAAGATGTGGTGAAAATGGACTTCAACTGCTGCCGGCGTGTCATCAACCCACTGCAAATAACTGAGATCAACACCAATCGGTGTTAAAAGGTTCAGTGCTAACATAATTTGTGGCATTTGATACCGTGGCCAATGATGAGAAAAGAATAAGGCTGGCTAAGACACAAAAATAGGAGTGCTGACATTAGCCACCAGGTGGATCGACCTGAGGAAGGTTCGCACCGTGAGTATTTGAAAGCGGGAATATAGATCGGGGATACGGGCTTCCAGATAAAGCAGGGCGTTTGAAACTGATTTTGGGAGACCAAGGCAGAGACGTAGAGCGCGCCTTTCCAGCAAGATTAATCGTTGAATCTTGTAGTTTGTGCTACCAGAGAACAGAATGCAACCAAATTCAAGTATAGGTCTTACGTAGGCTTTGTATAGTAACAATAATGTGTCGCGGCGCATCCAAAACTTTTTATTCGCGATTCTTGTCAGCCGACCTAGAGCGCGTTCTCCTTTAAACACATTGCTCTTATATGAAGGCTCCAATGTAATGCTGGGTGATAAGTAACACCTAAATATTTTACGGATTCCACTTGTGGAATCTGGTTAGAGAGATGGACTAATCAAATGTGCAAAGGCGTGTCTGGAGGAAATACCAAAACGCCGCATTTGTCTAAATTCACGGATAAATTAATGCCCTGCAAACATACTCTAAGAGCATCCAAATATCCCTGCAGAATCTGGTAAAGGGAATGAATATACCTGGTCGAGGCGAAAAAAGCTATGTCATCTGCACACAAAAATACTGTTATATCAGGACGAATGGGCATGCCACTGACCAACATATTAAAAAGCAGCGGGGATAGCACCGATCCTAGCGGCACACCTTTTGATAATATGCATTGGAACATAGGGCTCCCTCAGTGCAATAAAAGCATCTGTCCTTCAGAAATTCAGATATCCACGCATAAATGTAGGTTGGAGGATGTAACTGAGCAAGTCTGTTAAGTAAAATAACATAGAAAGTCTCGTCAATGGCCTTTCCTCCCGCGTTGACACCCTCGAAAAAACAGTAGAAAAGATTCAGGCCGCAGAGCCGAATACATCCCTTAGCTCACATGGCGACGTTGCCAAGCTGACATCTGAAATCAGAACACTTACGGAAAAGTGCGAAGATGCGGAAAGTCGTCTGCGGCGATCAAATTTGCTATTCTTTGGAATTCAAGATTCCAACAATGAAACATGGGCTCAGTCTGAAACACACATTGTTACTTTTTTATCGGAGAAACTAAACATCGCCATCACAGCTGACGACATCGAAAGAGCACACAGGTTGGGCCGTTTTCAGGCATCCAAGAATCGTCCCATTATCGTAAAATTTCTGCGCTTCAAAGATAAATCCAAAATCCTTGCCGCATCATCAGAATTGAAGGACACGTCTTTTTCCATTAGAGAAGACTTATCAGCGCGAGTGCGTCTAGCTAGGAAAAAACTTTACTTATACGCATCCCAGTATGAATCCAAGTTTAAGATCCGTTATGATAAACTGGTCATGAATAACAAACAGTTCATCTACAAAGCTGAGTCCGATTCAGTCGTCGAACTGTCATAGCCATCCAAATGCGCACGTGTTTCAACTGTTTCACACGCACCTCATCACAGCCATAACCCTCAAAAAGCGCCAACTGTTAACACAGTATCTATCATGCTCTCAAACGTTCGCAGTTACATATGCAAAAAGGAAGCACTGGAAACCTTTCTTGAAGATAACGATACTGACATCGCAATAATGACTGAATCATGGCTTAGCCCAGATATTCAGGACCACGAACTTCTCAGTAATGTCGTCACTTACACCATCCATAGGCTTGACCGTGTAGGGCGTCGAGGAGGAGGCGTTTTGGTATTTATGAATCCCAGACTTGTCTGTCAGCGCATAACAACTAACTGTCATCACGAAATCATTTGCCTTCATGTTTCACTCTCGGCTAACGCGCTAATACTTATTTCTTGCTACCGCGCACCCGACTGCGATAATTCTTTCGTTGATGAACTTCACTCAGTCATTTTAAACTTGCATTCCCGCTTTCCACGTGCGACCTACTTATTGTCCGGCGACTTCAATTTCCCTGATATAGACTGGAATAATTTCATTGCTAAATCCACCCTATCAAAAAACTTTGTCGACCTTGCTCTCACGTTCAACTTCACTCAGATGGTCACTGTGCCAACTCGTGGTTCTAACATTTTGGATTTGATTCTCGTCTCTAATCCCGAATTAATTAAGTCTGTTCAAAGCATAAAGGGCGTAAGCGATCACAACATTCTCTTATTCGACCTCTCCATTACGTTACAACATCGCCAACCTGAAACCAAGTACATCAGGGACTACAACAAAGCCAATTTTAACAAGATAAATACAGAACTAGATGTCTTTCTTCAACATTTTAGTCCCCTCGCTAATTATAGAACAGTTGAACAAAATTGGTCCTTATTCAAACACAAAATACTGTCTCTCATCGACAGGTTCGTTCCCCTGGTGCGCATTCGAGGGGATGCCAGCAAGCCTTGGTTTTTTAATTCATTGCGAAAACTAGCCAGAAGAAAAAAGCGTACTTTTCGGGAAGCTAAGCAAGCGAATTCTCCCCAGAAGTGGTCTTCCTACTTTAAAGCGCTACGTGAATACACGGGCCAATTGAAGCGCTCCAAACGAAAGTTCTTCCACCAAGACCTTCTAACTATTCTACGCGACAAACCGCAAACATTTTGGAGCATATTAACCCCGAAACGCTGCCCGCCACACATGTCATTGACCCATTCTGATGGCTCGCATGTACCAGTTGACCAGTGCGCTGAAGTCATGAATTCGTATTTCGCTTCTGTGTTCACTCATGAACCCACTTCCGACGTTCCCTTCCAACCGTGTTTTAACTACTCCGAAATGCAGCCGGTCACAATCACATCTGAAGGCATAGCGAAACTAATAGATAACCTTAAGATCTGTAGCAGTCCAGGCCCTGACAACATATCGCCTAAAATTCTAAAAGGTACCAAACTGGTTTCCAGTTTGATTTTACAGATAATTTTCAATCAGTCTATCGCCACAACATCAATTCCAAGTGACTGGAAAAATAGCACCGTAACCCCTGTACACAAATCTGGCAGCCGTTCTGACACTTCGAATTACCGCCCCATTTCTTTGACGTGCATCTCTTGCAAACTGCTAGAACATGTACTGTATTCAGCCATTGCATCACACCTTGACGCCAATTCTTTTTTCTTTCCGAATCAGCACGGTTTCCGTCGAGGCCTTTCATGCGAAACACAGCTATTCGAATTCACAACAGACCTTCACCTTAATCTCGACTCCGGCTTTCAAACTGACGTAATTTATCTGGACTTTTCTAAAGCATTTGACTGCGTACCCCATCGTCGCCTCATGGCCAAACTTTCGAGCCTTCATCTTGACCCGCTGGTTTTATCGTGGATCAACTGTTTCCTCTCTAACCGTTCGCAACGCACTGTAATAGACAACCACCATTCTTCAGCTACAAACGTCATTTCGGGTGTTCCTCAGGGCTCTGTGCTCGGCCCTCTTCTTTTTTTGGTATTTATTAACGACCTTCATTGCAACATATCATCGTCAATTCGCCTATTCGCAGACGACTGCATTCTGTATCGACGCATATCATCTAACAACGATCAAGTCCTCCTCCAAAATGACCTCAACGAAATAACCAACTGGTGCACCCGGTGGCTGATGACGTTAAACGTTTCAAAATGCAAGTACATGACAGTATCACGTAAACGCAATAGCTTAAATTACCAGTATTCTTTAAGGTCAATCCCCCTAACACAAGTCGAGTCCTACCGGTACCTAGGAATAACAATCACTAGCAAACTTTCATGGTCCGAGCATATTTTAAACATAGTAGCTGAAAGTTCAAAATCGCTCAACAGACTGAGAAGGTACCTAGCCGTGTCCCCTCCATTCATCCGCAAACTCGCTTATGAAACATTCATTCGTACTAAACTAGAATATGCCTCACCCATTTGGAACCCGCACCAGTCATACCTAATTGAAGCATTAGAATCAGTACAAAGTCGTTCAGCCCGATTTATTACTTCATGTTACGATCGCAGAACCAGTGTTTCTGGCATAAAATCATCGCTTGACATACCGCCACTGTCTTTTCGCCGTAAAATTTCCCAACTCTGCCTTTTCCACAAGTTATACTACAGTTTTCCTCAATTGCACTGCACATTTCTACTCCCTCCCAATAGAACATCTCGTCGTCTTTTTAACAGCCTGAGCCTACAGCGCTTACATGGTTCCACCAATGCCTTCCAAAAATCCTTCCTGCCATCCGCCATTGAACTGTGGAATGAGCTGCCTGATGCCGTTGTAACTGAGCGCGATGCAAATAAATTCAAAACCCTGCTTTTAACTCATCTTTTTCGTTAGCGCACTTACAGTGTAATGCCCGACAATTTTCAGTACCACCTCTGCACATGTTACATTTTTGAACCCTTGTCTGCTAATCAGTTTTCCCGTTTTCTTCCTGTATATATAGCGTGATGGCCACAGTGTACCTGTGATTGTTCCCTTTTTTCATTTTTCAATGCTCTTTTAACAATTGTTTTGCCTTCTTCACTGTTATATTTCAAATGTTCCTATTGTTTGTGATTTCGTATTTTTGCTCCCCCCTTATGTAATGCCCCACCTAGGGGTCCTTAAGGGAAAATAAATGATGATGATGATGATATGTTCTACACTGTCATAGCCCTTTGCTACATCAAGAGTGACCAAAGTTGAAACTTTCCTTCAGCGTAGCGAGAGCCGGATTCTGCTCTCTATATCTACATGCGCGGACCATATAGAGCATCCGCGACGAAAACCAATCTGGGCTGAGCTGGGCGTTGCAATCATGAACATGTTTTTTGAGGCGACTGTGCACTATTCTTTTTACTAATTTGACTAAATTTCAAGTCAGCGCAATGGGCCGAACATTATCTAAGACGTATCCTTTTCCTGCATCTTTCATCAATAAAATAATTTTCGCTGTCTTCCAAATGGTTGGAATCCACGCATTTTCCAACGAAGCATTGACCATATTGTCACTGAGAAACGGTTGACGTAAGCAGGGCTGGTTTACTTGCTTTAATTGGACGCGCAAGGCAGCAGGCCGCAGCCGCCGCACGAGAGATGAAGACGAAGCATCTAGCCCCGAGATGGCTCAAGGCTTGCCAACTGCCAGGAAATGCAGTTTAGCCGCTGTATGGCGCCACTAGAGTAGTTAGTAGCGTAGCATTGCTCCCACTCTCTTGAAGACACCGTCTCGGTGTGGTAGCAATTGCAGGCAGGACCACAAGGGTAGTCGCACGTGTCTGGCGTGTGGTGTAGACACGCGCGAGGGGCTAGCGGGCGTGGTACGGCTTCATCCGAGCGACGTGGACAACTTCGGAGGTTGGCCGTCTAGAAGAGCGAACTGTTCCTTGGGGGAGAACTTCGTAGGTAACTTGACTGAGCTGGCGGAGCACCTCGTAGGGGCCAAAGTATCTGCGTAGAAGCTTCTCAGAGCGTCCCCTCATGCGGATTGGGCTCCACACCCAGACTTGTTCGCCGGGCAGGTAACGCACATTTCGGTGGCGGAGGTTGTATCGCTGAGCGTCGTGAATTTGCTGGTGCCGGATGCGCTGTCGAGCGAGTTGGCGGGCGGCCTCAGCGTAACGAACAAATTGGGCAGCACCCATAACAGAGGGGGTAGCGCTAGCAGGAAGCAGCACTGCATCCAGCACGGTTGTGGCTTCGCGAAGATGTACTAAACGAAATGAAGTGAAGCGTGTCGTTTCCTGGACCGCAGTATTATAGGCAAAGGTGACGTAAGGGAGTATGGCGTCCCAGTTCCGGTGGTCCGCGTCGACATACATAGAAATCATGTCGGCGATCAACTTGTTGAGCCGTTCGGTGAGGCCGTTCGTTTGAGGGTGGTACGCGGTTGTTTTGCGGTGACTGGTGCCGCTTAGGCGCATAACCTCCTGCGTAAGGGCCGAGGTGAACGCTGTTCTCCTGTCAGTTAAAACGATGGTGGGTGCACCGTGACGAAGCACAATGTTTTGAATGATAAGTTCGCAATTTCGTCAGCAGTACCACGGGGAAGAGCTTTAGTCTCACATTATCGGCTGAGGTAGTCGGTGGCGACCACAATGTAGCGGTTACCCAGAGAGGACTCCGGAAATGGGCCGAGTATGTCCATGCCAACTTGGTGGAAGGGAACCTGAGGCGGATCAATAGGCTGGAGTAGGCCGGCTGGCTTAGTCGGCGGCGTCTTGCGACGCTGGCACTCGCGGAAAGTTCTTACGTAACGTTTCACAACTACAGCAACCCTTGGCCAGTAGTATCTTTGCCGTATTCGTGCCAAAGTTCGACAAAAACCCAGGTGACCAGAAGATGGGCCATCATGGCTCACCTGCAGGACTTCGTCGCGAAGGGCCGTAGGCACGACGAGTAGATATACAGCTTCTGTTTGACTGTAGTTTTTCTTATACAGGACGCCGTCACGTAAACAGAACGACGACAGCCCGCGCGAAAAGATTCGCGGGGGAGACTGAGCGCTTCCTTATAGATACTCAATGAGGGGCCGTAGTTAGCTGTCGTCCCTTTGGTGTTGAATGAGGATGGACGTGGAGATGGCACCAAGAAAAACGGAATCGTCGTCGGGGTTAGCTCGGTTGTTCTCGATAGGAGCACGAGACTAACAGTCGGCATCACTGTGCTTCCTACCAGACTGATAGACGATGGTGACATCGAATTCCTGAAGTCGAAGGCTCCAGCGTGCAAGCCGTCCCGAGGGATCTTTGAGGTTCACCAGCCAACACAGCGAGTGGTGGTCGCTGACGACCCTGAAAGGGCGGCCATATAGGTACGGGCGAAATTTTGTTACTGCCCACACAATGGCCAGGCATTCTTTTTCGGTGATGGAATAGTTCGCCTCAGATCGTGACAATGTGCGGCTTGCGTATGCGATTACGCGTTCGAGACCATCCTGCCTCTGCACAAAGACCGCACCGAGGCCGATGTTGCTGGCGTCTGTGTGTAGTTCAGTGTCGGCTGACTCGTCGAAGTGTCCAAGGATGGGCGTACTTTGGAGACGAGTGCGGAGGTCTTCAAAGTCCAGGCCCCAGAAGAATGGTTCGGAATCTTTCGTTAGTCGCGTGAGGGGCTCAGCGATCTGGGAGAAGTTCTGCACAAAACGCCGATAATAGGCGCAGAGACCCAGAAAGCGGCGCACACTGCGCTTATCGGTGGGCACAGGAAAAGCAGCCACGGCAGCAGTCTTTTCGGGGTCTGGGCTAACCCCTTTAGCGCTCACGATGTGGCCCAGAAACTTCAACTCCTCGAAAGCGCAGTGACACTTTTCGGGCTTCAGGGAAAGACCGGCCGACCGAATTGCTACGAACACAGCGCGTAGGCGTCTCAGGTGCTCTTCCAACGTGTCAGAAAAGATGACAACGTCATCCAAGTACACGAGACAGGACTGCCATTTGAGATCGGCAAGAACGGTGTCCATCATCCTCTGGAAGGTTGCAGGAGCCGAGCACAGGCCGAAAGGGAGCACCCGGAATTCGTACAGACCGTCCGGTGTAATAAAGGCGGTCTTTTCCCGGTCGCGTTCGTCCACCTCGATTTGCCAATAGCCGCTTCGTAAATCTAGCGATGAGAAGTACTTGGCGTGGCGCAGCCGGTCCAGGGAGTCATCAATACGCGGGAGAGGATAAACATCCTTTCTAGTGACTTTGTTTAAACATCTGTAATCAACGCAGAACCGTAGGGTTCCATCTTTCTTTGCCACTAGAACAACAGGCGACGCCCACGGGCTCGTCGACGGCTGTATCACGTCGTCCTTGAGCATTTCTTGAACTTGGCGGCGAATGGCATCGCGCTCCTTCGAAGAGATGCGGTAGGGCGGCTGACATAACGGCCGTTGGTTGGCGTCAACTATAATTCGGTGCTTTGTGAGTGGTGTCTGCCTAACCTTGGAGGTCGAGGCAAAGCAATCGCGGAAAGACTGGATAACGCTTTCCAAGCAGCGTTTCTGGTTAGTTGGGAATTTTGGGTTCACGTCAATGTTTATGGGAGTGGTCGGTTCCTCCACTGATGCCGGGGCTCCGGACAAAGCTTGCTGTCCCACGAATTCGCTGAGTTCCTCGAAATACGCAATAGCTGTTCTGCCAGGTAAACACTGAGGTTCACAACCAAAATAGGTCACCAAGAGTTCGGCTCGGCCCTTGTTCAGTTCAACAATTCCGCGAGCAACACAGACTTGCCGACCAAGGAGCAGCGACACGTTGGTTTCAGCGATGCCACGAATTTTGGTGCTGTTATCGCACTCTAAAGTAACAAACATGCTGGATCTTGTTGGGATCAAAACGTGGTCGTCACAGACGCATAACGTAGCCCTGCGTGGCTCGGTATCGTCGTCAACAGGACCTTGGGTGGAAAACGACACGATTAGCTCCTGGAGGTTGATAACGGCACCGTACTCTTGAAGGAAATCCAAACCGAGTATGATGTCTTTGGAGCACTCGGGTAACACAGCCTAGCAACCAGGGAAAGTAACACCGCGGATCTGGATTCGCGAAGTGCAGACACCGATCGGAGTTACCACGTGGCCACCAGCTGTCCAGATATGCGGCCCAGACCAAGGGGTCAGAACCTTCCTCAAGACCGCGGCTAACCGTCTGCTCATTACCGAAAAATCGGCGCCGGTATCCACGAGTGCGGTAACGTCATGGTTGTCGGCGGATACCGGAATTTCGGCGGAGGCAAGTCGGTCGCAGCGCGTCGTCGAGGTCGTCGGGTCAGGTCGTCGTCGGTCGGAGCGTCGCGGCGAATCGTCGGGTGGAGGCTCTTGACTCGCTCCAGAAGCGGCAGCCCTACCCCTGGAGGATGCCGTCTTCAGTTTTCCCGACGTAGGGACGTACCTCTGAACTGGCCAGAGGATAACTGGCGGCCGGGCGAAGAGAACCGCCTTGGGGATGGCGATCGGGACTGGCGTCGCTGCGAGGTCGAAGATTGCACGTTACCAGCCAAGTACTGTTCGATATCTCGTGGTCTTTCACCGTAGCGTGGTCGAGGTTCGTCAGGTGAAAACCTCCTTAAACCCATCCTGCGGTAGGGGCAGTGGCGGAGGATGTGGCCGGGCTCTCCTCAGTGGTAACAGAACGGCCGATTGTTTGGCGTACGCCAAACGTGCGCTTTGCTCACGGGGGGCCTGAACTCCTGTGGCACAGAGGTTGCTGTTGCGATTGGCTCCTGCAGGTATTGCACAGGAGCGACGGGGGAAAAGGCTCGCATCGCTGGCCCGGGACTTCGTAGCGCCTCGCTGTACGTCATAACGAAGGGCGCCGGGTGTGGAGCTGGGGGTGGCTGCACAACTCGTCGGATTTCTTCGCGGACCACGTCCGTAACGGCAGCGACGCTGACCTGTGGAGCTTCAAAGCGAAGTTTCACCAGTTCCTCGCGCACAAGGTTTCTTACAAGCTCCCGAAGGTCCTCGGCGGGCAGCGACGTAGGCGTGTTCTGGGACTGGGAAGCGGCTGCTACAGTAGCCTGACGTCCGTAGTGGGTGCCCCGTTCCTGTAAAGAGCGCTCGATACCCATTGCCTCCTTGGTGAAGTCGGACACTGTTTGTGGCGGGTCACGGACCAGTCCGGCAAACAGCTGCTCTTTTACGCCACGCATTAAGTGGCGTACCTTCTGGGCTCCGGGCATAGCAGGGTCGGCCCGATTGAACAGTCGGGTCATGTCCTCGATGAACATCGCGATGCCCTCGTTCGGCTGCTGTGATCTCGAGCGCAGGGCGATTTCAGCTTTCTCTTTTCTTTTGCTGCTGGTAAATGTCGCTAGCAGCTCTCGACGAAAAGCCTCCCAGGTGGTAAAGGAAGCTTCGTGGTTCTCAAACCACGTTTTGGCCGAGTCCTGCAGCGCAAAGTAGACGTTGCGCAGCTTGCGCTCGCCGTCCCACTCATTGAAACCCGCCACTCGGTCAAAGCTGGCCAACCAGTCTTCGACGTCCTCGAACCTGTCCCCGTGGAACGGTGGCGGCGATCGAGGTGCGTGAAGGACAAATGGCGGGGCATTCCCGGAGTGCTGACTTGTCTGGCTAGCCGCGGTGGATGTCATGGCTCTTACCGGCGCTGTCAGTTGGCCGAACTCGGGTTGTAGGCCTCGCAGGCGGCGGCTCGCCTTGTGGACTGGTGTTGTAGCAACGCGTTGAGAGCTGACGTCAAAGGTGTCCTCGAGGTCAGCGTACATGGGCCGTTACCCAGCACCTCCACCAAATATGTCACTGAGAAACGGTTGAATTAAGCAGGGCTGGTTTACTTGCTTTAATTAGACGCGCAAGACGTTGGAGCGAGCAAGGCAGCAGGCCGCACGAGAGATGAAGAAGAAGCATCTAGCCCCGAGATGGCTCAAGGTTTGCCAACTGTCAGGAAATGCAGTTTAGCTGCTGTATGGCGCCACTAGAGTAGTTAGTAGCGTAGCAATATCTAGGCGCTTGTAAAATCCAGGGTTAAAATTTTAATCTTACCAAAAGTGACACCATCTGCTCCAGGAGCTGCACTATGCAACATTGTCAGGACGGAGAGAAGCACTGATGCGTCCACCTCAGTATAAACAGAAGGGGGTGAAATTGTGCACAAAAGTACGCTTCTCTGGGTCTGGAAGCGTAACGCCAATCCCTGAGCGATACACTCCAGGGTTTACTGAGACTTTTGTGGTGATAATATTGCTGAACTTGTGAGGAGAGAGACTGCAGAACTCTTGTTATGTGCCATGGATCTATACAGGGCCTTCCGATTACGAGGATTTGAAAGATATGAGTGATCACCACTGAGCGCGTCTCTACGTCGGTGTTTCTTCTATTCACGATCGGGACGATCGCTCGGCGGTCCCGGGTAGTGTCACGAAGACGACGAAGCTGGCAGTGGCGCGGGACGGAGCGTTCGCGCTAGGCCAGCAGCCATTAAAATCATCTCACTGCCATCGTTCATCTCGCCTCATTCTTCGGCTGGTCGCCACGTAACAATATTATTGGAGCATTGTGCAGGGCTCCCAACTTCACCATTGCCGTATTATAGGAACTAAAACAATATTTGTGCACGAATGTCATTTATTTTATTTTTATTTACAACATACTGCGGGCTAAGCCCCCAAGCAGGAGTGGTACACAGTTATATAAAACACAAAAAGCATTAAAGAACAATGTCCAAAACACATCACATTTGATAGGACAGGAGAAGTGGTTATTACTATACTTGAGATACTGGAATCAAAAATCACGTTCAAGAACACGTAGAAGACAAAAATTACTTAAACTTTTTATCAACTTAATTCCAGCTTATCCAAAGATTTAGAGAAGCTGGCAAACTGTTCCAATATGCAATTGTAATAAAGAAAAAGGAGAATTTTTATATGTTAGTCCTCGCAAAGTGAGGCGCCAAGGACAATGCATGAGAGTGGCGTGTCTGGCTGGAAGAGGGTGAACGTAAGGTCTAGGATCTAGTGCGACCTTGAGATTAAGTAAGATAAATAAAAATTTGAGACGGAAGAATTTTCTGCCCTGGAGAGTGTTCATGCCCTTTGCTGCCATCAGAGGGGAGCATCTGACCTCAAAAATCTGAACCTCACCTCGACCTCAAAAAGAATTTGCCGACCTCACTCAACCTCAACCTCATCAGTTGAGGTTGCGGTCTCCTTAGGCGCCCTCACCACACTTTTCCTGAGGCCACTGCTGACCTCACTCAACCTCACTCAACCTCAAATTGTGAGGTTGAGGTCGGCTGCTCGACCTCATAAAACTAACGAAAAACAAAACAAAAACGATTAAGTTTTTTAGTTAAAACAATTCTGAGAATCCTGTGAGACAGGAAAGCCAAAATTATGATGGTATTTAATAAGCTGTCTACATACACTATCGATATGCACGCAGTAGGAAAGCTTATAATCTGGGATGAACCCTTATGGCGCGTTCACACTTGGACATTCGGCGGCGAGAGCGAGCGGAATCCGCTTCCGCGGCAGAGATTCCGCCGAAATACCCAGCGGAAAGGCCGAACGGTCCTGGACCGAATTCTGCCGCCGGAAAAAAATCCGCCGAATCTCATCAGCCAATAGGAAGACGAGTACCCGCGGCGACAAACATGGCGGCGCCCTTCGATTCAGGACGCCTCGCTTCGGACTGGAATCGTCACAGTTACTGCATTTTTCTGCACGTTCACAGGCCATAAAAGAGCCAGCGGTCTTTCGCTTTGTCTTATCTCGCCCATAACAAAACGTTTGAGCGGTAAATTTGCTTTAATTTTTATTTCGGGTGACGATTCTTCCCCTTTTAGGCTTAAGAGGGGCATCGAGTTGTTGACAACAATGGTTCCTGTCCTAACCACCAGATGGCGCCACTGGGTGTTTAAAAAGTGAGAATGTTAGAAATGTCGTAACGTCCGACAAAATAGCTGCATTTAGCGTACGCAAGCGTGCATAAGGTTTTGGTATGTAGACAGCATCGATTAACCTCTTGCCACATCTGTGTACGCCGTGAGCAGACGACACACAGACGATGAGCGGCGATACGGCGGCCGGGAAGTGTGAACGAGGCAGCATTTCGGCGGCCGCGGATTCCGCTTCCTCTCGCCGCCGAATGTCCAAGTGTGAACGCGCCATTAAGGAGTATATAACCTGCAGGCCACCAGGTTTCCACGGTCACCACCGGTACGTCGGTGAGTATTTTTTGTGCCAATATTTGGCAACCAGGTTCGTGTATACTTGTTCGTATTGGAAGCCCCTTGCTCAATCACGCACGTACCTGCAATTGACAAACACAGCCCTTCGATCTACACCATCTACCAGAAATTGTGAGGAGGGGGAGGTATTCACGATACTCGTCGATGTGTTTTCCAATGCGACGGTTATGCAGACGCATATCAGTATATTTCGATTATCTAGCTCTATCCGGCATAGCGATCTAGAATGCTCTTTTCAGTCCTTTGTATGTTGCATTCGAAAACAATTAACAAGCTGCGACGACTGTAGTACACCAACAGAGGCACGTTGTATTTATATCTGTGTAGAAGCGAGCGGCTTCTTTTATTAATGCGAAAGCATAGTTGGCTCACTTTCCAGGTCATATCCGCAAAAAAGTATCCGCAAGAAACGGCGCCATGCGACGTCACGAGCCGACGAGTCACGCGACGAAGATGATGACGTCACATAATTAATCAATGCTAATTAATATGATTGGGTAACGGTAAGACTATTTGGTATTATTAGTGATCACATCATACGAGTGTTACGTCATACCAGGTCAAGTGACGGCGATGTAATGTGCCATCAAATCTAGTCACGTGACGGCGCTGTAATATGACATCACACCTACTCACGTGACAACGATGTAATTTCTCGTCATACCAGGCCCCCATCCACTCCTATCCACCCCATTTCAAGATCCATATGGATCCCACATTACTACACATGCGCGCATGACGCATTACAAAGAGTGCCCACAACGCGACCGACATTAAGAACATTCGGATTGTCCAGCAGGTAAACGCGCTAGTTCTCATGTATATATCATACTGCAAATATCATGCAACGACACATGCCTTCGACTCTCGATGATGTCGATAATGATGATGCTAACAGTGTATCCTTATGAACCCGTGGAAGTCTGATATACCGCTATTAAATTAAATGTTGCCAGAATATTGATTAAATATTGTACATTACCCAGCAACCGAAGACAATTATTGTGCGGGATAATTGCAATACCTGCAGCTAATAATTAAGGATGATGATGTTCCTGGGAGGTCAAGACCCTCCCCCATTTTCGCCACTTCCCTCCAGGTGGCGATGGTAATGGTTTTGAAATCCTGGGAAATCTCCGATGACTGGGTGAACCCGCGGCGTTTTGAAAGAAAGGGCTAGATTACATCTTCGAACACTGTGCCAAATATTAAAATCACACGGGTCAAAATAACTGGCCAAGAATGGGCAGCGTGAACTGCTCTCCCAAATAGGATCACCACAGCTCTCCGCTGAAATTTCTTCGCAGCAAATTTTTTTTCCGAGCCCCCCCCCCCCCCCTCCCAACCCACCCACCGTTCCTCTCCCTACCTCGGGGAAAAAAACCCGCGTAAGTACTCATACGCCTCAACAGAATTCTGGGTACCATTTTGTAAACCAGTCTGAGACAGGCTGCTTTAATGCAATTACTTGTTTTCCTTCAAGACTGCACTAATCAATGGTACGCCAGCATCCTCGACGTTTTTTTACCCACGAGCACCGCGCGAGGATTCAGCGAAGTCGTTTAAGATGAACGATGGGTCTCTGCAAAATAGTTAAAGGAAAGATAACGTGTAATGCCTGGTCGTCTGCAAGGCAGGCCGCCAACCTAACTGATCCCATACGAGAAAAGAAAAAAAGAGAATGATTAGAAACATACAAACAAAAATAGCACACTAAAAACAGAAGCGAACAACAGTGCGCCCTACTAAACATCATATTAGAAGGTTTGAAACAGCGACTCAGCCGCACAGCGCGAGCATGCAGTCAGTTCCATTCACACATATTCATTAAAAAAAGGGAAGAGGAATCAGCTACCACATCATAATACGTTCATTTTAGTTTTGCATTTTTTCGCCGCTAAAACACCGCTATGCTGGCGTGTTCGCCTCGTGTTGTGGTGTTTCGGCATAATAAGCGAATTTCCGAGAAGGAACAAGGAACAGGAGACCAAAGAAAGGTTATTCGGGAGGATAAAAAAGCGAAACTAAATTTGTATCCGCCTGCATTATGGAACGGGAATATACATAATTAGTGCAAGATTCGAAAGGGGAAGTCACCGATAAAAAGCTTCGACAGTGTTAAAGGTTTTTCTTGCTTCGTGCTTTTTAAATCAAATCAGCAGGTGTCATTGTTAGGAACCACCTGAATCACATTCTCTCGCCTGTGCCGACCACTCCAGTTGCTGTTAAGTCAGCTTGTAATGTACACCAGGACCTCTTTATTCGACTGCAAGGCAAGAGCCATGATGTCAATGCCGGCAACGAGCATGAACACAAAGCAGTCTTGCTTGAGGCCATCCGCGCTGCGACGAATTTATTGCGTGCTTGTTGGACTGAACTTATTTGTTTGCGGCATTAAACCAAGCTACCGCGGGTCAACGTGAGATACGTGCTTTGAGCGCTCCCGGGAGCTTGAGCCAACCGGCAGGCAGCTACGGGTGCTACGCCAGCGGGGCAAGGGGGAGGGAGAGTGGCGTGCTGTGACAGTAACACTCCTTCCGGGAAGACCAGAGGGGTGCGTCTTCCTGTAGGCTCGGACTGAACGGACATTACGGAGCAGCATCGGAAGCTGAGAGGGAACTGTGGCATTCGGCTCAAACAGGGGAAACCGAACACTAAGCGTCATCACTGCATGAATATTGCGGCGGTGCCTTGCAGCTTAGCTTCGGAAGCGGCACTCGTCGGAGTAAGACGTGGCAACTGCAAAAAGTCTTGACCTCTAAATTTCGACCTCACCGAATGACGACCTCACTCAACCTCAAACTCACGTCACGCTTGCGGTTGAGGTCTGATTTGCTGACCTCACTCACAAAATTTCGAGCCATCGCCGACCTCATATAAACCTCACCTCACGACGTGCGGTTGAGGTCATTTTGAGGTTGAGGTCCCACCTCTGGCTGCCATGAGTTCAGATGCCGAGTCGGTGCGACCGTATTTCGAATAGATAAAGCGTACTGCCCGTCTCTGAATTTTTTCAAGAGAATTTATATTGCACATCGTCAGGGGGTCCCACACAATGCAAGCATATTCCAGCTTAGGCCTTATAAGCGTTGTGTAAGCAAGAAGTTTCACATGAGCGGGAGCATCCCTAAGCTTGTGCCTGAGTAAGCACAGTTTGCGAAAGGCTGAAGAGGAAATGTTATGAATATGTGTGTTCCAGTTGAGTCGATTATTTAATGTAGCGCCGAGATAGTTATATTCTGAACTTCATTTAAGCGGCGGTCCTGGACAGAGTAAAAGTACTGAAGTGGGTATTGTCTCGTTATGCGAAGACAGATTTTTGTGAGCTGCGTGCCCCACTCCTAGCACCACTCTAGTATGTTAAATAGTTCATCATTAAGTGCGTGCTGGTTTTCAGGTACCATAATTTCATTAAATATAGCGCAGTCGTCGGCGAAGAGACGAATTTAACGAGATCATGGATCACTTTAACTGTCGTTGCAAAATATCAGGAAAAGGAGCAGCCCGAGAACGCTACCCTGTGGAACTCCGGAAGTGATTGGAAGAAAGTTAGAGTTGAAGCCATTAAAATGTACGTAATGAGAACGATCGTTTAAGTATGCGGAAATCCAGGCAATGAGAAAACTTGCAAGTTCGACTGTCTTTAATTTGAAAATAAGCTTGTCATGTGGGATGCGATCTAAGGCTATTTGCCCACCTCTATGCAGGACAGAAGCGAAAAAATGAACAGCTGTTGTTAATTGGGTAGTGGTTGATAACCCCTTTGTGAAGCCATGCTGGAATGGGGATAGAATATTGTGCTGATTTAAAAAGTCGGTTATGTGAGTGCTCACTATTTGTTCAAGCATTTTACAAGCATATGATACCGAGGAAACAGGACGGTAATCAGATACTGAGCGTGGGTTGCCTTTTTTTAAACACAGGCACTACACGCGCTAGTCTCCAGTCAGCAGGAAGAGAGGAAGATCTAATTGAAAGTTGTAAGAATAATACAATATACCTTGCTAGTTGCTCTGCGTAGCGCCGGAGAAATGCATTTGGAATACCATCCGGAACTTGCGCCGATTTAACTCTCAACCTTATGATCATGTTAACAATGCCCTCATATGAAAAAAAATTGTGTCGTGACTATCACAAGGAGTGTTTACAAGTGGGCTAGAGATGGAAAAGACCTTGCTGAAGTGGCAATTGAAATGAGATGCAATAGCCTCAGGGTCTGTTATTAAGGTGCCGTGATGTGAAATTTGATCAATAGGATTCTTACGTTCACTAACAGACCTCCAGAATTTTTCAGGATCTGATTTGATAAAATTCGGCAAGGTAGCATTAAAATAGAAGCGTGTGGCTGAATGAAACCCGATAATCGTATTATACTGTCAGGATATTTTAATTTTCCTGGAGTAGATTGCTCAAATTTTTCAGTTAAAATGCATGACCCAGAGGTGAAGCTATGCTGGACATTGCTTTTACCTTCGTTTTATTGCAAATTGTTGAAGAAAATACCATATTTAATGGCAATTCTGAACCAATGCTCGACCCTTTTCTTGTTAGCGGATCAATTACTGCCAAAACAAATAGCCAGATAGTAGATGAAATATCGGACAATAACGCTGTATTGCTCAGTATACTGCAGACGACGCTTTGAATAAGAAACCTAAATATTCATCGTATCAAAACTTTTCTCAAGCTTTTGTCGAGGAAAGCTCCCGCTTCGGCTTCGGAGGTGGCGGGTTTGATTCCCGCTGCCGGCCAGTTACCCACCGGTTTTCTCAAAATAGGTAAAAGCTTTGCCCCGGCATGGTGTTTGCCTTGCTAGGGTTGCATGACTTGACGAAAGAGCCTGCGCCTTCAAATCCCGTCACGGTGGGCTTTTCTCGAGATACAATATAAGTTTCTCGGACTCTTGATTACTCATAACTTCACCAGGACTAAGCACATTTACTACACAATGACCAATGTTAATCGCAAGCTGTTCTTTCTGAGGAGAGCTTTGAGACTTCTACTCCTTCTGCCCGACTGCTCGCATACAAAAAACGTAATTCTGCCGATACTAGGCTGTGCATGCGTTAGTTGGGACACTTTCACTAAAACTTACACTAATAAGATAGAAATGGTGCAATTAAAAGCAGCTGGCTTGACTATAATAGATTTCGACGTACGTCAGTGACAGGACTCTGAACTAAAGCGGACTTGCCCCCATTAACGCAAAGAAAGCGTGTGTCACGACTAAAATTCATCTTTGAATTTATTAATGGTCACTATAAAATAGCTATCACGAGAATAATTTCTTTTTCATCTGTTACGCCACTAGGCATAGACGCACAGTAACGCCATTTACCACGCGTAATAACTGTTTTCGGTATTCTTTCTTTCCACGAACTTAAATTGAACGGAATGTCCTAACCAATCACCACGTTTCAAAACCATATATGTCGACACTTCATTCCAGTATTGTTTAAAAATATGTTGTGTGTGGTTATTTTCCGAAATTTTCAAGCTACGTTATTCTACTTGGTTCTTGTGTTCATTGCCTGTTTTATTACGTTGTGTTTACTTCTCGGTATCCCACCCTGCTAAAATCCCCAGTGGGGATTGGAGTATAAGCAAAAAATATAGATAATAATGAAATTTTCAAGGTGCAAGGCTCATGTATGCTTGCAGTGCGTGGCAGAAGTAAAGGCAGAATGATATTTTAGGGCCCAACTCGTAACTGTCTCGGTTTTGTCTCACATTTTAGCTCAAACAGCTCACGCACACATACCCGCACATACATAATAGTATAAACATCTAGCCTCTTGTCCATGAGAGCCTTGAGGGTGTGGCTTGTATTTTTATTACTCAGGAATATCGCCAGAAGCTGCGGACTAGAAAATATAACTAGAATTTTAAAATGACTGTCAGTGAGGGTGAGGGTCAAGGAGCACCGATGGTGTGAGGGCGAGGGTGGGCCGGATAACTTTTAAAAATGAGGGTGAGGGTGAGGAAGAGCCGTGAATTCAAAAGTGAGGTAAGGGAGGAAGAGTAAAAATGAGGGCACTTGCCCACTTCTGGCCAGGAGTGGTATGAGGACTCCCAGAGAACTTGATTTGGTTTCGTTTATGAGGGTTTAACGTCCCAAAGCGACCCAGGCTATGAGGGACGCCGTAGTGAAGGGCTACGGAAGGTTCGACCGCCTTGGGTTCTTTAAAGTGCACTGGCATCGCACAGAACACGGGCCTCTATAATTTCGCCTCCATCGAAATTCGACCGCCGCGGCAAGGATTCAACCCGCGTCTTTCGGGCCAGCAGTCGAGCGCCATAACCGCTCAGCCACCGCGGCGGCTGCCCAGCGAACTGAATGTATAAAAGAGAATAACCAGTTTCGCATGGTCATTACCTAATAACGCTATCGCGTCACACCTTTCAGGTGGAGCTTAAATGTCCCCTACTTTTTCTGTCGCCCGTTTCGCTGGCGCTTTTATGGGCACGCCTGGCACAGGCGCTTGATTTCGATGCGTATAAGAAAATCGCCTTCTTGAAACGGTTCTTCTTGTTGGGAGGGGCGTGCGCTTATATCTCTGGCGGCATTCCGGGTTGTAATTCGACTGCAGACCGCGTGAGTGACCTCTTAATTGGTGGTACCACAGCGGTCTTCTCTGCGCATGCTGAATTCGACTGTAAATGACGTTTAGCAGAAACATGGCTAATATAATGGCACTGATTGAAAGCGCTCAAATGAGTGTGGTGGAACATGCATTCATTAGAGTACTAGAGCACTAGAGAAGCGCACAACTGCCAACATGTTCAAGCCATCCTTTTGCTCCAGCGGTCACATGTCTCGTTCTATGGCACGAGCTGGAGGGGGTAGTAATCAACACCTGAAGTTGAGCACAGTTAAGGTTGTAGTCATTATTTCTAATTTTATTTAGGAAATGTATTGTCAACCAAGCAAAAAAATCATTGGTAGTTTTTACTGGAACATATGTAACATTCCAAATAGTTTCAGCTCTCTTATATAATCACCCGACCAATTGGACTCATTAGACTGTATCGGCAGTTATAGCATCCGCCAAATATTTACAAAATGTGTTTTAGTTTGGTCTGATTGGGGTTTAACGTCCCAAAGCGACTAAGGCTATGAGGGACTCCGTAGTGAAGGGCTCCGGAAATTTCGACCACCTGGGGCTCTTTAACATACACTGACACCGGGCAGTACATGGGCCTCTAGAATTTCGCCTCCATCGAAATTGGACCGCCGCGGCCTGGATTGAACTCACATATTTCGGGTCATGAGCCGAGCGCCATATTCACTGAACCACCGCGGCGGCTCTCACAAAATGTACCTGAAAATAAATTGCGTAAATTACATAATATGACAAATATTTCCAGAACTTAGCTGACATGTTATTAATGTGGAAAAAGAAAACTGATTTGTGAGGAGTGTTGTCAGACACTCTGGCTGGTGCGAATCAAAACCTTTGTCAGGGAATTAAAAATGAAATTGCATCCTTTCATGGAAGTGATGATCAACAGACATTTATTTATTTATACAGAATACCCCTAAAGGCTTTCTAGAGGGTATTACATAAGGGGGGGGGCACAGGCAAATGAACAGAATAAAACAAAACCACAAATATAAAACAACGAAAGCAAAGATAACACTTCGCATGACATAAGTAAAGAAAAGAATCAAAAGAATGGCATCGCGGCAAAGAACGAAGATTACTGCAGTATTAAAATTATACAAACAGAACACTAATGCAATGAATAATTTAATAACATACCCTGCAATAACATACCCTGTAAAGGAAGCCATGAAAAAAATAACAATGTATGCGAAGAGTTAAGCAGTAGTTATTGAAGATATAAGATTAAAATATTTATCAGGATCAGTGGTGGTTGCGATATGTGAAGGCAGAGTGTTCCAGTCAGATTATTGTGCGCGGTAAGAATGAATGAGCATAGTTAAATGCTCTGCACGTGAAACGCCTAACTTTAAAGGGATGATCGCGGCAATAAGTGCATCTTGTCTCTGATGCACATGCCGTGCATCAGAGACAAGATGCACTTATTTAAACACTAAAATAGCACAAGCTCAGCATGTGCATCCAAAGAATACTTCTGCTTTAACTTATATACCCCATTTTACAATACAATACAATGCAATACAATATAATACAATGTTTTTTCAACATCTCAGGAATGCTTGGGGCACGGGCTTGACTAAGGCCCGTACACCAATACATGGCAAGCAGTGTGCAGCTCCATGCTGCAGTGGTTAAAAATAAACAATAAAAATGTGATAGGAGAGCACACACAAGTCAAATTATGAGCATACATGAAAATAAAGCGCACTGCACTTAAATTTTAGTTACCATCGTGAAGCGTATACATGTTTACCCACACATCAAACATTATGCAGAAACATCACCAATAATGAGCACCGCAAAAAGGTAAATGCGCAAAGAGTTTCAAAATTTAAAACATGGTGACATTTCAGTCCTATACATATTTATTCCGCAGACTCTTCAATGAAATATACTCACAATCTATATTGCTGTCCCCCCCTCGAAATCATTTAGCAATGTTGGCAGTCTAAACTTGAAAATTTGTCTTTCATATCCTGTACGGCATTTGCTGAATTTCCATTCATGTGGGTTGGGCATTGGGCACATAGGCGTGTGTTCTACTAGATTTTCGAGTAATTTCAAGGTGTCATTCCTTTGGTTCTTTCTACTCTGTTTTGCGCCGAAAGTCTATAATCATACATAGATTCTACGCTGACAATATTTAGCTGCTTGTGCATCTCCTGCGTGCGACTTAAATAGGATGCTTTGCAAATTATGGGGATGGCAAGATTTTTGTAGCAAATGACGCTCATGAATATTGTCTTTCGTAGTGGTTCCCCAAAGAAGTGCGCTGTAGTTGAGTTCCGATGAGAATAAACAGTTTTCCCAGTTCCAGGCTCAAAAAGCAGCTGTATTTTTCGCTTGTATACTCACACTTTAATTACTGTGCCTTAATATGGGAAACCGGAATTAAGACTGATAATGATAGACTATCTGCACTGCAGCGAAGGGCAATTAGAACACTATATAATGAAAATGTACACCCTGTAACCGTAATGAGAACACAAAATATCCGACCTTTTCACGAAATATACAATCAAAAATTATCTGCGTACATATTTTCTGAAGTATCAAGCAATTACAGCCGATTTGTTAGTCACTATCTAAATAGAGATACTGGTCCCAATTTGCGTAGGACATTCATTGTCACAGAAAAACCAAGGACAAATTATGCTAAACAGACAATTGATCATCAAATCATGAAATTATGTAATATTTATCCAGACATTCTAGAGATCGCAAAAGCATGTAGATGTCCGAGAACTTTCAAACGCAGAATACAACTTCTGTTCACTTCAAATAGTAGGCCAAACACGTACGATTAATGATTTATAATTGCAAAGTTATTGTGTTCTGATTTCTATATTTGCATACAAAGTGTCAACAATAACATGCTTCTTTTTTTCTAATTTGTCACATGCTTCATGCGCATTTTTCTACGGTGATGATTGTTATGTCCAGTTGTATTTGTACTGTCTACATGTATTTTGTAACCGCTGCTGCTGCGCCCAGTGGGGCCAGGGCCTCGTCAGGAGACTAATTACCTCTTTTTGTCCTGCCCCATGGGGTGTGCCATGTATGGCCCATCCAATAAGTAAATAAATAAATAAAAATAAATATTTTGAACTGTGAAATAATGTCGGCGCATGAGACCAATAGTTTTCGAAAGTTTTTTTTTAATTGGTTTTGGGGGAAAGGAAATGGCGCAGTATCTGTCTCATATATCGTTGGACACCTGAACCGCGCCGTAAGGGAAGGGCAAAGGAGGGAGTGAAAGAAAGGAAGAGAGAGGTGCCGTAGTGGACGGCTTCGGAATAATTTCGACCACCTGGGGATCTTTAACGTGCACTGACATCGCACAGCACACGGGCACCTTAGCGTTTTTCCTCCATGAAGCCGCAGCTGCCGCGGTCGGGTTCGAACCCGGGAACTCCGGATCAGTAGTCGAGCGCCCTAACCACTGAGCCACCGCGGCGGGGCTCGAAAGTCTTGTGATAAGGTCATTTATGTGAGTATTCCAGGACAACTTTTCAGAAAAAAATGGCAGTGGTTCTGTTCTGGTTAAACCTGCAGTGACGCGATAGCCACAGCTGGCGGAGTAGAACTCGCTCAGTCGAATTAGAAAGTAAGTCTTTCGCCGCTGCGTTTCGCTGGCCGTTCGTTGTTCATCTTCGTCTCTGGACGTGGATACACTCTCTCCCACCCTCTCCACTCTTCCCCCACTCGGTTTCGCCGGCGCGCCGCGCCATCGGCAGCTGCCACGTAAGGGCCCTCTATAATACTATAGTGCCTAGAAATATACTGGCTAGTGTGCGCAGCGCGCGCGTTTCTAACGGGAGGGCGAGGCCCCGCCGCGATGACTGCGCGGAGAGGCCGCAAGGGGCGCTGCTGGTCGAGTGGGTGCGCCTGTTGTCGGCTGTCGCGCCGATTCCGCAGCCTCGCGCGATTGCTTAGGGCGTGTGAAATCAATGTTTGACAGGCATCATTTCTTAGATTGTGAAGCTGGAAGACGCTAAACGTGAGCAAAATCGTCCTGAGATGTTAAAGGCTAAGAGGTAATGCAAAGAGAGGACGTGTTTTGTTCCGTTCTGTCGAAGCGGTTATCGGTCTAACGAAGAAAAGGTGTCTGTTCACTGCACCGGCGGACCCAGCACGGCTTGCTGAATGGGAAAATAAGATCAAGAGGGCAGACAAAAGGCTGACACCGAAGGCTGTCGTGTGCGAAAAACATTTTCAGAACGAATGTATCGAAAGATCTTTTAAGATTACGGTGAACAGAGTCATGAACGAAACCGCCCGAGATAAGCCACGCCTGAAGCCCGATGCTGTCCCTACAGTATTTGAAAATTACCCAGCTCATCTTGTGCCTAAAAGGACGGTGAAAAGGAAGGTGCGAAACATTTGCGACCAAGGACCGGCACCTAAACAACGGAAGCGAAATGTCGAGCTGGTGGATCCCGAGTTGTGTTCTGCAGTCGACGGCGATGATACGTGGGTTAATTGGCTCTCATTGCGTCTCTCGTGGAGGCGCATCGCAGGAACTCCAGAAGCCTTCCGATTCCGAGCATACAGACATTGCTACAGGAGCGGTGTGTGATAGTCAAGCGATACTGCAGATGAAAAATACCTTGAAAATTTTTTACATTACCTAGACGCATGGCAGCGGCATGCAGAACCAGCTGGGGGCGGATTTCTTACTGAAAACACGGCTTGTGGACTAAGGGTTACGATAAGAAGTACATTATACTTGCTATCTTACCTTAGCTCCACTGTAGGATAGAACCACTTCTTCACATCGCGTTTGAGTCAGGACAAACTGTAAAACGTTTTCGGCATTATAAGACAGTCATCCGGTTGTAACGACCACCCTACCGTGTCAAAGTTTCTGGTGACTGTTAACTTAATGCCGTTTTATAACCTGGAAAAACCACTGAGAGGTACGAACTGCTCACCATATGTTATCAAAGCACGCTTGAGTGAAGCACCTGTATCACAGTCTAGCACCAAGGCAGCGCCACTTTTGAACATTATTGATGATTTATTTGACTATGGAAACGTTGATGAAGTCGAGCAGGCAATTGATAGTGTTCTGTTCAGAAATGACCATGCCGGGTACGTAGAAAGGAAAAGTAACGCTGCCTTGATCTACTATGCTGCTGGATATGTGGCGAGGAAGACAATCGGAAAAAAACGCATGCCCGCAGTGTGCATCTTGCCTTTGTGTGACACCAAATGACGCAAACATGGATGAGAGTTCTCACTTCACGGCTTATTTTGACAACGGTGGGCTTGTTTACCCTAGTTCCGCCCTTTCCACTGCACTCAAGCTAATCGAGGGCGAATTCACCGCCTTCTTCAGCAGAAATATTCTGTATGAAGAGAGTTTGCTAGATTTCGCCAAGTGCTTACGTTCATTCTCACTGTCGCAGCTTGGCTGCTCTAGCCATGAGAAGGAAAATGTGTCCGAAGTGGTCATGTTTTGCCTTGTTAGTGTTCAGATATTTTGTTAAGGACCTGAAAAAGGAAAGAGAAGGACAAAGGCAGCGACAAAAACTCCTTTAGTTGCGCCACTGCCAGTAGCGTGCATGAAGTATGAATAATTCTACTTTGTCGTGTTTATGTAGCCCTTGATTTGTTATATAATACTGTACACTGTGGTGTGAATAAATTACGTACTTTACGTTTCATGTGTGCAGTAAATGGAGGCGACCAGACTTTTGTTTTCATATTTTTATGTTTTCAGATATCCGTACATCTCATGCACGTAATTACCAGTGGCTCGACTCGATCCGACGGAGTACTTAAACAGTGGTATAAAATACAACTTTTCAGAAGCTTGTTTATTCTGGATGGAAGTGAGAAACAGGTTAAATTGCTGGCATGCTTTGGGCATGTCAGTCTTTACGTGCGGCATCGAGCTTCCGTTCTCAACATCTCGCTATCTTGTAAGTGGGCTAGTTGAATTATAAGGAAGCTGTTGAGATCGGTAGAGTTATTATAAATCGTGGTCGAAATATTCTGGGTCAGAGTCTTCATGAGAAAGAAATAAGAAAATGCTTGTTTTCAATGTTCTGCATTGTGAAGCACAGCTGTTCCAAGCATTTTAACGGAAATATTATTACCTTAACGTATGTCACTACAGCAGTTTTTTTTTATACCAATGCAAGTTTTGTGCATTTCTTAAATGCTCTGATTGGGGAAGTTTATATTAAGTTCATTATTCGCCTTCAACCAAATCAGCCCTTTAAAGTGATTTCCAAATATCAGCGTGTATTTTAAATTAATCGAGGGTGGCGCTTTAAATTTCACTGCAGTAATGTTCTCGATTTCAAAGTTTTAATTTCCAGTGCAATGAACATATCGCACGTTCCTTCAGCTAGTGTGCAGTTTATTGTTTAACCTTATTGTCATTCTTTATTTTCACTTCAGTATGGTCAAATGAAGGCTATGCGGTAAGGGGCTTGAGACTTTCTGAAATAATTTCGCTCTCGAGAGCTTAGTAAATAAAAAAAAAACGGTTGCATGGTTATCATCCTGTTTTTTGCGGGCGAAAGCAAACTGCTAGAATACGTCAACAAATTGATCTATATTTGGTACTGCAAAATGTGCGCACTGTGAACGAGCTCGCGTAGTTCTTATAGTACGAAATATTTTTTAAAAGAGCGCTCTAAATACAAAAAAAAAGTTTGCTTCGCTCTCCTCCGAGCGCGCGTATCACGGCGCGAATTCAACGCAGATGCACCCACCCGCACAACAGCGCACCAAGCGGGGGCCGCCGGAAACCATCGACATCGGGACCTTCGCCTAGCCCGCGCTTGCCACATTAGCCAGTATATTTCTAGACACTATAATAATACTAAAGGTAGAGACAACTGCCGCGCGCGCCACCTAGAAAGGTCCTGTGTAGCAGACGCCGCCCACGCTAAACCATGGCCCGCGGTATTCATAAGCGGGGAACCTATCTTCACATGCGAGGGAAGAAAACGTTCCGGTACCTTAGTCTTTTGAAAAGAGGAAAGAAAAAAGAGACCGAGGTAGAAAGAACAGGACTTTTCTTGAATTTCAAGCGCGTGCTAAAATAAAAACAGAAGAGAGGATGAGTGCTCCATAGCGCTCATTCCGGATGTTTCGGTCTTGTTTGTTTGCGCTTTTCGAAATAAGTTACACTTTTAAGACTAAAATTAGCTTCAAAGAATTATAAAAAAGCGAAGAATATTGAGTTCGTAGCATTTTAGACAAGAGTCGAAGCCTCTGATGGTGGGCAACACAGTCGCAACCGAAGACGATTCGAGACAAGTCTTTTTTTTTGTGTGTTTCACGCTATCCGTCGTGGCATTTGGGTGCGTTTGGTTTCGTTGCTCTGTGGCTCTTTTTTGCGTATACGTGTCCTGGATAGACAATGCGGTTACTATGAATGAAAAGTTTACGTAAAAAAAGGCTGACAGTCCCCTGCACTGGAAAACCTGCTACATAACTTCGCTGATCCTCGCGGAAAGTAAACGTCACTAGTGCGTGTGTGTGCAAATGAGTGTCAACAGTGCTTCTTGCCGTTCACTGTGTGGCGTATTGCGGTTGTTACCCAACCACAAGACTGTGTTTCAGCCGCTGTGTTCAACTGTGCAACTATTGCGACATTCTACATCGGCCGTATGGAGCGTGCCATAGAGTATTCTTGCTGCTAACGCGATCTAATCGCGTGGCTCAGCAACTGAGTGAAACTTTGTCAGCGTGACCTTTTTGTTTGTTTGCTCGTGTGTGTGTGTGTGTGTGTGTGTGCGCGCGCGCGCGCGTGTGTGTGTGTGTGTGTGTGTGTGTGTGTGTGTGTGTGTGTGTGTGTGTGTGTGTGTGTGTGTGTGTGTGTGTGTGTGTGTGTGTGTGTGTGTGTGTGTGTGTGTGTGTGTGTGTGTGTGTGTGTGTGTGTGTGTGTGTGTGCAGGTGACTGGTGGTTTTACAGTTTTCTTTTTATGATTAGTAACTTGGCAGCCACGATTTCAATGCTGTTATTCATTGAAATATTTTGTCACAATTGGCGATCCTGCTAAGTGGACAGAAAATTCTGCATACAATAAACTGTTCTGCTGAAATAAGCAAGTTCTTGTAAAGCAAACAGTTCAAGTTGTCAAAGTCTTATAGTAGTAAGGGAAAGGCCATATTTCTGACACATTAGACTTATCATGAGTAAGTCACTAAAAATGGTAGAAGTTTTACATAGGGCAGAGCACATAGTAGGGCATAATACAGCACGCCTTTCCTTTTCTAAACTTCCTTATTTATTTTTCAAATGAATATACAGTGCAATTCACATAGTCACCTCCTAAAGGGGTCATAACACCATGACAGAGATGCACATCCTTCCTTTCTTCAACTTCCTCCTTTTTGTCCCCTTAAAGGACATAGTCGAAGGTGTTGCCAGTGACCACGTGACAGAGATAACACGAGTAGTGCTTTCACATGAAAATTAGCAGTGAGGAATCGCAGTGCACTCCCTAATGCTACTGGCTGCAACGTGCATTCCAATGCTTCTGCTGCCACATTTCTAGGAGCTTTGAATTTTTTCGAGGAGGGTAAGGCTTCTTTTTTTTTACAAGGATTGACATTCTGGTTTTCAAAAATGTTGCAAGCAGTGCATCGATAAGCTGTAGCATGAAGGGAAACAACTGCTTAAGTGCAGAGCACTTTGAATGCTACTTTGGAGCTTAGATGTAGACACCCTATTTGTTATTAATCCATCCTCATTCAAGCATACATAACTTTCAGCAGTCACTATCAACTGCAAAAAAGCTGATGAAGGGACTGTTAGTACCGGCTTCTCTTTGTTGTAGCACTTCAGCATGGTTAGCTTGTTCCCTCGGCTGAGCTGCTTATTGCTTCAAGACAGGCTTGGCAACTGTTTACTTTTTGGATTTGCGTGACAACATACCCTGCAAGGTACTCGAGAGATTCATGTTCCAAATTTTCAACGTCAACAGGTCAGATGGACAGACAACATACATCTTGTTTTCGTCTGGTTTGCCCTCCTCAATGCCAGTTAACAAAAAGCAGTCCTCTTCAGCATAGCTGCCATCCTTACTTGGCCGCTGAAACGGAGACACTGTAGCAGCTCGAAGTGTACACTTGAATTCAAAAACATGGGGCACAGGGTTTTTGCACCGAAGTGTCCAGAAAAGATTCTCAAGGGCATCTTGACTAAACCTGCTTAGAAACAGGAACTTTAAGTACTTCTCAAGAAACAGGGCCTGCAGATGTAACATGGATGATGTTGCTAGGATGACACCAGTCTGCACTGGCTTCCAAACAATTTTACTTTCATCATCACTAATAGAAGTTTAATCGAAAAGTTCAATTGTTTCCTTGAAAAACTGAAGAGCCTTTCCATATTCAATATCATCAAAATGGCTCAGTGCCAGTTTTATTCTTGAAGTCATCAGGTGGAACGATCGAAGCACCATCTCAATAAACCATGCAGTTGTTAAGGCTGACTTATCCACTGATCCTTTCTCTACAAACAAGCCTAACGCAGCAGCGGTGTCACTGTTCATGAGGCTAAAAGCTGGCCCTACCTTCATTTTGTCATAATGGTTTAGATCTACTGAAGAAGCCTTAAGGTGAGGCGCTAGCTTTAGCTCTACATTGGTGTCAGTTTTGATCAATGTCTGGATAGGCTCGATTGACACTACGTTTCCTGGCAAATTGTTTTTTTCTCACTGATTCTTCAGGCAGACATATCTTCTGGCCTTTTGTTAAGTGGCTCCTCAGGTTTTTAAGGAGATGAGGAATGCCAGCCATGAAGAAAAGCGGCCCAGATGCATCACATGGGTGGGGACACGAGGTTTTAGGCTTGCTGTGTTTGCCTACGACTATACCGAATAATTTCGAAATGGCTTGGTTTCCTCCTCTCATGTCTGTGACTATGACATCTACTTTTAGAGAAATTGCCTCACATGCTTTTATGATGTGAATTATTATGTCGTTTACTGTTTTCGCATGGAATGGATTCCCAGTAAACTGGTAAGGAACTGTTTGCTTTCAGTGGGTTGTGATGCCCCCGATCATAAACACCAGCCCATGAGTGGCAAGGAATTCAAGTGGCAGTGTTCCATCTGCAAGCGGGATAGTGGGGGCTCCAAGCGCTCTTCCTAAAGATGGGCTGTACAACAAGCCTAGTGTAAGCTGCATTTCATCCAGCATTAAAGTGGCATGCCACTCTTCAGATGACATAAGGTTGACCTGTGATAAGGAAAGGATAAGTGAGTGTGAACAGTTACTCTAATAGTGACATAGGTGAGTGGTCATGAGCATGTGCCTATTTACCTTACCTTAAGTGCAAGTGACTCCATGATCTCCTGCAGCAAACCTGGTACAAACTTGTACCCTTCCAGGTGACGATTTAGAGTGCGTTCTGTTGGCAGAGGTTGGCCAAGCTCCCTGACCGGTTCATAGCCACGTGCTCCACTGGAAAGTCTCACTTTCAGTGCCTTTATAATGGTCTTTTTGGTTCATCGTGTTCCCTTCATTGCTGCCATTTTTAGACATTTAACCTAGTCCTCATTCAAGAAATTAGTCAGGCCGGCAACGAGGTGCTTATTTTCTTTTAGTGCCTGCAACCGCTGCTTTTGAGTAAGACGAAGCCTTCGTCGTGTCGCCTGGAGCTCAGCTACAAGCTTCGCTATTCTCTTTTGCAGGGCTTCTTGTATCAGTTGGGCTGTAAGAGCGAACCAAAAGTTGATGCAGAGCAGCTGTATACAGCGTTCGGAATAATATGTTGCTGACAGTGAGTGAACTTATATGAAAGAAAAGAGAATGCATATAGAAGCGTACTGGACAAGTTGCAGAATCCGTGGATGTTATTTTCGGACTGTGCTCTTCACATAGTTTATTTGCCCTCACTTTGCAATAATGTCTGACAATCAGGGTTGTTAAAATGTATTGATGATTACATCAGAAAGGAAATGTTTTGACTGCAGGATAATAATTTGGGAGAGCAAAAAAAAAGCTTGTGTCACCTTGCATACTTCAGTATGCAAAAAACAGTGGATGACGGAACACTGCAAAAATGGAAGAAGAATATTTAACTCACCAGTTTTCATACTTACTTGTGGGAAACCGACACCCATCTCTGTGGCTGATTGCACGTCAGAAGTACCTGCGAGGAGAACACGGCAATATGATAACCCACTCTGTAGAGGTGCATTAGTATTTCATGTAGAGAAAATACATACAGGATGTCAAATGCTTTGACCCACAACTGCAGCCTCTGTTCTTGGATGGCCCGTGGATACAGGTACATGAAACATGAGAGAGTTTGCAGCATACACTGGACGAGAAAAAAATTAATAAGTACAGAATATATAATTTGCCTATCTCTGTGCTGTCTGTACACATGTTTCATCTGCATGTGAACACAAGAAGAGCATGAAGACAAAAATGCTGACAGGAAAAATTGTGAGAGTACAGGTAAGAAAGCTTACCAATTTCAGTGTCCACAGGTTGAGATCTGATGTCCACCTGTATGTTTGGCTCGACTATAGGGGTGTCTGCGCAGGATACGGGAAAACCATTAAACATTACAACTGAAGTATAGAACTGAAGAGTAGTTTGTATAGCGTGTATGGCTTGAAGGCTATAAGTTCTCTTCAAAAATTTGACCCAATGAACACCATGTAATACATACCAGCACTATCCACTCTTATTCTTCAGGGGGGGTGGCTTTTGCGGCTTGGCAGCTGGTCAGTGCAAAAAGATGCTTGGCGTCGCAAATTGCTTTAGCTTTTTGTTGGCCGGTATTCCTTAAAATAATCGGCTCGAACTGATCTTCCGTCAAGTGGTCCTGTAGCAGAAGTGAAAACCACTTATGAGTTTGCTAGCAGTAGTATCCCACTCGGATTTTGGCCAGATCTGTATTTCACATACATTCACAGCACACATGTGCTAAACTGCCAGCCTCTCGGGCTGTGCTCGAAATATCGTCGCCTTCCTCAACTTTAACGCGCGATCGAATCAGTCCACAGACGAGAGCACTCCGTCACGATCTCGTGCGAGGCAAAATTAAAACCTGGTCCTTCAGAATGCTAGCGCATTTTATTCGCATTGGATTGCTCATAGCAATTGAGCGTCGATTTTTCTTAAACTTTTTAACGCGCTTGTTTAACAATGCGCATGGAAACACAGCTGTCAAAAAACGCCAAAAGTAGAAATGAATGCTAAAATTTATTTGTATTATCTCAAGAAACTCAATTCGCATATTTGTTAGAGACTTTTTCGCGCTCCCGTAACGCCTTACTTGCACGCTATATAAGACTGCGTGAGCTACGTTAGAATTCAGTGATATTCACGGCGGACTTTGGTCCTCAACGCGTGCGCGCGCGAAATACTGTCGCAGCTCGGCACGCGCACGTGCAACTTTTCTCTCGAACCTCTGTGTAGCGAATATTGCTTACCTCGCATAGTCGGGCAGTTGCCGAAGGTTCAATGTCTTTCCGGCCGATTCTGTGTAGCCACACTTTTCTTCCAGCAATGTTTTGCTTCCCGCGCGGGATGCAAAATAATTTCTTGCCGCAAGACATTATGGCCTTTTCCAGAGCCTAATTAGCACAGCAATGTGCGTGTACTCTATCGAATTCGTTGAAGAGAGAAGATTGCGGGCCGCTGGCAGAACAGGCGATGCCGCTGCAGACCTCAGCTACTGTACTCGAGCTCTCTGCCCGTGCGTGCGGGAACTTTCATGGCGGCGGAGGGGCGGAGCAAGGTCAAGTGCTGCAAGTGACCCCAGAACTGACGGTATCAAAGCCTTTCCTTACTTTTATATTATTGAGGGACTTTACTGCCACGGTGGCCTAGGCGCCGCCACGATGAAGGCTAGAAAAGCTAGCATAATGTAGGCGCGCGGCGCGCACACCAGCTGTTTACCCTGACGTCACTCCGCGCATGCGCACAACTGACGAGGTGGGCGGCGTCTGGTCTGTCGTCGGCGCAGTGGCGAGGCGCGCATACCAGCTGCAGGCTATGAAGTCACTCCGCGCATGCGCACAGCTGGCGGAGTGGTGATGCCACAGCTCAGCGCGCAGCCACGCTGACCTCGCGAAGTGGCTGGCACAGTGTAGCTATCACTACAAAAATAACAACAAGCGACTTGAAACCCTGAACAACCTCTACATTCTATGCAGTCAATGATATTTGGCGGTAATAAATAAATTTTATTTCTTGGATGGAAGATAAACTTTGTTTTTGCAATATTTAACTTTTAATTCATTTCTTGCTGCCCAGGTGCTAATCAGGTTAAGTGTTCGACTAGTATGAGAAGACAAATCCGGACCAGAACTGTCTGGAAAGAATAAGCTTGGGTCATCAGCGTAAATTATGTACTTGGCACTGGGGTCAATGCTATGTCGTTTATATATAAAACAAATATAAAAGGACCTAGAATGCTCCCTTGCGGAACACATAGTTTAACCGGTTTGATGGCAGAAGAGTGTCCAGTTATTACAATGCATTGGGATCGGTATTGGAGGTAAGACGGTACTGAAGGTAATATGGTAAGGTAAGATCGGTATTGAAGGGACTCACATGCTTGGGCAGTGGCACTTGCCTATTAAGCACGGTTTTTCCATTTCAGTTTGTGCGCAGTGAGAGTGCAGACAATGAATACAATTTCGTAGGTTAAGCTGCTGATAGCTCTTATTATAAGAACCATATTAGTTATGCCTTTTTTGTCGGATATGCAAATTTCCACATGGATACATTGGGCGGATTTGAACCGAACAATTAGATGCGATTGCTGAGACCAACTGGGCTCACCAGTTCTAATTGGGAGTCCATTTTGACTAGTCATTTGGAACACATTTTCATTTGGAACCAGCTGGAAACTCAATCATTTCAATTGTTATTTTTTGACTTGGAAACATAAGAAGCAGGTCGCGGATATCGTTTAAGAACAGCTAGAAGCGAAACACAAGGAGAACCTCAGTGTTTTTTTGGCCAACGCATGTATACCGTGTGACTCGCTTGATCCGTATCAGCTATTTCGCTAGCACACGCCATCGGTTCTATAAAAGCTGCTCCGCAGCTCTTCGGCTTCGCATTACCATGCGCTGCTGAACATTTGCAGCCTCGCAGAATAAGCGGGAGGTGGACGTTCAGTCGGACATTCGACGGTCGGCTCTTTAAGCCGAGATCGCCTTTCACATTTGACGCCTCTGCTGCGAGAATAGTAGTGACCGCGAGCTTCAAGCTGCTCACTGGCTGCTTGCAGATCTTCTTTTGTTTACTGAATTATTTCATCTTAGACCAACATAGTAATTTAGATGTGCCTTTATATCCACTTTGTTCTCAGCGCATGGAAACGCTATGCGATGCTTATCAAGCGTTCCGGCGATGGTGATCAGGTTGTATGCATTAGGCTTTGCAGCATGTTTTCGGAAAACGGCTTCCGCTGCATGCAGTATCACTGTCAAAATGCTCTCTGCACACGTAGTCAGTGGACTGGTGAACATGATCACTACGGAGAATAGCTTTTAGCCGTGTTTCCAGGCGAGTTCCGTCTTCGGAAAGGCTGAAGAGCGGTATATGAGCTCCTTGCAGGACGCGTAGCCGCTACTGCTACTAGCTACAAAGCAGTTTCTGATCATAGTAGTGCATATTATTCTCTTCCTTCAGTAGGCAAATTCATCTTTAAAGATCCAAGATAGAGGATCAAAGCTTGTCTCTGCAGTTTCAGTCGAAGGAAACGCGCGAGAGGGTCCAGCACAGCGCCATGTACCTAGTTGTCAGCTGAGCTGCCGACCACACAGACAGGAATTGCTAATGATAGTTGATGTCATGAAACTGCCCTTCAATTAGCCAGACGAAGCAACAGATCACTGCATGCGCCTGTGGTGCTGCTTCGATTGGGCGAGGTACTTGAAGTTATTTGGGCAGTAAGCGGTATGTAAGCATCTACCTGCTCAGAAGTAGATGTTTGAATAACAAAAATAGGCATGCATCAAGGTTGGGCTCTTTGAAAACTGACAGACGTCGCAAAAGTTTTATGCGGGTATTCAAACCAAACCAAAACCGCTGAAGTCGTGCTGTGCCTAGCGGCGGCACTCTCTTCCGGGCACACAGTCATTACCGGGACTAATACGCGCAGGTGATATACTGCTAATGGCTGACAACAACGATGATTTGCAGAAGTTGATAGACATATGTGGTACAGAGGGAGATAGATTAGGCTTCAAGTAAAGTAAGAAAAAATCTGCAGTCATGATAATTAATGATGAGGGCGGCGAGCATAGAATACAGGAGTTCATGCTTGAAGTAGTGGATGAGTACAAGTATCACAGTGTATTGATTAATAACGGTGCTGAGTATCTGACAGAGCATGAAAAATATGTAATGAATAAAGCTAGTAGGAATGCAGCTGTCATGAAAAATAGGGCACTGTGGAAATACAATAGGTATGAAGTGGTAAGAGGGATCTGGAAAGGGATGATGGTTCCTAGCCTGAGTTTCGGTAATGCGGTCCTGTGCATGAGACGAGATGTTCAAGCAAGGTTAAAAATCAAACAACGCGGCGTAGGGAAGCTAGCTTTTGGGGGCACATGACAATACACCATATCAGGGGGTACAGGGTGATATGGGATGGGGGTCGTTCGAGAGCAGATAACCTAGCAGTAAGATCGCATTTGCGGAGCGATTGAGAAAAGTGGGGGAAAATCAGTGGGCTAGGAAAGTGTTCAGATACCTGTACATAAGGAATGATGACACGAAATGGAGAAAGCGAGCGAGAAAATTGACAAGCAAATATCTGGACAGGAGTAGGGGGGGGGGGAAATCAGCAATTATCGGTTAAGAAAAAGGTTAAAGAAACAGAGCTCTGTGGAAAACAGGGTTGCTGACGAAATCGGCACTGGGAACATAGAGGATTTTTAAGCAGGAAATTTCCAAAGAAAATATCTATGATAATTGTAGGGGAAGCTCTTTGGTGTTTGAGGCCAGGACGGGAGTTTTACGGACTGATACATACAGAGTCAGGTACCACGAAATAGACACGTTGGGCGTTGCGTGCGTAGAGGAGGAGGAAGCGGCTGAACACTTGAAACTTGTCTGTAAAGGTCTTCACACTACAGTGGAAAGCAGCGGGGTTTATTTATCCAAGGCATTGGGGTTTGAGGACCGTAGATGGAAAGTAGATTTTTAGCAGGTACAAGTAACCAAGCGATGGTTATCTGACTGGTGGCTAAAATCAAGAGAAGAGTAAAATTTCATAAGTCTTGGCAAGGTGGCTTGAGCCACCGCCGGATTTAAAAGGTTCAGCCTTATCCATCCATCCATCCATTCATCCATCCATCCATCCGTCCGTCCGTCCGTCCGTCCATCCATCCATCCATCCATCCATCCATCCATCCATCCATCCATCCATCCATCCATCCATCCATCCATCCATCCATCCAACCAAGTGACCACTCTCTCATCACAACACGGCCGCGTCCAAAGACCTCTCTTTCTTCCACTGTGTTCCACGCCAAAACATCTGTTACCTCATAGTTACTAAGTGCACATAAAAATCACTGTTCACAAACAAACACCAAGCCATCGGACCATTCCTTTTTCGCTCTGAAGAAAAATGCCAAGAAGTAGCCGTAATGAACAGACGCTCGAATATCGCCGGAAGAGCTCGCTCACTGCCCCCTTTGTACAGTTTCTTACTGCACACGACTTGACGCTAACTTACATTCACAAAAAGCAAACCTCACAGGAATAAATGCTGCAGGAGCTTCTCGCACTGAATGAAGAATGAGAATTACACAAGGTCTCACATAGATGGTTGTAAAACAGCACTCTCCGTTGGGAGTGCAGTAACACAAGGAAAATGGCAGATAATAGTAAAGCTGCCTCCATGCGCGTCAGTTCTCACTGCCGTGTCACGCCATTGATGTGGCTGCAGAAAGAAAATACTGAAGAACTACATTGAAATGATTATTATGGGCACAACACTAAACTCCAGAAATGCCGTTCAACTCTTAATAGGGACAATACATAATGTAGTAATAGCTTGGCCGGAAGGAGAGGGCTGATGCATGGGCCGCACGAGCCCGTGATGATAAAATAAAACAAGTAAGCATGCCTCATAAAGATTGTGTTTAGTTCGTATAAACTAAATTGAGGTGCGTTGTAGCGACCACTGAATGGTAAGGTCTAGAATTAGCTTAGACTTGAACAGGGAACGGAAGAAGCTAGTGAAGAAGAAGACCATTAACGAGTTAGCCGTAGGAGGGAAAGCACAGGAGTTTAGGATAGCGCTGCAAAACAGATATTCGGCTTTAACTGAGGAAGATGATCTTGATGTTCATTCAATGCACGATAATCTGCAATCAATAATTACGGAGTGCGCAGTAGAAGTAGGCGGTAGGACAGTTCGAAAGGATACCGGGAAGCTATCTCAGGTGACGAAAGATCTGATTAAGAAGCGCCAAAGCATGAGGGCGTCTAACCCTACCGATAGAATAGAACTAACAGAGCTATCAAAGTTAATAAACAAGCGCAAGGTAGCCGACATAAGGAACTTTAATATGGAGAGAATCGAGCATGCTCTAAAGAACGGCGGTAGCCTAAAAGCAGTGAAGAGGAAACTAGGCATAGGTAAAAACCAGATGTATGCATTAAGAGACAAGCAGGCCAATGTCATTATGAATATGGATAAGATAGTTAGCGTAGCCGAAGAGTTCTACACAGACCTGTACAGTAGCCAGTGTAATCAGAGCATTAATGAGAAAGACAGCAGTGCACAGCAATGCGTCATCCCGCCAGTAACGAAATATGAAGCAAAGAAAGCCTTAGAAGCAATGAAAAGGGGAAAAGCAGCTGGGGAGGATCAGGTAACAGCAGATCTGTTGAAGGATGGAGGGGACATCGTGTTAGAAAAACTAGCCACCCTGTATACGCAATGCCTTCTGACCTCGACTGTACCAGAAGCTTGGAAGAATGCAAACATTATCTTAATTCATAAGAAGGGAGACGCCAAGGACTTTAAAAATTACCGGCCGATCAGCTTACTACCCGTTGCCTACAAAGTATTTACTAAGGTAATCGCTAATAGAGTCAGGGCAACGTTGGACTTTAATCAACCAAATGATCAGGCAGGCTTTCGTAAAGAATATTCCACAATAGATCATATTCACACTATCAATCAGGTGATAGAGAAATGCGCAGAATATAACCAACCTCTATATATAGCTTTCATTGATTACGAGAAAGCATTCGACTCAGTGGAAACCTCAGCAGTCATACACGCATTGCGTAATCAGGGGGGTAGAAGAGCCTTACGTCAAAGTACTGAAAGATATATATAGCAACTGCACAGCTACTATAGTCCTCCATAAAGTCAGCAATAAAATTCCAATAAGGAAGGGAGTTAGGCAAGGAGACACGATCTCGCCAATGCTGTTCACCGCATGTTTACAGGAGGTATTTCAAGGCCTGAATTGGGAACAGTTGGGAATAAGACTAAATGAAGAATACCTAAATAATCTGCGATTTGCTGATGACATTGCCTTGTTGAGTCACTCAGGAGGTGAACTACAAATCATGATCAATGAGTTAGACAGGCAGAGCAGATTGATGGGTCTCAAAATTAACATGCAGAAAACCAGGGTAATGTTCAACAGCCTAGCAAGGGAACAACAGTTCACAATTGGCAGCGAGAGCCTAGAAGTTCTGACGGAATACGTCTACTTAGGGCAGGTAGTGACAGCTGATCCGGATCATGAGAAAAAGATAACTAGAAGGATAAGAATGGGGTGGAGCGCATGTGGCAAATTTTCGCAGATCATGAGTGGCAGTTTACCAATTTCCCTCAAAAGGAAAGTGTACAACAGCTTAATCTTACCGGTACTCACCTACGGGGCAGAAACGTGGAGGCTAACGAAAAGAGTTCAGCTTAAGTTAAGGACAACGCAGCGAGCCATGGAAAGAAAAATGATAGGTGTAACGTTAAGAGAACGGAAGCGGGCAGAGTGGGTGAGGGAACAAACACGGGTAAATGACATCCTAGTCGAAATCAAGAGAAAGAAATGGGCTTTGGCAGGGCATGTAATGCGAAGGCAAGATAACCGCTGGTCGTTAAGGGTAACGGAGTGGATTCCAAGAGAAAGTAAGCGGAGCAGGGGGCGGCAGAAGGTTAGGTGGGCGGATGAGATTAAGAAGTTTGCAGGCAAAGGGTGGATGCAGCTGGCAAAGGATAGGGTTAATTGGAGAGACATGGGAGAGGCCTTTGCCCTTCAGTGGGTGTAGTAAGGCTGATGATGATGACGCAAGAATTCATGAGACAACTAAATAAGCAACAATCACAACCTGGTTAAGCCAATCGTAGCAGGATGGAAGCCCCGTAGACAACAAGTACGCCGCATTGAATTGACTTTGTCACCTTTTCATCGGACATAAGATTCTGACAAATTTATTCTTATGAAGCAAGTAAACCAATCACTGAAAGATGTGGAGATGAGTTCACAATAAAATGCATCTCACTTTCGTGTACAAAAGTCAAGAAACTAAGAAAAAAAGATTCGCAGTCTTACAACAAATAGATTCCTTTCCAATCCAGCTTGCTCGTAGGAGATAATGCATTTGTAGAAATCTCCGGTATTTTTAGTAAGTTGTTTACATGCCATAAAACACGCCGTAACGTTAAACGAAAGTAGGGTGCAAATGGAATTTCCCCCTCCAAGAGTTGTCTATAAATCTTCCCTGGATCCCACAATTAAAACAGCTAATCCTAAGTAATAGTAGTTTATGAGGGACTAGCAGTCATAAATTTTCAGTTATGTAGCATGTGCATTTGTTTATGCTGCACTTGGTTTCGAAATTCAGGTCCAAGTTCTCATTTTCGGCGGCACTAGAAGAGCTGTACGAGTGGGTGAAGCCATACCATGGGAAAATGGCGATCATAGAAGAAGAAGCATCGTCAGCTATCGCAAGTGTCTTGGAAAAAATTTCCGCGGTGCAGTCAGAGTAAGTTTTTTATTTTCGCTAATTGATTATATTTGATTAGAGGTGCCTTTCTTGTGGGCGTACTAAAAAGGGTCAGCGAAAAAAAGTGAACAAAAAATGGTAGCCCAGGCTATTAGGAACAGTAATTTTGGCATACAATTTACTTTCTCATTCCTGGTACTGTTACGGTAGAATGCAGGTTTTTCTCTACACTACTTTTGGTTTAATATTTGACATTTGTCCATTATCGACAGCTTGGCCTCTGCAGTGGCTACAACGGATTCATTCGCTGTAGCATTCAATTCCTAGGCTCTGCAGTGCCAATGTCCACCAAAGATACGACTATACAAGGTGTTTAACAAGACTTTACAATTATTTTTACAATATAGGCTTTTGGAGCGAAAAGAGCGCTATTTTCGGTATAGCATAGTCAATGGTGTAGTACATCAGAATACATCTGGGACGTGCTAACTAGCAGGCTGCTTATCTGATATTCAATAGCTAACTTGTTAACTTTTACTGTTAGGCGTTTTAATTATTGAGAGGCGCGTAGCGTACTGTAAGTAATATCCATATCAGTTTTTAGAATTTCGAAACCGCTTTTGCCTATGGCGCTGTGGCCAAAACTTTTTTGGCTACATCGCCTCAATATACATGCACTTTCAAGGCGCGTGCAGGCAAAGCAACCTCTCCAGCGCACATAACTCGTAAAGAAAGCTAAGATTTGCTGGTCCTGAGCGCTGAAGGTAACTACGTTTTCAAGTTCTAAAAAGTGATATGGGCATTACTGCCGGTGGGCTACACACCTCGGAATAATTAACGAGTCAAACTGTAACAGTTCAAAAGTTGACTATTTATTATTTGTTAAGAGCCTGCTAGTTAGCATGTCTTAGGTGTATTCTGGTATACTACACCGCTGACAATGCTGTGCCGAAAAAGCGCTCTTCTAACACAGCCTGTGTTAAAAAGTTGTTTAAACTTTTCGGTAAGCCACCCTGCATGTTACACCGTAAATAGTGACAGCTTTGTCTGTCAGTTCATGAATATAGCAGAAAGACTTTGAGCTCGATTATCTAAGATTTCCTCACAAAAACAGTATCATCGCACTGTGGTAAGCATCTACCATCTTGGTTTTGGCGAAATGTTTCACATGGTAGCCGCCATTTTACGCTTGCTGTTGATGACAAAGCAGTAGAAAAGGGTTGTAAAAATGTAATCTTTCCGTTTCTACGTTGACCGGGATGCCAAGTGCACTTTTATATACTTTGTGTATTATGACGTTCAGTTTGTTCTGCTCAATTTTCTTCCATTTCATATAAGGTGTTGTGTAAGCTATCCTGGTCAAAATGAAAGCGTGTATTAACTTTATGGCTTATTTTTCTTTAAGTCCATGCTTGTGGTTTGATACCCTACTAATTATTCTCGCCACTTCCTCAGCTGTTGCTTTGAATCGCCTAATCATTTCCGCGTTGTTGCCCTTAATTGGCGCTACTAACAGGCCTAAGCTTTTCGCAAGTCGCACCTCTTGCATTTGCGCTCCCCCAACATATACTACAACAGGTTCAGAGTATCCTTTCTTCCTAAAAATTAGTAACTCTGATTTCTTGGGTGCGCATTGGAGTCCACACCTTTTGGCGTGCTCTTGCACGGCATCCACCGCATATTGCAGTATTTCCTGCATGCTCCCATATGACCCTCCGGAGGTCCAATTCGTAATGTTGTCAGCATACAGTGCGTGCCTGACACCCTGTATGCTGTCCAACCTACTCAGCAGTCCTAACAGTGCAATGTTGAAGAGCAAAGAGGACAGCACTGCCCCCTGCGGTGTGCCCCTACTTTCCAGCCGCGTGAACTCTGACCTGACTTCTCCGACATTGAGCCTAATTCTTCGGTTCGAGAGAAATACTTTGATATAACTAAACGCCCTAACACCACAATTGCAGTATTGTATAGTTTTCAGTACGATATCATGTTCGACATTGTCAAATGCACTTTTGAGGTCTAATGCTATAACTGCCCTGGTCGGCCAGCTTCTAGTCTTGTCGTTTATTTCTGAGTTAGCTGTGGAATTACCTATTCAGTCTAAAAGTTTGGTCTGAACCCGATCATCGTGTTTGGGAAGAGGCCAGTTTTATCTAAATGTCTGTAAATTCTTTTATATATAACTTTTTCTATCAACTTGCTGATGCACGAAATTAGCGACATTGACCTTAAATTATCGATACCGGTCTCTTTAGCGGGTTTCGGAATAAACAAAACTTCTGCCGTCTTCTATTAGGAATTTTATCTTTCCAGCCAGCATTTGTTAAAAAATTCCGTGATAGCCTCCAACTTCTAGACATCCAAGTTAGCTAGCATTTTGGTGGTAACCCGATCTCCGCCAGGCCAGGTATCCCTCCTCATGTCCACGACTGCAGCACGCACCTCCCAGGTTGTGATCTCCTTGTCCATTTCCTCATTCTTTGTGCCCGTGTATTCTGCCATGTCCAGACTGACACCCTCCTACTGTATGTATCTCCTTTTAAGCTCTGAAATGAGCTCCCTTTCGCTCCCCTTGAAGTTATGTATGGCCTTCAACAGATTTGCTTTGTCTCTGTTTCGCTCTTTCCTGGGTCCATCAGACATTTCAATATAGACCAGGTTATCCTGAAGTCAAGTCTGGCATTTAAAGAGTCACAGAGGTTGTGCAAATTAGCCTTGGCCAAATTCGAGGCATACTGCTGCGCGTGCTCCCTAAGCTCTGCTATTCTTTAGTTTCCTGTTAAGATTCTGCCTCCTCCACCTCTTTGTGAGACCTCTCCTCGCTTCCCATAGATGCAGTAAATAATGTTCAATGGCCGGAAAGTCCTTCGATGTCTTAATCTTTTTGGTGTGAGTTTCCACGTCCTCCAGAAGTGTTTTCGCCTATGCCTCATATTCTTCAATGCTATGCTCCTCCTTTCCGCTTCTGCACTCCCTGATTGTACCCCAATTTGTAATTCTGGCTGCCCCCCTCTTCGTGTTGCTATTGTTGCACTCAACTGTAGTCTACTCTTCTTTAAGTTCTCTCATGCTGCATGTCTGAGATTTTTCCAGTTCTTTTCTCAGTTTTCTACATTCATTATTCTTCTGTACAACTAAAAACCCGAGGTAACTCACGTTTCCCAGCTCACCTTTTCCGCTCTTTTCTTCGTTGTCTTCTTCCATCGTTCCGTCGATCCGCCTCTGCTTCTGTCGGCTAACGCCCAGCTGACGGACCGTGAGTGGCTGCTTGATCTTCAGCTGCCGGCCGCGCCCGTATCGAAACTTGTCCTGGGCCTTGACTCCCTGTCCTTTGCAACACCGAGGTCCCGCATCTTCTCTGCATATCTCCTCTTAATATGTATGGGTCTTGAATTTCTGCTCACAAAGGTTCGAGTTTGTCTTGTGTTCACCGTTAGACACTGAATAGCCCACTACACATTCGTCTCCCTCCACACGATCTCGTATCTCGCAGAGTTCACATCTCGTTACCTTCAATATAAGCAAAAGTCGGCCCTGTGTCCTACCTCTCCAAACCGGTAGCAGGCCGATGTCGTTTTTTGTAAACGTAGCACGGAATTTCCCCTGCGTTGTAGTAGATGTAAAAGGGAACTCAGCTACCCGAGAGCGTGAACGCCACTGTGATTAGCACTGCCACATGTAACGGGAGCAGCAGATAGCAACGCTCGCCGCTGCACTTACGAACAAGCCGATAACAAAATTGCCAGGCGTGTGCGCGAAGCACGGCGCTACGCCAGTCCCACGGTGTGATTTTTGTCGCTGCGGTGACGTCACTGCTAATCTTTTTCCACGGCGACTGTACGATGAAGAAAAAATATTTTTCAGGAAACAAGCGATTCGTGATTCAGTGCCTGCACCTGTGCGTAGAGGTGAACATTGAAGTAGAAATTAAAATCTTGGGGTCTACAAGCGTGTTATTCTAGTCACAGTTATTTGGAAAATAACTTCCTGCAGTGTGAAGCGCCTAGTGGTCTATGAGGTGCGTGATTACATGGCTCTTGTAAGATTGCTCATATACAACCTTTGTCCGTAAAGTTTCGAGACTGATTTATTTTATTCTCTAGAAATGATTCCCCAAAACAAATGTTAGTGCGTATGTGTATCGCCATCTTTTCGGGCTAACCTGAGATAATTTTGTTAATTGCAGTGGCAGCCGCTAGATGGCACTACATGTAGAAAGTACGTTGTCACTAGTCGTCTGCAAATTCTACTGTGAGTGAATTAGAGAGATGGACGTCCACCACGAACAGCGTGTAAACATAAAATTCTCTGTGAAGCTAGGCAAGGCAGCGACACAGACGTATGAGCTTCTTCGCTACGCTTACGGCAGCGAGACATTATCACGGGCGCGAGTTTTCAAGTGGCACAAGAGGTTCGTTTAGTGGACAACGTCGGTGGAAGACGACACAAGGCAGGGGCGCCCTTCAACCTCACGGATTGAGAACAACGTAGCTCGGATCAGGAAAATCGTACAGCAAGACCGCACCACTACAGTCCGCATGCTATCAGATGCTCTCGACATTAGTAAGACAACATGCCACCAAATTTTGCGTGAGAACTTCGGGAAACCAAAGCTGATTGCCAGACTTAATTGTGCCGTACTCTCTCACACAGGACCAGAAAGACATGCGGGCATAAGTGAGCGCTGATTTGCTCTCCGAGGCCGAGAAGGATGCTGCATTCGTCAACAGCGTCATTGCTGAAGAAGAAGCATGGTGTTTTCAATACGATCCTTAAAAAAGAGGCAGAGCGCTGAATGGCGGTCCACAAGCTCTCCGGCGTCGAGAAATGTGCGGCGACAGCAGACCAAAATAAAGACGATGCTGGCATTTTTTTCGATGCCAGAGGTGTCATACACCACGAGTTCGTCCCACAAGGGCATACGGTGAATTAGGCGATTTATATCCGCGTGCTCCAACCCAAGTGTGATGCACTGCGACACCGTCGCCCTGACTTATGGGCACCTGGACAAAGGGGCCTTCTCCGCGATAACGCAAGGCCGCGCACTGCTCTCAGCGTGAAAAAATTTCTCGCCAAGCACAAAATTACTGCACTTCCCCATCCGCCATGCTTCTTCTGACCTCTCCCCATCCCATTTTTTTCTGTTTCCTCTTGTAAAGAGAGCCCTAAAATGTCGCTGATGGGGAGCGTGGAGACCATTCAAGACTCAACGACAAAGGATCTGACAGCCCTGCCAAAAGAAGCGCTTTCCAAGTGTTTCCAACACCTCAAGCACCGTTGGAAACTGCATAGACTGCAAGAAAGGCTATTTCGAAGGGGGGCTGCACAAATGATTTCAATGTTCAACGAATTTTTTAATTGACTCAGTCTCGGAAGTTTACGGACAAAGGTTGTATCAAACTCTCAGTCCATTTTGATAAAAAGTGGGAGCGGCCGAAAGGACAAGGACAGGAGGCAAAGAAACGAAATCAACACCACGGGCGCAGTCATTCTTGAGGGCTAGTTGGTTCATTTCGACAAAAGGTAGCACTCATTTCTATGTCTCCTGTCATTGTCCTATTCCCGCCGTACTACAATTTGATGAAATGAGCCAACTATTCCGGAAGAACATTCGCCCTTAGTGCAAAACTGTGGTAAGTTGACGATAAGCTGCTGAAGCAGGCCTTCAATATAACACAAGCTGCTGAGAAAGACAAAAACAATGAGCATGAGAGCAGCCCTAGCAAGAGAGAGAAACAGTTAAAAAAAGTCAACCAGCTTAAACAGCGACTAAGCGGCTGTTACAAGCTAATAGAAGAACAGAACAGGAAACTCTACGAGTTTGATAGTCAAGTTAGGGACCAGAGGGCACGCACTCCCTCTCCCGAGCGGCAACCACAACTCAAAACCGCTAAGGCAGGGGACCTAGTAGGGGTAACCAAAATTCTAGGAAACATGCAACAAAAATTCCAAGCGATAGAACAGCGCATGGGAATGATGGGTGCTGAAATCCGCAGCCAGCGCAAACAAAGAATAACAGAAGGCGTAAAGGACAAATTTAATGCGCTACGCTTGCTACAGGATTCGGATCTATAAAATTAATCATGGCTAGTAAAGTTAAAGGCAGTCAAAACACCGAAAACCTCGAAATATGGCAGTGCAACTGCAGAGAATATAAGAAAAGGAGAAAACTATTACAGCAATTCATAAACGATTAACTAACCCCACCCGATGTAATAGCGTTACAAGAAACGAATATGACGCCAACGCTGCAAGGATGCACAGCAAACGTGTACCCGGAAAGCGCCAAAACCTCAACGCTCATAAGTAAGAACTTAGTCGCAATCATGCACAACAGCCTACCCGACACGGAAATAGAACACTTAATTACAGAGATAGTTCCAAAAAAGAAAGAGAAGGGCAGCAGCACCTTCGTAGTCAACATCTACAGCTCCCCTAAACAACAGAAGGACATGAAATTCTACGAACTCTTAAACGGTATAAGCAGCCTAGCCAAAGGAAACAAATTGGTAATAGTGGGAGACTTCAGCGCCAGAGACACAAGCAGGGGCTATGGCAGAGCACACAAAAAAGCAAGAATATAAAAGAAGCGGCAGAAGCCACGGCGTGTCAAATGATAACGGATCCATGTACCGTGTTGTGCTCGCGCTCCCTTCCTGCGATTGAGTCCGGCGAATTTGGTCATGGGGAGGATTCCCTGAAAACCACCGCGAAGGTGAATGAGCCCTCTGAAAGAAACGTGGCTGCAGGTACGTCGGATGCAACGACGATAATGGCGTCCCCACGTGTTTGAACATGCCATCGGGTCGACGAACGCAGTGTTGTCCTCTTCAGTCACGCTGGGGTTGAGTAATTGCCCGAGAGCATCGCCTTCGACACAGGTTCCACGTTACGGTCATCAGACGACGAAGTACAAGATCTTTCAACCCATGCTGGGAGACAACCCGCATTCCTGTGTCACGCAGGCGCCTTCCGGTTCCACATGGGCGCAGTCCGGACCCACGTAAGCGCCCACCTGGAGGCCGTGTGGACGACAATGTGACCGGGTCCAGTTCCCTTTCCATCAACCGAGCTGCGAGAGAACATCAGGACCACCCTGCCGTGGGTGGTACCATCAGCGCCATCGTTTGATTGGACATCATTCTTCGAACTGTATTCCCCAGCAAGGGATCTGGGGAATACGAAGAGTAACGAGCTGCTGGTTTGGTACCAGAAGAAAGCCCCCCTCTTGAAAGATACCCTTTGCTGAGAGAGACTCCTGACTGCTAAGAAGCCGTCTTTACTGAGAAGCACTCTCAGTTGCCCTTACTTGTACATTATATAAATAGTCTTAGTCTTTGTATAAAGTTTTCCTAGTTTTCTTCCTCCGATCGTCCTCGTCTCTTCTCCGGCCCAGTCGCGCTACCTGCATCCCAACAACTGGATGGCAGCTGTGAAGTTACCGGCTCCAACGGACCTCGGCAGCTACGGGACTTACGGCCGTAAGCTATACCTTGGCAGCGTGAGTGCCCAATGTTTTCCGTTCATTTCGCCAGACCGTACTAGCACAGGCAGATGCTAGGTGCGGATTCCGGTTGTCTGGGAAATTGATTTAGGGAAACTGTTCTGTTCGCTTCAAGCTAGGGCTTTTGTTTGAGTGGGATTGCTAAACGCATGGTAGAACTCACGATGGAGAAGTTAAAAGTGCAGGAGCGGCTCGAAATTTGCCAGGAGCTGGGGATTTCGCTACGTTCTGCGAAAAGAAAAAAAGAAATTCTCGAGGTTATTCGGCAGGAGGAGGTGACTACTGAGAAGGCCGACGAGGCTTGGGAAACGATTGTTGGACGCAAAGAAGAGCAGAAAAGACGGGAGTTGTGCGGGAAGAAAGAAAAAGAAGAGCTTCGGTTGGCTCAAGAAAGACGGGTGTCGTTCGATCAGAAGTAAAAAGAAGAGCTTCGGTTGGCTCAAGAGAGACGGGAGGTCCGTGAGGCAGAGGAAAAAGCGAGAGAACATGCTCAAAAAATGAAGGAGCTCGAAATTGCGTCGAACGGAGGGAATACGGCGCGTCTTAGCCCTGTAGCTTCGGCAGAGGAGCAAGGGAGACAGAGATTGCAGGATCTCGTCCCACCATACCGCGTGGGAGGCGATATTTCACTTTTTTTGGTAAATTTCGAACGTGCATGCGGGAGGGTGCACATCGACAAGACCGCTTGGTCGGAGAAGTTACTCCCTCTCCCTCTGTGCGAGGCGGCCGAACTGATGGCTCGCCTCTCACGGGAAGAGTGTGATGACTACGAGAAGGTAAAAAGCGCACTGCTTAGAAAGTACCGGCATTCTGCTGAAGCCTTTAGGCAGCGATTCAGGCAGGCAAAGAAAGGCGAGAGTCGCATACTGACTTCGCGTACCGGCTTAAAGTCGACTTAAACGAGTGGCTTAAGACCGCTGAGGTGCACAAAATTTATGACAAGGTACTGGAGTGCATCGCACTAGAGCAGTACTATAGCGCGATTCCAGAAGCTCTGAGGTTATGGCTGCAAGATAGGCTAACAGATATAGACCTAGACAAATCGGCACAGCTCGCAGACGACTATTACGTTCGCCGAAACCTCCAAAGCAAGGCAGGGTACGATAACAGGTCAGGAAAAAAAAGAAACCTATTTAAAGAGAATCCCCGTCCGAAGGGGGCCACCAGCACGCCGGGATCACCGAACAGAGGACGCGAGATCAAAAGGAGGAGGTAGCGAAAAAAGATCGAGTCACCCAAATCAAACGATTCGCCGAAACAGCAGGCACCAGCTGCTCACGCGCTTAAAGTGCGAAAGCGCATTGTCGGCTATAATTGCAACAAGGAGGGTCACATCTGATTGAACTGCAAACAGCAAAAGATGGCGTTCGCGTGCATGCGAGAGTCGGAGGAAAACCTTAAATTGCTGGAGCCATACATGCGGGACGTGGTGATAAATGGCAAGAAATTCAGAGCACTGCCGGATTCAGAGGTTACCATGGATGTGGCTCACCCGTCCTGTGTTTTCTCCACGGACTACACCGGCGAAGGCGCCTGGATTAAGCAGGTCGCCGAAGAACAGAGTGCATGCTTGCCTATAGCGAAGGTGACTCTAGAGGGGACTTTTGGGAGGCTTGACACAGAAGCGGCACTTAGCGCAAACTTGCCCAAACACTTGCCCTACCTATTTTCGAACAAATCGGAGCAGCTGCTGAAAGAGAAAGGTCTCTCTTTCACCTCGGGCTTGGCTTGCATGGCGCTAACACGTTCTAGAGCGCGAGAGCTCGCAAATAAAGTCGAGTGCGCTCCGATAAATGAGCAGGTACCGAACCATTCTCCCGACCAGCCGGGGGATTCTTGCAGAAAAACTGATCCGTCTAAACTGCATGAGCATGACCATGAAGGTGTTCCCGAACAAGCGTTAGCTCATGAAATTGAAGGAACTGCCGATTTCGTAGAAAATGAGGCGACAGGAACCAACGCGAAGGATTCGACATTAACTCCTGCTTCGACTTGTTGGGAGGAGTTGACTGAGGTTGATAGGAAAGCATTCATTGCAGAGCAGAAAAGCGACCCATCGTTAAGAGCTCTAAGCAAATATGTGAGAGAGAGTTGCCAGAAAGAACATCAGCGTTTATGAAAAATCAGGCCTTCAGTACCGGAAATACTGCGACTCAAAGGGACGCGCATATAAACAACTCCTGGTGCCTGAGAAGTACCGGCGGCAGCTTGTAGAGCTCGCACACGGAAATGCATGGGCGGGCCACCTGGGCATAAAGAAAACAATAGCGAGATTAGCCCTCGAATATTAGTGGCCTGGCTGCTGGAAAAATGTGGAACAGCTTGTTAGATATTGCGACACCTGACAGCGGGTCGGCAAGTCGACGGATAAATGGAAAGCGCCCATGACACTAGTTCCCATCATTACAGAGCCCTTTCGGCGTCTTGTAATAGATACTGTCGGCCCGCTGCCAGCGTCCAACTCTGGCTGTCGCTACATTCTGACCTCACTGTGCGTGGCAACCAAATTTCCCGAGACCATTCCCTTGAAGGAGCTAAGTTCCGCTTATGTTGTAGATGCCCTTTTGTCAATTTTCTGTCGCGTGGGGTTCCCTGCAGAGATACAAAGCGATAACGGGAGCGTGTTCACAAACTGCTTGACAACAACGTTCTTTGAACGGTGTCACATTAAAATAATCCGCAGTTCCATTCACCTCCCTCAGTAAAATCCAGTCGAGCGCATGCACTCAGGGCTAAAGCGGATACTTAGGTCTCTGTGTTTTGAGCATACGGGAGATTGGGAAGGCTGCATTCCAGCAGCACTCCTCTGCAATGAGATCAGTCCCCCACGAAAGCACAGGGTTTATCCCCGCTGAACTAGTCTACGGGCGTGACTTGAGGACCCCGTTGCGCATGCTGAGGAAGTCATGGTAGGGTTGCGGAGAGGATCCCTGCGTAGTGGAATACGTTCTAAAGCTACTGGAAAGACTTGCGAAAACCAGAGACCTTGTGGGAGCAAATGTCAGAGCAACGCAGTCACTGTCTAAAGTGTACTACGACAAATCTGCACGCAAGCGCATCTTTCAACCTGGCGACCAGGTGATGTTGCTTCGTCCGTCAAAAAGGAACAAGCTTAAGGTGCAATGGGAAGGGCCAGCTAAGGTGGTGTCAGAGCTTTCTGACACCAACTATGAGGTAAAATTTAAGAACAAACACAATCGGATAGTCCACAGTAATTTTATGAAGCCTTATGTACAGCGCCAGGCCATGGTTAACATGGCGCTGAACATGCCAGAGGAAGAGATCTCAGACATACCTTATGTCCCACACGAGGACGAGCAAGCAGCGAACGAGCTGCTAAATTCAATCGACAGAGAGCCACGTTTGACGGAAAGTCAACGAGGAGACACGATAAACGTCGTCCGTGACTTTTAGGCGGCGTTTTCGAACAAGCCAGGAAAAACAACCCTCATCGAACGCAACATTCAGCTGTCCAGCGAACAGCCGATCAGGAGCAAACCGTACCGTGTCTCTCCAAGACAAAAGGAAATCATTGAGACGGAGATCCGCCGTATGTGCGAAGGGCGTAGGGCGTCATAGTGCCCTTAGAAAGTGACTATATATCACCAATCAATATTGTAGAGGTTCCAGGCAACGATCCGAGACCTTGCGTGAACTACCGAAGACTGAATTCAATCACAGTGGACCAGACCTACCCAATACCGAACATCGAGGAGAAGGTTGACACAGTCGCTAAATCAGAATATATATCCACACTGGATTTAGTTCGTGGTTACTGACAGGTGCCAGTCGCTGAGCGCGCCAGCAGGTACGCAGCATTCGTGTCCCCCGCGGGCACGTTTCACCCCGTAATGTTGAGCTTCGGCTTGAAAAATGCCCCGTACTATTTTTAAAATTTAATGGACCAAGTGCTGCGGAGCCTTGCAGATTTCGCTCTCCCCTACCTTGACGACAGGGCCGTTTTCTCACAAAACTGAGAGGAGCACATTGAACACCTGCGTATTGTGTTGAGCCGACTGCTTGAGGCTGGTTTAACGGTAAGGGCGGGGAAATGCCACCTGGGGTGCGCCGAAGTGAACTATCTTGGGCACGTGGTTGGACGAGGCCAACGCCGAGGCCAAGTACCGTCGCCCAACTACAAAATCGGAACTCAGGGCTTTCCTTGGCCTAGCAGGCTATTATCAACATAACGTTAAGGACTACTCTGATTTAGCAAGCCCTCTGACCGACGCGCTGAGAAAAGGTGGGCCTGCCAATCTTTCTTGGGACCAAAAGAAAGGGAAGACATTTTAGAGTCTGAAAACGGCCCTAAGCGAGCGCGCAATAATGGCAGCGGCAGATTTCTCGAAACCCTTTATCATACAATGTAATGCCAGCGATCGCGGGTAAGGCGCTATTCATTGCCAGGAAAGCGATGGCAGGCACACACGGACTGTCCTTTACTTGAGCCGCAAGCTCAGCACGCGGGAAGAGGCGTATAGCACGTCTGAAAAAGTATGCGCATGCCTCGTTTGGGCTATAGACAAACTGGCATGCTACGTCACCGGGTTGCGTTTCACAGTAGATACGGACCATTGCCTTTTAAGTTGGCTGCACAATATGTCGCCCAAAAATGGTCGTCTACTGAGGTGGAGCCTGGCACACCAGCAACACAGATTCGAGGTTCGCTACAAGAAAGGCAAGCTCCACACAAATGCGGAAGGGCTAAGCCGAGCCTTTTAGCTGGTAAAGCTTTTACCAAAAGGGGATGTCCCCCATATTTTTAGTTTTGGAGATTTATTTCATATTCTCTTCCCAATGGAGAGCGTATATCTCCCACTTTCTTTGCAGTAATGTTGTTCATAATCAGGTAACATACCTAGGAGTACGTTTTCCTTCTTTCGGCCAAATATAAGCAAGAGCGAGTGGTGTAACATACCTTGCCTCTGAGGTATTGGGGCGATCAAAATTGAACGCCACGTCGGCCAGAGCAGTCACCTATTCCCGTACCGCATGCCGTCTAAGCACAGATCTGATTTCATTGAGCGAATTTTTTCCTTCCGAGTGCACCTCGAGCGGGAGCACACGCCTCGGACAGGTGCCATGTCTAAACTCCTCGTCGGGAGACATCATGTGTTCATTCAGGCAAAACATTTGATTTCTTCAAGTTTTAGTTGAAGTTTTTAGCTAAGTGCAGTTTTGGCCCTGAGTTTTGGTCTGGCGGGATGAGTGGGTTCCGAGGGCGCTTTCTTTTGTCAGGTGTGGTTTGGCGTCTGTGATCCCATTTGGCTAGCATTGCAGAGAATTTCCCAAAGCGGCCATCTGACGAGGGAAAGCGATGCGGAGCACTGAAGGTCATTCGAAGATTCGCAGAGAGCATCTGGTTCCTGGCACGCCCAGTCAGCCGAGCTACGTGCGAGCAGTTAATCTTCCGGGCGCAATATCTGGCGGCGGGGGTGCTGTTGTGTTCGCGCTCCCTTTGTGCTGTTGAGTTCGGCGAATTTGGACATGGGGAGGATTCCCTGAAAACCACCGCAAAGGTGAATGAGCCCTCTGGAAGAAACGTGGCTGCAAGAATGTCGGATGCAGCGACGATAATGGCGTCCCCAAGTGTTCGAACATGCCATCGGGTCGACGAACGGAGTGTTGTCCTCTTCAGTCACGCTGGGGTTGAACAATTGCCCTAGAGCTGCAGCTTCGACAGAGGTTCCACGTTCCGGTCATCAGACGACGAAGTATAAGATCTTTAAACCCCTGCTGGGTGACAGCCCGCATTCCTGTGTCACGCAGGCGCCTTCCGGTTCCACATGGGCGCAGTCCGGACCCACTTGCGGGCTCACCTAGAGGCCGTGTGGACGACAACGTGACAGGGTCCTGTTTCCTTTCCATCGACCGGGCTGCGAGAGATCAGGACCGCCCTGCCGTGGGTGGTACCATCAGTGCCATCGTTTGATTGGACATCATTCTTCGAACTGTATTCCCCAGCTAGGGATCTGGGGAATAAGAAGAGTATTTAACGAGCTGCTGGTTTGGTACCAGAAGAGAGCCCCCTCTTGAGAGATACCCTTTGCTGGGAGAGATTCCCGACTGCTAAGAAGCCCTCTTTACTGAGAAGCACTCTTAGTTGCCCTTACTTGTACATTATATAATTAGTCTTTGTATAAAGTTTTCAAGTTTTCTTCTTCCGATCGTCCTCGTGTCTATTGCGACCCAGTCACGCTACCTGAATCCCAACAACCCCCACTAGGACCGGGAACAGAGTGTGCAGGGACACCTGTCCAGACCTAACGTACGTCAAAAGAACGGGGCAAACACGTGGGAAAACCTTAATGAAAACCTAGGCAGCGACCACTATAGTATCAGCACGCATATTACAGCCAGCCGACAGCCGATTCATGCGGAGAATCAGCACTGCCAAAAATTACGGATTGGGACGCGTTCAGACAGGCAATGCAAAGAAAGCCCAACCGAGGGAATAGGCTCGATTGGGGCTTGGAGGAATATGCTGAAAGACAAACAACGCAGTTTCACCAGGGAGATAGGACAGAGCAGACACTCGAGGTGTACCCTAAACTCCTTATGCTATGGGAAGCACGCAAGGGGCTCCCCAAACGGTGGAAAATCACAGATACAATAGGAAGCCAAAACTGAAAATTGCGGAAGTAACAAAGAGAGCAGAGGAGTACGCGGAACAAGTAGCGAGAACGAATTGGCCGCAATTCAGCAACTTGCTATGCGGCACTCTAAATACAGCCAGAACGTGGCACATAGAGTTCTCCTCGATCCAACTAAAACCAAAAACAAAAACAATAAGGCGATCCACAGACTGCTCCATCAATTTCAAATACCAGATTCGGAATTATTAGAGAAAGTTAGGGAGAAAAGCTTCGGCAACAGCGACCCAGCAGCGTACACCGTGCACTATCGAGGACAGGAAAACCAAGAATTAGATACACCCATATCTAGGGACGAATTCTACGCAGCAATTAGAAGTGCAACAAGAAATACAGCCGCAGGGGCGGACAAAATTACAAACGCACTCATCCGTAACCTAAGTGACAGAATGATTGAAGAGCTAGCCGAATACTTTAATAAGCTATGGGAATCATTGACTCTTCCAAAAGAGTGGAAGCACGTGGAAATAGTAATGATTCCCAAACTAGGTAAACCACTGCAGGTAGAAAACCTCGGGCCGATATTTTAACCTCGTACCTGGGGAAATTATACGAAAGAATTATAACCAGACGGGTGCAAGATTACATGAAGGAAAACGAGCTATACCCCCATAGCATGTCTGGCTTTCGGGCAAACTGTCCACGCAAGACGTCCTGGTGCAGATCAAGGACGAAATATTAGCCAACGTACCCAGACACTGTTAACGCATAATCAATGCCCTGGACATAAAGGGATCTTTTGATAACGTTAGCCACAAAGTCGTACAACAGGCCTGAGCGATTTTAACTGCCGGAAAAGAATCTACGGATACATAAGAGCTTTTCTCGCAATTTGAACGGCTACAATAGGGCTCGGGGAAATCAGTTCCAAGAGCTTTCAAACACGCAATAAGGGAACGCCGAAAGGATAAGTGATTTCACCCATTCTCTTTAACATATCAATGGTTAAGCTGGCTAGACAGCTAGAAACCATACAAGGCATAAGCATGCAATGTACGCGGACGACATCACTGTGTGGGTCACGGAGGGCTCACTCAGCGAAAAGGAAGCGAAACTGCAGACTGCCGTAACGTGCGTAGAGAGAGAGAAGGACAAACTGAAAGGCAGGGAGGTTAGGTACACAGCTCCCGGTATGCTACCCTACACGTGCGAAGGGGAACGGAGGGAGATAGAAAAGGGAGAGAACAAGGGGAGATGACCACTTTTCGACATGTCCGTTCGCCATTACTTGCAGGGTACATAGGGCACACACTGATAGTTCACAACCTTGCACTCAGTCCTGAGTCCTTCAAGAACTTTAAAAGTGCCTTCAAAGCTGTCCTCTGCGATGAAGGCTTACTCCAAGGACCCAGAATCTTGGCTTCAGTAAGGGGCCGAGGATCTAAACGGCGGAGTGTTGCAGCGAGGAGTGCACGCTCACGCTGAAACCGAGGACAGTTACAAAAAAGGTGTTCTATAGTTTCGTCGCACCCACAGATCTCACACGCAGGAGAGTCTGCCAATGCGATTAAGTGGGAGTAGGCATTTGTGAACGCCACTCCCAACTACAGGCGACACAACAGCGTAGCATTGCAGCGGGAGAGGCCGGACGGCGGACTGAGTTGGAGTAAGGGGTCTGGGCGGTGCAGACGGCATGCGGAGTTGCTAGTAGAAGACCATGACGCTAAAAGCTCTCTTCGCCCAAGCATTTTTAGATGTCCTGCTTGATGATAAATTCCGATCTATAACAATTCCTAAAAAACGATGAGATGCCCGATAGGCAATGGTATGGCCTTCAATAGTTAGCGGATAACGAGTCATACTTTTGCGCGTAAATGTCACTATAGCGCACTTCTCGGCTGACACGCTCAGACCTTGCTCGCGTAGATAGGAGGAAGTTATGGTTGCCCTCTGAAGTCTTGCTCGCACCTGGAGACGCGTCACAGAGGAGGCCCAGATGCAGATGTCATCGGCATACATAGAGATATGGACGGTATTAGGTCGGTACTCCTGGAGTCTCATAAGTGTTCACTAAAGTAGGACTGAGCACACCACCCTGGGGCACGCCCCGGTATGTGTAATGGACGGGCGTGGAGCCATCTTCACACATAATAAAAATGTCCTTTTGGTCAGATAGCTTTGGATCCACCTATACATCCGTCCAGCGATTCCAACAGCCTCTAGCGCATCAAGGATGGCCTCATGTGTCACGTTACCATATGCACCTTTGATATCAAGAAAAAGTGCCGCGCACATGTGCTTATGGCGTTTCTGTTACTGTACTGTGAACACGAGATCAATGACGTTGTCTATAGAGGAGCGACCCCGTCGGAAACCCGCCATGGCATTAGGATACACGTTATTGTGCTCAAGGTATCACTCAAGACGCGCGCGCCAGAAGTATTCTTTCGATGACTTTTCCCACACAACTGGCCAAAGCTATTGGCCTGTATGATTACAGGTCAAATGGGGATTTTCCTGGTTTTAGTAATGGTATCATGCGATTGGATTAACACTGGGGAAGAACAACTCCGTCTTGCCACGAGTGGTTGTAAAGGCTGACTAGCTCTCTACGCGCGTCGTGGCCAAGGTGGCCCAGTGCAGCATATGTAATGCCGTCTGGATCTGGTGCAGACGAACGCCTACATTCTGCAACGGCAGTATCAAGTTCCTCACGAGCAAAGACAACATCCATCGCTGAATCCCGTGATGCAGGAGGAACACGCTGGGAACTCGAGGTAGTCACTGCACTCACGATTGTCTTGCAGAAGTCAGTTGCATCTTTAATCTGACGACGATTTTGATGTAGAGCCAACGCATAGAAAGGCTGTCTTTGCTGTGGAAGCCTTCGAAGCCCCCGCACTGTCCGCCAGATGAGGGACGTGGGCTTTCGAGGATCCAGAAATTGACAGAAGGACTTCCAGCGCTGTTCTGCCAGCGTGTTCATTCGTCGCCTGATTTTCCTCTGCACACGACGCGCCTCTCTGAGGTCCCCTACGCATTCGGTCCGTCTGTGACGTCTTTCTGCACGCCGACGAATAGCACATAGGTGGTCTAATTCGACAACAAATTCGATGCGCATTCTAGCTGACGTGAGGAAGCCTCTAGCAGCCTCCATTGCTGTTGCTATAATGTCCTCCAAACTGGAAGTGAGGGCTTCTTTGCACGCCTCTTCTATTCGAGTTTTAAATGCCGTCCAATCGATGTGCGCGTGTTTAGCTGGGCCGCACACCCCAAGACCTGGAATCTTGAGGTAGGTGGGTATGTGGTCAATCCCGTGGGTCTCCACATCACAAAACCACTGGACACGCCGGCGCAGAGACCGAGAAACTAGCGTCAGGTCTAGGAAACTGCTGTATGAACTGCCTCGCAGGTATGCCGGGCTGCCGTCATTCATTACGTAAAGTTCATTTTCTGAAGCAAATAAGGCCAGATTCCTTCCTCTGGCGTGGACTATAGGACTTCCCCACAGTTGGTGGTGGGCGTTGAAATCTCCGTTAAGAATCCAAGGAGCCTGGGTTGCCTCCATAATTGTCTTCAATCTCTCGCAGTCCAATTGAGAGGAGGGGGAGACATACGCCGCAATCAGGGTCAACACACGTACTGGTTTTCATTGTGGAGTTGAACTGTTCAGCAAACGTACGTTTTGTCGATGCGGATGTAGACCAGAACTTTGCTGCGCTCCCCGCAGGTCGGAGCAAAGAAGAGCTCGTACCCGGAAATCCTGATTGCTTGGGATAAGTTAGGTTCAGAGATGACTAATGTCGAGAACTAGTTGTTGAAAAGATATTGCCGAAAGGTTGTAATTTGCGACTTTAGGCCTCTTGAGTTTCACTGGAAGACCGCAGCGCCCCTGACTTCCTCACGAAACGTGGGAAGCTGGCCAGCCGTTCTGTTTTAAATATGTTGTAGTGCTGGAACCAGACAGTCCAGCACCAGTAAGATGCTTCGGGTGGTTTACGATTGCAGGGCCTGTATCAGAGGGAGAATGGCGTTGACCACCGTCCTGAGGATCACGAGGGCTTGGCGATCTTGCTCTTGGAGCCCTTCTCCCACGACAGGTGAGCTCGGCGATGGGAGCTTGCGCTGGGGAGGCTCAGCAGAACGTAACGGTGGAAGCGCTAACACGAAGACGTGTGATTATCCTTGTCGATATTTCGCGGGCTGGACACACTTGTACGCGGCGGCACGGGAGGAGGTTGAGGAGGAGGTGCCGTGGGCGCGTCGATGTGGTTGCTTTTTGCAATAAACTTTCTTGAGTTCTTGCGGCGAGAACGCCTTTTCTGAACAGTCGCGGCAGCTTCACTTTGCATAGAATTGCCCCGAACCATTTGCTTTAGAACGGCACGCTCGTTTTTTAAGCGCGGCCAATTCTTAGATGAGGCGTCATGAGGCCCGTTGCAATTGGAACACTTAAGCACTTGTGCATTACAGGACTCAGCGCTGTGAGCTCCGGCACAACGAGAGCACACTCTCGTGTTGTCGCAGACTCTGCTCACATGACCCAGTTTCAAACATTAGTGGCATTGCAGGGGTTTCTGAATAAATGGCCGCACGGCATGACGGAAATGGTCCACCTTCACGTGTGATGGAAGGCTGTAGCCTTGCAACAAAGTCTTCACACAACGGCAATTGCCCAGACATGACACACGCAGAATTACGGTGCTTTCATTTGCCGGCTTCACGAGTATGGGCAAATCATCTGGCGTGATAGCCTCGTCGACATGATAGATTACGCCGGAAGAGGACTCATCCCCGCCGAGCGGGATGACAGTACATATTGATAAACCGCCGAGCTTAGTTATGGCCCGCAGAGGTTCCAGAGTAGCCGCATGGTGGACATCAACGGCTACAATGTTCTTCCGCGCATTCACTCGTACGTCTTTGATTTCGTTAGGCACGAGGGCCTCGAGTTCTACAGAGACAACTTGCCTGTTAAGCCACCTCATGTTGTCGGTTGGCTGCACAGGAAGGACGAGTATGGTGTGTGCTGGTGTGTTGCCACTTTTTTTAAAGTGGACTCACTGGATGACGATCCGGCTCTTAGAAGTCTTCTCTTGGTCTTCCGGCTGAGGTAAGTCTCAAAGCCATCCTCACTGCTGGCCTCGCTGAGGTTCTCGATGGTGTCATCGCTGTCGGAGTCGCTCGGACGGCTGCACCGCTTCCTCGACGAGCTCGAGGAGGAGGCCACCAGGCTATTCGGATGCCTAGGAGGGTTCAGATCCATCGCCGTATGACGGAGGACGGCGTCCCCGCAATATGCACGCAAAAACACGAAAAAAAGCTGGAGACTGACTGAAAGGAAGGAAGGAAGGAAGGCCTCAGACGTTGCTGGCACATACCCACTACGGGGGAGTGGCGAAGACACAGGCGGTTAATTACTGGATACAGGAAAGTTTTGACGGGAAAAGGAGTGGTAATAGTATGTAGTCTGAAAGATTGGAAGAGGGAAGGAAAGGGGTCCAGTTAACTTGGAGATCAAAGACGGGACAATTGCTTAATGTGCATAATAGTACACAATGCCTGTAATGTTGCAATGTCGTACTGATTGAGGGCGGGAAAAAGAAATTAGAATGGGAGCCGCTGCGTTTCTTGAAGAAAATTTTGCACAGCAGAGCGCACACTCCTGTCGCTTCGTCCAAGCAAAGAAGCGCCAATTGAAAGGACAACCGCGGAAGACACAGGCAAGCCCAGTTGATGAAATGGAATTTGCAAAAGACGCTTCCTCAAATGAGAAAAGCGGCGGCAGAACAGCAGGAAGTGATCTATTGTCTCAGGTTTGGCACAAAAAGGGCACAGTGGGGAAGCTGCCAGGCCAGATCTGTGAAGGTAGAAATTTAGAAGGGGAACCCGGCAACGCAAGCGCGTGAAAGAGACCTCTAGTCTGCGTGAGCGCCAGTCTTTGCTACTCCAAGGATGCAGAAGATGCTGATATTCGGGAGATGAGGTAAGAGCCGAGGCAGCAAATTCCTGAAATATTGTGTAGCTGCGAAACCTCACCGCAGCTGTATATGCACACGATGGCAGGACAGCAACAATTGGGCCGCTGAGAGAGGCTCTTGCTAAGGAATCTGCAACCCAATTTAAGTGAAAGCCCATGTGACCTGGTACCCAAAGCAACCTTACCGAATTTAGATGGAGCGGAATCAGGAACTTAAAGAGGCGTAATGGCCGAGAGTCAGTGGGTGAGGATAAGAGCAAATGGACAGAGAGTCTGTCATAACCACGACTTGGGAAACGGTAGATTCTAATTTTCGTAAGGCTAAGATTACTGCTAATAATTCGGCCAGAAAAATTGGAGTGAAGTCAGGAAGACGGAGAGAAAAAGACCAATCCAGTGAAGGCGAAAAAATTCCCACACCTGCCTTTTCGCGATCCTGCGAGGCATCGGTAGCAATAAGAACATGAGAGGGAAAGGACCTTAGGTGGTCCTGCAATAGACCCTGAAGAAGCGGGAAGGGCTGCAGCTTTGCATTCGATGGAAAAATATCATCGAATTCAATCTGGACAGATGAGGAGTTATATATTTGGCGGACATCTGTGAAATGAATATTTATGCGATCAAGGAGGGACTGCACGTAACATATCTGCGGGGTATGAAATCGAGACCAGGCAGCACTAAAAAAGGCGGAAGGTTGACTAAGAAATATTATACTTGAATCGTGAAGAGCTGAGTCGCACAATTTTAAAAATGTTTGAACTGTTAAAAGGCAAAACCTAGCTGATAACGAAGGCATTCGCGCCTCAAGGTGCAGAACAGCATTGGCGACATATTTTGGAAGCCCCAGACAAAGGCGCAACGCGTCACGCTCCAAAAGCACAAGAGGGCGAAGTTTATAGGCAGGAGCTCCTGAGAATAAAACACACCCGAACTTCAAAATTGGGCGGACGTACATGTTATAAATCATCAGAAGCGTATGCCTTCTCATGCCTGACCTAGCACTACAAAGCCTGCGCAGGCAGGATGCCAACGGCCCGAACTCCTTTTGCAGAAACTTGCTCAATGTGTGGCCGCCAGGAGAGAGTAGAGTCGTATATTACACCGAGATACTTCACCGTCTGAACTTGAGGTATTATGTTATTTCTATAGACCAGGCAGATATTTACAGGAACAGAAACTGGAAATACTAAATATGTGCATCTCTTCACATTAAGGGACAGATGAATTCTTCCTAGCCAGTTGTCAAGAACATTGAGGTAATTTTGCAGGGTTCGATAAAGAGTGGGAATGTCACCTGCTGATGCAAAAAAAATGCAATATCGTCGGCGTACACTTAAGTTTTCACATTTTGAATGCATGGAATTGAGCTTAGAAAAATGTTGAAAAGAACAGGTGAGAGAACTGATCCTTGCGGAACATCTCTTGTCTGTGGAAATCTCCTTGAGGAAACACCATTTTGGCAGCAGTAAAATTATTTATTTTCCAAAAAAAAACAGAAATCCAGGCTACAATATAGCTTGGGAAGTTGAGTTCATGTAATCTTAATAATAGAGTCGAGTGCTCCACGCTGTCGTATGCTTTACTGACATCCAAGGTGACAAGCACAGCAAACTATTTTTCTATTGCGAGCTAATTTAATACGACTTTCAAGGTCAGTATGAGCACACCAAATTGAACAACCTGGCCTGAAACCAATTTGGCATGGATTCAATACTGCATTTTCTGAAATGAATGACATGACACGGCTGAGAAGGACCCTTTCCACCAATTTCACAAGGATCGATGTTAACGAAATAGGGCGTATATTGTCTAAAGTTAAGCCCTCCCCTTGGTTTTTAAGCAATGGAACTATTTCAGCAAGACGCCACTCATGCGGTATCCAAGGACCTTTAATAGAATGGTTAATTAGAGCCAACAGGTCTGCAGGAGATTCATTGAACAATATTTTGATCATAGATGAAGTGACCCTATCGGGGCCAGGAGCCGCTGGGGATAAGCGCAGAACAATTTGCGACAGCTCAGGCATAGAGACCTCAGTGAAATCACTTGAGGTGCATGTGAATATAGCAGGAGAAGGTAAAGCAGATGTAAATCGAAGCTCTAGGCCACACGCAATATCCTCTAAGGCCTTTGCGATGTCAGCAGGGGACTGAACAAGGGATTCAGTGTTGGCAGCCGGAGGAATCACCTTGTTGCGCCTCATGAAATTAAATAAAGCTCGTTTATTTCCTGATTGGGAAAGGAAATCATAATGATTTGTATTATACTCCTCCTTTGCACGGGCGACAGTGCGCTTAAATGTTGCTGCAACATACTTATAATCCAGCCAATTTTTTGGGCATTGATTGATGAGAAGTTTCTTCCAAGCTGCTTTTCGTCGTCTATATGCACGCGTGCACTCAGCATTCCACCAATTGTTTGCAATTGCACCCTTTGTGCTCTTAAGCAAAAATTCAGACTTTTGCCTTGCATGGTCCAGTACTGAGCATAGATGTGCAGCCTTGCTTTCAGCACTTCTCTGAGCGCGAGTGTCTGAAGTGATTTGGAGGGCTGATTTTAGCGTGTCTTTAAAGCAATTGTAATTTATTAACGTGCGCTGATGTCGCTCAGGAAGAGTTAATTTACACGCAAACTTGAAACTAATCGGTAGATGATCACTGTTTGTTGCACAGTCAACAGGCGCCCAAGACATAACAGAGACTCCTGGGGAGGAAAAAGTTAAATCCAAGGCAGAGCGGCATTGACTGCGAACAAACGTAGGCAATCCGGAATTGTTGCAGATCAAGTTATTGCCAGAAGCCCAATCAAATAGTCTAGAACCAAAGCTGTCTGTTTTAAACCCCCAAGTCACATGGTGCGAATTGAAGTCGCCAAGTAATAGAACCTGAGATCGGCTACTAGACATGAGTGAGTCAAGGGGCCGAGTGTCACGCACACCACAAGGGAAATATGCATTAGCTATCGTAAAGGTCTGTTGACCTGGGACAATAAGGTCAACCGCAAGGATTTCACATTCATTGTCCGCATATTGAAAAGAAATGCATGCCCTGTGGCAAAACTTTGTAGATATGAGCACTAACAACCCTCCCCCTCGTGATGACCGGTCAAGCCGGAACGGACGGTAATACTTGAGATTATAATTGAAATTTGAAGTTAGCCATGTTTCCTGTAAAGCAACTAAATCTGGTAGAAGTTGAGTGCATAGGCATTTTAAATCTGTTGAAGCGGAGAATATAGATCGACAATTCCACTGGAGTACACTTAAGAACCCTATCTTGGCGGAAGTGCCGCAGCCGCGACTGCCTTTTCTAGAATCCTGGTCTTAGCGTTTTGACTTGCGTTACTTTTCTTTGTCTTTGACTGCGGGCAAGATGGACCTGCAATATTCAGAGGAGACCCACTTCGTTTCTGGGCGCGGAGATCAGACTCCATATCCATACAATCCATGGAGGATGCGTCCATAACGCTATGCGAAGGAGAGTCCTGAGAGGTCTTTTGTTGCTCACATTGTTTTTGGCCCTGTGGAGCGGAATCGATAATTACAGAAGGAGGGGTAGCTTCCGAAGCCAAAGAAGACAAGAGCGGAGCGGTGGACGCCTGCAGAAGATTGGTCATCTGAGCAGCTATGACCTGCGAAATGCACGTGGACACGGTTTCCATAATGCGATCCATTGCATTTGCCACAGCTTTCTCAACTGCCGCTGTAATAGCCTGGGACCAACTAGAATCCATTATGGGTGGACATTTGGCGGCCACACTAGAGTAGGCTGAGGCTCTCTCCTTGACTGCGGCAAAAGCCTCTCTCCGCGTGCATCTGCGCTTGTCTATAAGCTCGAGCACCTGAACTTCTTGTGCTCGTGGAGGACAGTCAGGCGAATCAGCAGGGTGAGCACCGCTACACAAACAACATTTCTCTTGCTGTTCAGGACATTCCTCTCTGCAATGACGTTCCCCACAGGCACAGCAGCGTAAGGCCGATGTGGAAGACTGGGCGAGTTGGTAGGTAGTCAAACTAGAAAAACAGCGCACACAGGACAGGGACCAAGGGAAGAACTGACGACACGAGCGCCGATTTGCAGGCTTTGCCGCTGTGGCCAAATCGCCAGCAGTTTTGACACTGAAGGGGCCGAGAGTTAAAGGCATCTACTCGAAAAACCAATGGCCACACCTTAATCTCTGACGGGCAAAATATTCCTGCAAATGTGGCACTGACGGACTCCGTAGGAATTTTTTCTCCGTCAACCATCCTGCTGCATCGATGGACAGCAATCACTCCCGCAGGCGAGAGGTTCTCAAGCGTTTCCGCAGGGCTCAATCGAGAGTCGACCCCTCGGACCAAGCCCTTGGAATATGCTAGATGAGGCGGAATGAATGCGCTCACCGGGTGGTTGGCGAATGACGTACACTTCAGCAGGTCTTCAATACTTCACTTCACTTTAATACCTTAAAAACCCTCGTTAGAGGGTATTACATAAGGGGTGGGGCACACAGAAATGAAAAACAGAAAGACTAACAGATAAGTTGAAAGTTATACAAATATAAGATTATCACTAAGCAAGTACACGCGTGATTTCTTCGATGAACAATGATTGGCATGTGATAGCAGCAAGTTCACGGGGAAGGCCGTTCCAGTCGTTCGCGGTCCGGGGGAAGAATGATGAAGAAAATGTAGTGGGGCGGGCGCGAGGTCGTGACACTTGCTGAAAAAGGAGCGTTCTGTTCTGTTCTGGCTGTTCTGTTGACGTGGCTCAGCTACCCAGGCTGCGGGGCAGTGGCTAAGTACCTGGCGGTGTTGCGTTAGCTTGCTAAATTTCTCCTTCTTTTTGTCTGTGCCTGTTTGCTCCTGTTCTGGGGTGATTGGGTGCGGGACGAGAGCTTAATGTCGACTTCTTCTCCTGGCCAGGGGTTTTCCCCTTGGTCGGCATCTCTTCCTAAAGACCAGCTCCCAATCGATCTCTTTTTCCGCAGCGGTGTTTCAAGCATTCCAGTCGCATTAGTGCCTTCCGATGGAGGCGCTATCCGACTGAACAACCCGGAGGCAGTGCAGGCAGCCCTTCAGTCCACATCGAAGCACTTTATGCACATTACCGATGTCCGGCAGTTAGGCAGGGGTGGTGTTTTGTGCCGGTCGTCGGATAAAGACTGTATTGAAGATCTTCTAAAGTGCACGACCTTCGCCAGCCACCCGGTGAGCGCATTCATTCCGCCTCATCTAGCATGTTCCAAGGGCTTGGTCCGAGGGGTCGACTCTCGATTGAGCCCTGCGCAGACGCTTGAGAACCTCTCGCCTGCGGGAGTGATTGCTGTCCATCGCTGCAGCAGGCTGGTTGACGGAGTAAAAATTCCTACTGAGTCCGTCATTGCCACATTTGCAGGATTATTTTGCCCTTCAGAGATTAAGGTGTGGCCATTGGTTTTTCGTGTAGATGCCTTTAACTCTCGGCCCCTTCAATGTCAAAACTGCTGGCGATTTGGCCACAGCGGCAAAGCCTGCAAATCGGCCTTACGCTGCTGTGCCTGTGGGGAACGTCATTGCAGAGAGGAATGTCCTGAACAGCAAGAGAAGTGTTGTTTGTGTAGCGGTGCTCATCCTGCTGATTCGCCTGACTGTCCTGCACGAGCACAAGAAGTTCAGGTGCTCGAGCTTATAGACAAGCGCAGATGCACCCGGAGAGAGGCTTTTGCCGCAGTCAAGGAGAGAGCCTCAGCCTACTCTAGTGTGGCCGCCAAATGCCCACCCATAATGGATTCTAGTTTGTCCCAGGCTATTACAGCGGCAGTTGAGAAAGCTGTGGCAAATGCAATGGATCGCATTATGGAAACCGTGTCCACGTGCATTTCGCAGGTCATAGCTGCTCAGATGACCAATCTTCTGCAGGCGTCCACCACTCCGCTCTTGTCTTCTTTGGCTTCGCAAGCTACCCCTCCTTCTGTAGTAATCGATTCCGCTCCACAGGGCCAAAAACAATGTGAGCAACAAAAGACCTCTCAGCCCTCTCCTTCGAATAGCGTTATGGACGCATCCTCTATGGATTGTATTGATATGGAGTGTGATCTCCGCGCCCAGAAACGAAGTGGGTCTCCTCTGAATATTGCAGGTCCATCTTGCCCCCAGTCAAAGACAAAGAAAAGTCACACAAGTCAAAACGCTAAGACCAGTATTCTAGAAAAGGCAGTCGCGGCTGCGGCACTTCCGCCAAGATAGGGTTCTTAAGTGTCCTCCAGTGGAATTGTCGATCAATATTCTCAGCTTCAATAGATTTAAACTGCCTATGCAATCAGCTTCTACCAGATTTAGTTGCTTTACAGGAAACATGGCTAACTCCAAATTTCAATTATCATCTCAAGGATTACCATCCGTTCCGGCTTGACCGGTCATCACGAGGGGGAGGGTTGTTATTGCTCATATCTAAAAAGTTTTGCCACAGGGCATGCATTTCTTTTCAATATGCGGACAATGAATGTGAAATCCTTGCGGTTGACCTCAGTGTCCCAGGTCAACAGCCCTTTACGGTAGCTAATGCATATTTCCCGTCTGGTGTGCGTGACACTCGGCCCCTTGACTCACTCATGTCTAGTAGCCGATCTCAGGTTCTATTACTTGGCGACTTCAATTCGCACCATGTGACTTGGGGGTTTAAAACAGACAGCTTTGGTTCTAGGCTATTTGATTGGGCTTCTGGCAACAACTTGATCTGCAACAATTCCGGATTGCCTACGTTTGTTCGCAGTCAATGCCGCTCTGCCCTGGATTTAACTTTTTCCTCCCCAGGAGTCTCCGTTATGTCTTGGGCGCCTGTTGACTGTGCAACAAACAGTGATCATCTACCGATTAGTTTCAAGTTTGCGTGTAAATTAACTCTTCCTGAGCGACATCAGCGCACGTTAATAAATTACAATTGCTTTAAAGACACACTAAAATCAGCCCTCCAAATCACTTCAGACACTCGCGCTCAGATAAGTGCCGAAAGCAAGGCTGCACATCTATGTTCAGTACTGGACCATGCAAGGCAAAAGTCTGAATTTTTGGTTAAGAGAACGAAGGGTGCAATCGCGAACAATTGGTGGAATTCTGAGTGCACGCGTGCATATAGACGACGGAAAGCAGCTTGGAAGAAACTTCTCATCAATCAATGCCCAAAAAATTGGCTGGATTATAAGTATGTTGCAGCAACATTTAAGCGCACTGTCGCCCGTGCAAAGGAGGAGTATAATACAAATCATTATGATTTCCTTTCCCAATCGGGAAGTAAACGAGCCTTGTTTAGTTTCATGAGGCGCAACAAGGTGATTCCTCCGACTGCCAACATTGAATCCCTCGTTCAGTCCCCTGCTGACATCGCAAAGGCCTTAGAAGATATTGCGTGTGGCCTAGAGCTTCGCTTTACATCTGCTTTACCTTCTACTATATTCACATGCACCTCAAGTGATTTCACTGAGGTCTCTATGCCTGAGCTGTCGCAAATTGTTCTGCGCTTATCCCCAGCGGCTCCTGGCCCCGATAAGGTCACTTCATCTATGATCAAAATTTTGTTCAATGAATCTCCTGCAGACCTGTTGGCTCTAATTAACCATTCTATTAAAGGTCCTTGGATACCGCATGAGTGGCGTCTTGCTGAAATAGTTCCATTGCTTAAAAACCAAGGGGAGGGCTTAACTTTAGACAATATACGCCCTATTTCGTTAACATCGAACCTAGTGAAATTGGTGGAAAGGGTCCTTCTCGGCCGTGTCATGTCATTCATTTCAGAAAATGCTGTATTGAATCCATGTCAAATTGGTTTCAGGCCGGGTTGTTCAATTTGGTGTGCTCATACTGATCTTGAGAGTCGTATTAAATTAGCTCGCAATAGAAAACAGTTTGCTGCGCTTGTCACCTTGGATATCAGTAAAGCATACGACAGCGTGGAGCACTCGACTCTATTACTAAGATTACAGGAACTCAACTTCCCAAGCTATTTTGTAGCCTGGATTTCTGTTTTTTTAGAAAATAGAGAATTTTACTGCTGCCAAAATGGTATTTCCTCAAGGAGATTTCCACAGACAAGAGGTGTTCCGCAAGGATCAGTTCTCTCCCCTGTTCTTTTTAACATTTTTCTAAGCTCAATTCCATGCATTCAAAATGTGAAAACTTATGTGTACGCCGACGATATTGCATTTTTTGCATCAGCAGGTGACATTCACACTCTTTATCGAACCCTGCAAAATTACCTCAATGTTCTTGACAACTGGCTAGGAAGAATTCATCTGTCCCTTAATGTGAAGAAATGCGCATTGTTAGTATTTCCAGTTTCTGTTCCTGTAAACATCTGCCTGGTCTATAGAAATAACATAATACCTCAAGTTCAGACGGTGAAGTATCTCGGTGTAATATACGACTCTACTCTCTCCTGGCGGCCACACATTGAGCAAGTTTCTGCAAAAGGAGTTCGGGCCATTGGCATCCTGCGCAGGCTTTGTAGTGCTAGGTCAGGCATGAGAAGGCATACGCTTCTGGTGATTTATAAAATGTACGTCCGCCCAATTTTGGAGTTCGGGTGTGTTTTATTCTCAGGAGCTCCTGCCTATAAACTTCGCCCTCTTGTGCTTTTGGAGCGTGAGGCGTTGCGCCTTTGTCTGGGGCTTCCAAAATATGTCGCCAATGCTGTTCTGCACCTTGAGGCGCGAATGCCTTCGTTATCAGCTAGGTTTCGCCTTTTAACAGTTCAAACATTTTTAAAATTGTGCGACTCCCCTCTTCACGCTTCCAGTATAATATTTCTTAGTCAACCTTCCGCCTTTTTTAGTGCTGCCTGGTCTCGATTTCATACCCCGCAGATATGTTACGTGCAGTCCCTCCTTGATCGCATAAATATCCATTTCACTGATGTCCGCCAAATATATAACAACTCCTCATCTGTCCAGATTGAATTCGATGACATTTTCCCATCGAATGCAAAGCTGCAGCCCTTCCCGCTTCTTCAGGGTCTATTGCTGGACCACCTAAGGTCCTTTCCCTCTCATGTTCTTATTGCTACCGATGCCTCGCAGGATCGCGAAAAGGCAGGTGTGGGAATTTTTTCACCTTCACTGGATTGGTCTTTTTCTCTCCGTCTTCCTGACTTCACTCCAATTTTTCTGGCTGAATTATTAGCAGTAATCTTAGCCTTACGAAAATTAGAATCTACCGTTTCCCAGGTCGTGGTTATGACAGACTCTCTGTCCATTTGCTCTTCCTTATCCTCGCCCACTGACTCTCGGCCATTACGCCTCTTTAAGTTCCTGATTCCGCTGCATCTAAATTCGGTAAGGTTGCTTTGGGTACCAGGTCACATGGGCTTTCACTTAAATGAGGTTGCAGATTCCTTAGCAAGAGCCTCTCTCAGCGGCCCAATTGTTGCTGTCCTACCATCGTGTGCATATACAGCTGCGGTGAGGTTTCGCAGCTACACAATATTTCAGGAATTTGCTGCCTCGGCTCTTACACCGTCTCCCGAATATCAGCATCTTCTGCATCCTTGGAGTAGCAAAGACTGGCGCTCACGCAGACTAGAGGTCTCTTTCACGCGCTTGCGTTGCCGGGTTCCCCTTCTAAATTTCTACCTTCACAGATCTGGCCTGGCAGCTTCCCCACTGTGCCCTCTTTGTGCCGAACCTGAGACAATAGATCACTTCCTGCTGTTCTGCCGCCGCTTTTCTCATTTGAGGAAGCGTCTTTTGCAAATTCCATTTCATCAACTGGGCTTGCCTGTGTCTTCCGCGGTTGTTCTTTCCATTGGCGCTTCTTTGCTTGGACGAAGCGACAGGAGTGTGCGCTATGCTGTGCAAAATTTTCTTCAAGAAACGCAGCGACTCCCATTCTAATTTCTTTTTCCTGATCTCTGTCAGTAAGACATTGCAACATTACAGGCATTGTGTACTATTATGCACATTAAGCAATTGTCCCGTCTTCGATCTCCAAGTTAACTGGACCCCTTTCCTTCCCTCTTCCAATCTATCAGACTACATACTATTTCCACTGCTTTTCCCGTCAAAAATTTCCTGTATCCAGTAATTAACCGCCTGTGTCTTGGCCACTCCCCCGTAGTGGGTATGTGCCAGCAACGTCTGAGGCCTTCCTTCCTTCCTTCCTACTTGCTGCTGATGGCCGGTGCGGAGGGAGATGCGTGGTGGTGGTGCGCAGATGTAGGGTTCCTGTCGTAGCTCAGAGTAAAAAAACTTGTGAAACAAACATAAACTAGCAATGTAGCTTCGATGAGCAATGGTAGGTAGGCTGGACTGTGATTTGAGGGATGATATGCTGATATCAAAAGAATACGATGAATGAATGAATCTAGTTGCTCGGTTTTGAACTGCTTCAATTGAATTACAGAGATATGCTTGCTTTGGAGACCAGATGGGAGATGCGTATTCTAATTTTGATCGGACTAATGATTTGTATGCGAGGAGCTTGACATGCTGAGGTGCAGAGCGTAGGTGACGCTTTAAGAATCCTAGTGTTCTGTTGGCGGATGATATGATGTTTGAAATATGCGTATTCCATGTAAGATCATGACAAATATGAACACCAAGGTATTTGTATGATTGGACAAGATCGAGAGGAACGTTAGATATGCTGTATTGGAACAGAAGAGGGTAACGGCGACGATGGAACGACATATATTTGCATTTACTTGTGTTAAGTGTCATTAGCCATTCACTGAACCAGTCTTGTACATGAGTTAAATTGTTTTGAAGGAATTGTCGGTCAAAGGTGTTAGTGACTGTTCTGTAAATAACACAATCATCAGCAAACATCCGAATATGGCAATCTAATTTCTCAGGTAGGTCGTTAATATAAATTAGAAACAAGAGTGGCCCAAGGACGGATCCTTGGGGCACGCCTGAGGAGACTGGTAGGAGGTCAGACATTTGGTTATTGACAACGACTGATTGGAAGCGGTGAGTTAAGAATTCTTTTATCCATGCTAGTATGTCGGGATGCAAGTTTAGGCGAGAGAGTTTCAGAAATAAGTGGTTATGAGGTACCTTGTCAAATGCTTTAGCGAAGTCGAGAAAAATTGCGTCAGTTTGGAGGTTAGCATCAAGATTGGCATGCAAGTCATGAACGTAAAGTGCTAGTTGACTTTCACATGAGTATCCTTTGCGAAATCCGTGCTGCGATGAGTGAAAAAAGTTATTTGAATCCAGAAAATGCATTGTTAAAGAATAAATGACGTGTTCCATGAGTTTACATGGTATGCTGGTGAGTGATATGGGTCGGTAATTAAGTGGTGAATCTTTGTTACCCGACTTGTGGACCGGAACGACCTTCCCCACTTTTCAGTCATGGGGTATGACACCTGTAGAAAGAGACTGTGAGAACAGCAGGCATAAAAATTTGGCAGAAGTATGGTTAACGTTTTTTAGTACCTTGGTGTTGATTTCGTCAAAGCCGGCAGATGATGACAGTTTTAGTTTATCTATGAGACATGATATGCCGGCCTCAGAGAAAGTAACGGCTGGCATTAAACTTCTTTGGTCATTTGCTGTCATGAGGGGGGGGCGGTTCCTGTTCATGAGTGAATACAGATGCGAAAGCAGAATTAAATATGTTAGCACACTCGACATCAGAAACAGCACGCCCGGAATCATCAGTTAAGGTAATAGTGCGTATAGATTGCGGATTTAAAAGCTGCCAGAAGTGGACCTGGGGACTATACAAATTATTGATCACGTTGGTTGGAACAGAAACAATTGTCCGGGGACATCCAGGGCCTGTTCTGAGCCATTTGCTCTGTTTCAATCAGCGGCGCCGATAAAATTGTAGGCATTGCACTTAGCGCCCTGAAGAAAACACTACCGACGCAATTAGGATAACACTAGCACGACAGCCCGCCATCACTGCGCCATTATACAGGATGTTTCACCTAAGTCTTTAGACAATTTTTAAAAATAGGCGTTTTGAGTTAGAAGAGCGCTCTTTTCGGCATAGCATTGTCAGCGGTGAATTACATCAAAATGCAGCTAAGGCAGGCGTGCAAACTAACAGGCTTGTTAAGTAACAAATAATACTTCACTTTTAACCATTACTGTTAGACTCCTTAATTATTGAGAGGCGTGTAGCCCACCTTTAGTGGTATCGATATCAGTTTTTTTGAATTTAGAAAACGCAGTTGCCCTCGGCGCTGTGGCCCAACAAATTCTGCCTAAATCCTGCCAAAATACATGCACTTTCGAGAAGCTTGCAGGCAAAGCCACCTCTCCGGTGCACGTAACTCGTCGAAACAGCCAAGATTTGTAGGACAACAGCGCCGAGGGTAACCGCGTTTTCGAAATACTAAAAACTGATATCGATATTACTTACGGTGGCCTACACGCCTCTCGCTAATTAGGAAGCCTAATAGTATAACAGTTTAAAAGGTAACTATTATATAAACTATTTAACCGACCTGCTATATTTAGGATGTCTTAGATTTATTCTGACGTACAACACTGCTGACAACGCTATGCCGAAAAAAGCGCTCCTACAACTCAGAAAGCCTATTTTTTTTAAATTATGTGAACTCTTAGGTGAAGCACCCTGTATAAACGATGCGCGGTCGCTCGCTCTTCCCAACAAATTGACCTTGTCTGATCGTATAAGTATACGCTCGTGGCTGGCTCTTGTAAGTTATTTGCTTTCATGAGAGGGTTACCATTCTTGACGCCGCTTTCCATCCATGAGAGGAGTACGAAACACCCACCGTTACTGCTGTAAATTTCCAAGAAAGCACCTGCCTCCGCGTCCCCCCCCCCCCCCTTTTTTTACTGAGAAATGGTTGAGGGTAATCCGCGAAAAGGTTCTTTGCTCGGATCCATGCCAGAATTTACCGTGAGGACGTTTTGCTGATCGCACGTTGACCTGCCCTACCACCTTTACAGGCTGCGAGGTCGTTCGAAACTGCAGCTTAGCCCGCGAGGGGCGCAGCGGGGTTTGCGGAGCTTCTCCCAAGCGGACACCCCTAAAGAATGCCGGGCGCCAGGCCGGGGGGCGCTTGTACCCATTTTTACCGGTGGGTGTCCGGCGGTGGGTTTCGAACCAACCACCTCCCGCAGCAGAGACGGGCGCCCAACCAACGAGATTAACGACGTTGTCTATATATTTTTATGTACAGTTAACAAGGTAACCGACAAGTTGGAATAATGTAATCATGAAGGTAGCCACAAACACTACTTAACGAAAATCCCTTGGTGCTCGAACCGGACGAGAGAACTGCAAGAGACACAGTGAGCCCTATATGTTCTTGGCTACTACATAGTTCAGCAACTAGTCTACTAGTAGTGCCGACCGATAAATTTGATGTTGCACATACCTCCTCAACGGGGCGGATGTGGAGTTTGTCGAGAATTACGCGTCCCGCAAGTGCGCGATAAGCGGGACACTTGTGTCGTCTTATGGGCATCAATTAGATCAGCAACCGTGTTAAAAATACCCAGCTGCAGCAGTCGATCGGAGTTGGTGTATGCCGGCAGGCCAAGGGCCACCTTGTATGCTGATATAATGATGCTATTAAGTGCCTCTTTGTCCCTGCGACGCTGATGATGGGTACCCGAAGCGCGCCGTAAGGGAAGGGAAAAAAGGAGCGAGTGAAAGAAGAAAGAGGTGCCATTGTGAAGGGCTTAGGTGAGATGGATGCGACGCTTGCATTGGAGAGGGGCAGATGTGCGCTCCGTCACCGCGTTGGGGAGAGGAGGAAAGGAGGCATCCAAGATATGCTGGCTGATGATGATGATACCAACTTTATTTTCCACCAGATAAGGAGGCCCTCTACTCCCCATACACGGTACGCAGGCCTGGGGGACGGGGACCGGGTCCTCCGCGACTAAAAGCAGGCAAAGTGGTCTTGACTCCTCGTGGCTTCTTCAGCCAGGCGGATGGCTTGTTGCTGTAGAGCATGGACCTTCCTCCCCTGCAGGGCGTTCCAGGTTTCTGTACAATTTATATTTTCTTCAGCTCCTGGGGAGCTAGCGCAATCCCAGATTCTGTGGTCGAGGGTCCCTATAATCCCACAGTGCTTGCCCTTATCGTCTTGTCTCACATCTCTCTGAAAATGATACGCCCAGACCAGGTTTACGAAGTTCCCAGCTTGGACGCGCCGCCGTGCGATCACATCACTATTGTTTAGACTTTTATCCGGTGATGATACCAGTCTCCTCTGTCACCTAAAGTTTTCAACAATAATTTTGCAGACGCTCGTCCACGTTCCGGCAGTCAGGCGGCTCCACAGTTACCCGGAAATAGAGGGCTCGGGCGAACTCGTGCGCCGCGTCGTTGCCAAAACGGAGGCGTGTACGCGAGTCCAATTTAGGCTACTTTTAAAGCGAAAGCTTTACTTGCCGCGAACTTGCGATTTCATCACGGCGGTGCTCCGAGGAGCCACATGACGTCACCACGCGTGCCTCGCCGCAGATATTTCACTCTCTCTCTCTCCTCCAGTCGCTACTACGCACGCGCCCCTAGTAGCACCGAGCCTCAGGAGTTCTGCCGCAGCGCACCGCCGCGCCTTTCCTCAAAATCCAACTTCCTGTTTTCAGTTTTCTCTTTCTTCTTTCCCGCCCTCCTTTATCCCTTCCTATACGACGCGGCTCGGGTGTCCACAGAGATATGCCAAATGGTTACTATTCTTCGCGCGCTCGCGGTGCCATCTGGCATGACGTCACATCGCGCGGCTCGCCGCCGCCGTTTGGTATGGCATCACACCGCGTTCCTCGTCGTCGCGTCAAGCGCAGTTGGAGTATAGAGGATGTCGCTTTGGCCGACGTGATGTCGCCGTGCAGCGCGCGCACGCGCGTTACGTCGGAGTATAAACGCGCCTTTACTGAGCCTGCGCTTAACCGCTAACCAACGTATTCGGTGGCGGCATCTATGGGAGCCACTGAAACCCCCCGCACACTCACCGCTACCACTACGCCACGACGGCTCAAGCTTTAACCATGAATAAAGGCGCATCTAGTTAATGCACTCTTCCGATGCAGAAGTCGCCGCGCTTTGGCTACGTGTATCCTGGCTTAACAAAGCTAGGCTATCAGCAATTTTTCTGTTTAGCCGCCTACTGGACAGAATCCTTGCAGCTTCCTGCAAGATAATACGTTTTCCAAAATTATACATGGCCGTCGCGCTATCGCTAATTATAGAATTCGCTTCCGTTCCAACGCAAGCCAGCGCTACAGCAAGTTCTTAAGCTGTTTCCTTGTTGCGGCGGCACGTCAGGAGCATCGGTCGGCTCAGTGGTCGGCGGCCGCGGTGCCCCATATCGGCAGCCACCACTAGGTGTGCTGCCTACTCCCTCCGTGACATTATGCACCTTGACCGTGTGGAGTGGGAAAGCCTCTGCTGGAATTGCATGCGCGGGGCATCAAAATGGGTCCTGCATAAAACGCCACCTGCCGCGGTGGCTCAGTGGTTAGGCGCTCGGCTACTGATCCGGAGTTCCCGGGTTCGAACCCGACCGCAGCGGCTGCGTTTTTAAGGAGGCAAAACGCTAAGGCGCCCGTGTGCTTTGCGATGTCAGTGCATGTTAAAGATCCTCAGGTGGTCGAAATTATTCCGGAGCCCTCCACTATGGCACCCCTTTCTTCTTTGACTCCCTCCCTTATCCCTTCCCTTACGGCGCGGTTCAGGCGTCCGCCGATATAGGAGACAGATACTGCGCTATTCCCTTTCCCCCAAAACCAATTAATATTGTTATTATAAAACGCCAGTGCACTGTGATGCTTTCAGCCTAACGCTAGATGTGTTCGATGCGGCGCCTGCTGTGGAGACCGCCGGTCGCTCGACCACAAACGTAGCCAGGGAGATGCCGCTTTTCGCTTTCGACCAGTGTTAACCTCAGCTAACTCACCAGCAATATTTTTAGGAAAAGAAATGGCGCAGTAACTATCTATCATATCTCGGTGAACGCCAGAACCACGCCGTAGGGAAGAGATAAAGGAGCTAGTGAAAGAAGAAAGGAAGAAATAGGCGCCGTAGTGGAGGCCTTCGCAATTAGTAGTAGCAGTGGTTTATTAAAATATTTATAAAAGGGTAGGAGAAGATTTTTGCTAGCCCCGGCATCAACCAAAGATACTCAAGCACCTGAGCTGGGCAGCGGAAATTTAGGATAGCAAGCAGAATGAGAAATGAAATGAAAGTGGAGGGAACAGGACGAGAGGATTTGAGTAGAGGTAATATAGACAATCTATTTACACAGTATAAAATGTGTACAGGTTGCGCGTGTGATTAGTAATTGGGATTAAAATTGAAAATTAGATTTCGAGGAAAGGAAATGGCGCAGCAACTGTCTCAAATCTCGGTGGACGCCCCCACTGCGCCGAAAGGGAAGGGAGAAAGGAGGGACAACAGAAAGAAGAAAGAGGTGCCGTAGTGGAGGGCTGCGTAACAATTTCGACCACATGGGGCTCTTTGACGTGCACAGACTGCAGTCGCGGGAGCTCAGTTCGTTGCAGTTACGACAGGCTAGTCAGATTTTCAGGCTGGTTTTTGCGTGCAAGGTGCTCGTAGTGACTGCGAAAACCTCCTTGTGCTGAAAGCCGTGTACTTGGTGACTTGAAGTGAGTGTTACACATGACATCCTGCTTTGCACCCGGCTGCACAAGCGGCAACAGAAATGACGCCACTGATAATCATTTTTTCACACCACCTGACGATGGCAGCCACTTAATAAATGAGAGCAGATACTAGGGACAACTTCTGTGAGGGAGAAGAAAGAGAAAGGCCCTTGCACTGAAGGAAGGAAACAGCAGTTACAGCCAAGGAGCCCAAAGAGCACTGGTCGATCTCCTGCCTTTGCAGCGCCTCGGGTTCGTGTCTGCAGCACGTGGCATGACAGGGCACAGCTCGATGCGTGTGCACTAAAACAGTTCTGTCGTTACATCCGATAATGTAAAGTGCTATAACCGACGAAAAAACATAGACACTAAGCTGCTTGGACGGCATGAGACACGCAACACGTAAGAGAAGTGCTCCAAGTTTATTATCATGTTCTTTTCAACCTCATTGCGTGCACCGTTGTGCCGTGCAGCTATGGGCGCGGCGCTGCCTGTCGTTACGGAGGTGTAGCAGACGACGCTCTAGATGCGTAGAAAAGCACGACCGCAGCGCCGTTAGTTCCAGTGATGTCCACAATAGGCACGTCAACAAGCACCGGGTGTCGGAAGCTACGAAACTGAAATTGTGTGCATTGAATCTCGACCGCATTCTTCTGCTTTGTCCAATATTATTCCTCTTCTAAATCATTTTCAACCACACTTGAAAACAAGGATTTTGTCCTCGCATAAAAAACCACGGCGCTCATCGCAATGGTACAGCAGGAACTGCAGGCATCACTTATCTCGTCTGCTTCCGCCTCTTCTTTAGTAGAACTCCCGTAGAAAGCTTTGTATACTTTCGAGCTGCTTCTCTTGCTCAACTCCATCTTCATTTTTTTGTTAACCTTGAATGATTGACGTTCTCACTTAAAAAAAAAGTCTTCTATCGTAGCCAGGCAGAATCGTGTGGACGTCGCCGACACCCAGGCTCCGCGAAGGTAAACGTGAAATGAATGCCCGCACTGGATTTAACCGCGAGCAAGCACCCGAATATTGCCGACATGTTCTTTTGTGCATGTGCAAAACAAACCGAAAGTGCAAGAAAAAATGTCTCGAGGTCTCGCTACTTCTCGAGCCAATCCCCCGCTGTGGATATCCGCCATTAAGCACGAAGATATCATCATCATCATCTCGAGTCAGCTGCTCGAGCTTTCTGTTCTCGAGCGACACGAGACATCGAACGGACGCCATCTTTTCTTTAGAACCGTTCCTTCATGTGGCACCGCGAAGTTAGGTGCGTCCACACCATCCCTCGCGACCAGTCCGATGCTGAGCTCCTTCAGAGTGGTTCTGTACATCAGCTCGCGATGCAGAACGACCTTGGCCAAGGAGCTGACCGCTGCTGTAAGAGCGAGAGCTGCCGGAACATCGCAACCTGTGCCGCGCTTCCATCTGGGCAGCCACCGGATGCCGAGCTCGTCAAGCGCTTCGTCGCCTCGGGGCCACGGAGCACAAGTACCATCGCAGCAACCTGTGCCGCGCGGCCATCTCGGCAGCCTCCGGACGCCGAGCTCGCCAAGCGCTTCGTTGCCTCGGGGCCACGGAGCACAAGTACCATCGCAGCAACCTGTGCCGCGCGGCCATCTCGGCAGCCTCCGGACGCCGAGCTCGCCAAGCGCTTCGTTGCCTCGGGGCCACGGAGCACAAGTACCATCTCGGGAACCTGTGCCGCGCGGCGGTCATCACGGAGCCCTTTTCGGTGTTTACATCACGGCTTTCAATCGCGTGGCAGGAAAAATTTTAGACGAAATTTTCTCGGCAATAAATGTTTCTTTTTTGCTTTTGGACAGAGATCAACATAGCCAGAAAAAGCAACAAAATCAGCTTTGTACTAATTACGGAAGTTGTGTGGAGTTGTCCCCAGTGTCCCTTTAACATATGCTGGTAGTCGGCTGCTGCAGGGATATACCGAAATAGGAATTTATGAAAGGCACGAAACAATTATCGGCGTCGCGTCCTCCTTTCGAAGAGTTGGCTCGTTTTTCTGAATGATGCCCAACACGGTTGCAACCATCGCTACCTCTCACACCACCTGTTTGTTTAATGGTCCCGGCGAGTGCCGTCGAATATAACGACAGCATGCAACGGAGCCAAGGTTCTCTCACGGCAGGTCCCACCTGCGGTCTTGTACCATGGGACCTCTCGCTGTATATTCATGCAGCTTCTTTTGGAATCACAAACTATCAACTTCAACTATCTTTCCATGTGGCCACAAAGTGCTGCATCCGAGGCTGTGACTGGCGAATGCAGTTCTGTTGTCGCATTACGGTAGAGTGTCACTGAAGGAGCAGCCATCATTTATGGGGGTGCATGCCTTACTCTGGCTGGAGCTATACCGAAGTGTCTCCCTTTTGTATAACACCACGTGGAACTCAGCGGTCACTCGTGACCAATTTGCTGCTTTTAACGCCATTCCTAAGCGACTGTTGTCTGCGTCTGCCAGGTTGATTCACCGGCCTCATTCACTGTTTTCTCAACTACGCAGACGGCTGTACCTGAAGTTTATGGGCGTCCTGCGCGAGTTCGTCGGGTCCTGCTACGCCGTGGAAAGAGGCGACGACAGCTTCGATTTTGTTTTTTACTAATATTTCGTTATTTGTAAATTTGATGTAATTGTAAATTGTGTTGTAATTTATTAAATGTGAAGAACGCATCAGTCGTCTCATAATTCCTTCAACAACATATAAGCGTTCTGTGAGCCCTTACCTACTCGGGGGGACTGTTCATTCGTCAAAAAAGGGTCAAACTGCAGGTAGAACAGAATTTGAAAAAAAAAAATTGAGGCAACTTTTCGTTTTGTTTACGGGGTTTAACGTCCCAAAGCAAATAAGGCTATGAGGTACGCCTTGGGGGAGCATTTTAAGCTCTGCCTGAAATATATGACGCCGTAGCCCAATGGTTTAATTCCTATATATGAAGGAGGTCATTCTCTACGTTGATCCCTGGGAGTCCTCATGCCCCTCCTGGCGCAGTGGTGCAGCGGTTAAGCGATGCGTCGGTGTCCTGCGATGGAAGGAGTTCCAAGCGGCGGGCCTCGTGTGCGGCCCAGGTTGATCTTTCCGAGCGACCAATCAATTTAACTGCCAACAGCCACGGTGGGCAGTTTTCTCACAGTCGGCTTCAGGTGGCCGGGTTGTGATGACAGTGCAAGGTCACGTGACCTAGGTGGCCCACCTGCCTCCTGGGTCGCTGTTGGGGCATCACCTGCCGGAGTCATGCTCGTGAATCTTCGCTCACAACACCGACTCCGACAGCGACGACAGTAAATTTTCTCGACAATGGGGTCTTTGACGCTATCGCGTTAATACTTCGAGAGGCTACAAAAAAGACTGAGTGCACCTACGCATGGTAGACCAATTATTCAGCTGTATGATCCACAGGTCAGGAGAAATAATTCACTTTACGTCAAAAAATCGGAGAATCGGCTTCTGTTACTGCTCCTATGTCCACAACTGCTATTCGTGACTTTCGGTGAATATGTTGATATGACACTCGCTCTGCTCTCGAAGCACTGAAACCAACCCCGGCCCACCCAGGACTCGCTCCGACAGTTCAAAGTCCGAAACAAAGGACTATCCTGTAGGAACCAACGCTTAATTGGCAATGTTTACACGCATTACCGACCGGACCTTGGCATTTGCTAAAGGCCAGACTCATGGAGCTCTGCGCAGACATTAAGATGAAAGACAATAAAACATCAGTATAATGCAAAATTTTAGGTGTATTCAATCGCTTCGAAGTTCTTGAATCGAATACTAATATTCCTAACGTCATTGAGCTTGGGTTTCGTCGATTCAGGACGCCCCTGAATATTTTACCGCGCTCAAAGCAGCACTCCTGACGCGTTCCAATAATCTGGAAGGCAAGTTCAGAAGAAATAATTTCATTCTGCGTTGTATTCCTGATGCAGCTGAAACACGGAATTAGGAGAGAAAGCACTTGCTTCATTTTCAAACGCACTCTGCGGCGAATCCGCGCAAATAGGTATACAGGGCGTATTTTTTAATTTTAATAGATTTTTATTTTAAAACCTGCGTGATACATCGGTCTGCTCTCTTTAGCTGGATTACACAGGAGGAGAGACATTATACGCCTCATGTGAATCAGTAATTAGACGATTAATTAACGTCAATTAGGTAACAAACATTTTTTTTAAGGGGCACGGTTTTATTGCGAAATTGATTGCCGTCAAATGGAAAGAGAGCCCTGGTTTTAAATTTTCTTAATCCGCAATGTTTTTTCAAATATCGAACGCCAAAAATGCGCAATTGATGCCTTTTTATGTTGGCTTTGCCACATTATTTGAATAAAAAAAGGCATCGCTGCGCGTCATATCGCCGCTGTAATCAGGTTAGCTACTTCTACATAATCAATTACACCAGATGCGTCTGCATTTGATTTGGAAGAAGTGCGAGAGATGCCATTTTAGAGATATGCAATAAACCCACCTCAACGAGCTTTCAAAAATATATGATTGACTTTATATGTTTAGAACCACGTTGCCGATTCAGGGAACAAACGCAGCTCACCTTCGGTGTTGACGGCCTTCAGTTTCGTATTATAACCGTGCCCCATAAGATTGAAAATAAAAAGCTTATTTGTTAATTTTAGTTAATTCATAGTTTACTTCGTTATTCTTATGAGGTACTCTTTGCGCTCCTTGCTCTGCTGCCCAGCTCGATAGAAGACACCAACGTATCTCTCGGAGTCATTAAAATATAAAGCTGCAAAGATTAAAATCACGCATAAAACGCGTCAACTGACTTGGCACTTTTTCAGCATCAAATTTTAGCCCTTATAATAAATTTTAGTTTTTCGGATGCAAGCGAATATTATTAGAGCTCCGTACGTAGCTAATAAGGGAGAATATTTGCATATGTGAACAGCTTTTGATCAGTCACGCGTTTAGCACGCAAGAAACTAACATAATAATTCGTGAAAAGCCTACCTTAGTCCCCAAGGTTCCCCTTTCGGCATTACATGCTGGTCGTTATTTGAACGTTCTACATCTTTAATTCTGAAACTAATAGCATTAAGGAACTGCGAGCTCAACCCGCTGCAAAAGTGCACAGAGCTGCCCCTTCCCCTCTACGCAACGAATATTTCGATAAGCGAAAAAACATGGAATCCACAGTATGACACGAAGGGAAGTGCGCTGCCTTACCGCCTTCACACAAAGCCATTCTGCTAGGTGGTGCAAGAAGCATTCGTAACACATGCAAATTATTTAACTCCGCTGTCAACAATTGGGAAGATAGCATCACAGTCACAGAATTTTGGCTTGAATCTAACGTACCTTACATAGCAGTGAGGTATTTGATGATTTGTCCCGGTTTACAGTTCACCAATGCGATCGCAACTTGCGACCAGGCGGTGTCACGTCAGCTGTGTGTAAAACCATACATTGAAACCATTTTCCTTTCTTCTTTCACTCCCTACTTTATCCCTACCCTTACGGCGCGGTTCAGGTGTCCAACGATATATGAGACAGATACTGCGCCATTTCCTTTCCCCAAAAACCAATTATTATTATTATTAAACCATTTTATGCTATCGACCTCCCAATTACGCTTTTAACTTCACATCCGAGCGGCATAATGTGTTTAACTATGTTATCTGACGTCCAACAGCACCCATATTATTCCAAGGCAACTTTAACTTTCCTAACCTCACTTTGTCTCCGAAAGTGATTCCAAAAAACATTATCTGTGTTGCAGGACAGTGGATTCTTGAAACTCTGTTCAATTTTTTCCCTCTTCTTGGCTGCCAACGCAAATTTATTATTAACTTCCGATCCCGATCTGGTTTCAAACTTTACCTACTTGAGCCGGCCTAAGGGACCGTTTGTTGCTTTCGTCTAGCTTCGACATTCAAGCTAACAAAGCTGACAAGGAAGTCAAGCAAATCCGTGATGGCAACAGAGATGACTTTCAGGCCAGCACTGAGGAACATTATACATTTCTCGAAGTATTAACAAATTTTTATATCCGAGCCACACAAACCAACCGGAGCATTTTCATCGCTAAAATTTACGAAAGGAAAAATAGATTCCTTTATGCACCATTACAACGTATCCAAAAGCGCTGTTGTACAACGCACGCATCACAAAGCTTCCTAACAGAAAAAAACCCTTTTCCGATGCTCTTTTCCTGCAGCATTCCTTGTCACACGTGTTCGTAAACAATCCCCGCAAATTTTGGCGAATCTTCAATCCTTCAATTGAACTGTGAGGTACAAACGGTATCTGACCACCGTAGTGGTATGCCCCACTAGTGAGTAGTATGCCAGAAAATTATATTTAAGGCCGATCTTCCCGCTACTCTTACCTTGACGTTATTCTCCTTTATCCAGTACCTCTTGTTTTCTTAACCTTTCTCCAAAATTTCCTGGACAACTGGAAATTTGTGCTAGCACAGACAACCACGGAACTCGACGTAAAATTAAGCGAGGAGATGAAAGCACCCCGTATTTCCTCCACTTTCTCCTTCTTCTTCCGGGAGCTCCCGCCGAAACAATTGAATTGTGGTTGTTGCTCTTGTTGTTGTAATTGTTGTTGTTGTTGTTTTTGTTTTCTAAAGACACATCGCTCACACCCACACTGGCTAGAAAATTGGGAGGCATAGAAAGTCTATTCTACTGTGCAGTTTCGTTTCCAAAAAAGAAGCAAGAAAGCAGAAATACAAACATGCACATAACACGCGGGAAAGCACCTACGGGGCCGCGCATTATACTTTAAAACTTAAAAAGGCAGCCGGCAAGATTCCAGTGAGAACTTTTGAATGGTGGGACAGACAGACCTGCGGCAGAGCCCATTATGGTGGCGCCAGTGACAGCAAGAGCGGCCAGCTCAAATTAAGGTCAATCTGCTGCAAGGGCTCCTGCAACAAATTCCTCTTAAAGAAGAGCAGTGCACAAAAAAAATGGTAGGGTTTAAACGTAGTTAAACCAAGTAGACGTGCCAAAGCATGTGCTAAGCCTGGTTGTCTCATGGTTTTACTTTCCTGGGTCGTCGGTACTTATCGCGACGATTTTAGGCTGAGGTTAAACTCTGATCGAGGTTAAGCTGATCAGATGTTTGCGCTGCAGATGGATATTGATGAAGACGTCGATGTGCACATCGTTATGCACTGCACGCAGACGTAATTTTGATTCTGGAAACTTCGCTTACTCGAATTAGGTCATTCTCTGTCAAACATTTTGTGTATTCCGAGCCGATCGCATTTGAGGCGGGTGTGGTGCCTTGTTAACATTTATTTATATCAATGAATTCATCGGGCACATGTGTCTCACCAAACAGTGTTATTTGCAGTGTTGGCGGCAACCTGAACAGCATCACCCAAATGCTGCTTTTTGCTGCCACACTGTAGGCTTTTATGCATTCTTGGCGCAATTGTAGATCATCCCAGCGAATGAAAATGGTTTAGCCCTTCTGGCTGCCAAGTGTGTCTTCTGTTTTTCTCTTTTTTCGCCGCTAGCTATAGGCTGGATTGTGTTGCGACTTCGTGTTTGCACGTATATACATATTTCTTTAGTTTATACCTTAGTTGGTTAAGATTTCAACTTTCTATTTGAATGCAAGTCTTCAACATGTGTAATCGAACAGTTTGTTCTGATGCCTGCACTTAGTTTCACTTGATATGTTTTGCATGGATTCCAACTAGCTTTTAGCTAGAGCTCCAGATGTTGTTTCAAATTTAATTTCTATAAGTGTTCCGAAATAAACTTCTCTTGAATTGAACCAGTGAGCTTGAAAAGTTGCATGAACTGTGAAACGAATTAAGGAAAGAGACTGCCGGCATTGTGAAATGCGTTCTGAGGAAGCTGCTCTGAGAAGTGTCAAAGTACAGACTGCTGTAGCAAACACTATGGTGGCATGGTCACCGAATGTTCTGCACTAAATGAGGAAAACAATCATTAAAGGCGGGTTACGTCGCGCTGCCTGTTCAATCAGATGCACCAAGATCTTGTCCTCTGATTATGAACTAGCATAATCGTACAGTTTCAGAAACGATCAAAACAAGACGCTTTGCTTGAAAAAGCCAGAAAATAAAGACTCAAAACAAGAGACCTGGGTCTCTTTTAACACATGGTGTGTAGATAAATGAACACTGGTATCCGTCACTGAAGAAGCTGATGGACATGACAAAGGCTCGAAAAGAACACCAGCAGTAGATAGTTTATGTTTTATGGGGGTGCAACGTCCCAAGGTGACTCAGGCTGTCAGGAACGCCGCAGTGAAGGGCTCCGAAAAAGACTGCACAGAGGAAAGAAAAAAGAACAAAAAACCGCCGTGTTATCCTGTTTTCACTCAGTGTCGAGTGCTGTCAGATAATAGAACAAAAATCACTCGTGAAATCATTGAAGCTCATGAAATCCATAAATTCAAAGATGAATGCGTAAGCGTTGCCTCAATAGCTCTGTCTGATAAAGAACTACGTTTCCTTGATGAGAATAGAAAAACGTGCGCAGCTGGTCTTGTGCCACTGTAGACCTGTGCTCAGGAATTGTCATTTTCGTCAATCTGTTTTGCGTATCTGCCTTTTCATTTGAGATTGGTTGCCACTGTATTTAAGTAGCGAAAACCACCTCAATAAACCTGTTGTAAGTTCAGCGCCGTGTCTGTGCACTTGTCACGTCCTTTGTCCCCTGCGCTGCTGAAAAAACCGCTGACGAGTGAAGGCACGGAGGGGACCCAAGGACATGTTCCTGGAAAGTTTTTAAAGTTTTCGAGCAGCCAGCTGCGCAGAAGTACGACCCTTTACGTCACTGAAGACTTACATGAAAATATATTCGTGACTAATCAATACTCCACACTATGTTTTAACAAAACACAAGCGCATCGCAAAAGCGCGCTGAAACGGACAGGGAGAGCAGCAGACACGACCTGCTCACGCTTCGCGGCCTGGCCAACAGGCGGCGCAGCCAATGCCATGAGCATGGCCTATAGTTATCATGCGTCTGTGTCAAAGTATGTGCTATGTAAAATGCGTTTGATCGTCCATCATATATCCCAGCATGGCGACAATCTTCCTTGTTGAACACGTCTGCTGTACACCTAAGGCACTTGACTAAGAAGCAAACAAGTGGAGTTTTTTTTCTCGTAATTCAATGAGAAAAAATTTTTAATTGCTACAGCTCCGGCAAGATAGAGACTTGGGACATACTGTGAATGGAACATGTGCATTTGTCAGCAAAATGCTTGGTGTCAGTGAATGGACAGCGTTTAATGGAAAGAAGGAGAGGCAAGAGTAAGCAGGTGGAAGTGGTCGACACCCAGCACAGAATGGCCAGGAAGTGGAGATTCGTGGCGTAGCACCCTGTATGACAACTTCCCAGAGCTGGCATTGAGGTCATGCATGCACAAATTTTCCCGCCACAATGTTAGATGCTAACTACATGGCATATGCTTTAAAGGGGTCCCAGGCACAAAGTTTTACGGTGTCGGTTTTTCTGCCTTGAAAGAGGCCTTGGGCCCTGGCAATCATGAACATAAGCCCAGAACACTTGTGTACAGTGTGAATAATTAATTACAAACCACTTTGTACACAAAACCTTTGGTCTCAGTTAGCACCATCGCTGAAGTGAACAACCCCTGAGTTTAGCGACGTCACAATAATTAAAGCAAGTGCACGATGACATCCGTCGATGTGGGTGGAAATGGTTTGGTCTATGGGGGTTAAACGTCCCAAAGCGACTCAGTCTATCAAGGACGTTGTAGTGAAGGGCTTCGGAAATTTCCACCACCTGAGGTTCTTTAATGTGCACTGACATCCCATGGTACACGGACCTCTAGAATTTAACCTCCATCGAAATTCGACCACCGCGACCGGGATCGAACTCCCGTCTTTCAGGTCAGCACTCAAGCGCCATAACCACTGAGCCGCGGAGGCAGCCCAATGTGGGTGGAAATGACGAGAGGCTCATCGGACAGCATTAGAAACAGCAATAACTTATGTTCCCCTCAAAGAATGTGCCAGACACTTGCGAGATGGCAACTTCTTACGCCCATGAAAGAAATCGTACGGTAACTAACCCCTACCTCCTCTCCCACTACCGACCCATCCCACCTTCCTGCCCTGTGTGCAATGCACAAACGGCAAACCTGACTGATATCTTCGGGATCTGTCCGGCTTCCCCTCCACCCAGCAGGCCGGAGCCAATCCAAACATGGGAGGACTGGGAGACCTCACTACGCTCCACAGATCAGGCACGACAGAAGATCGTAGCCACCTGTGCGGACAGCGTCATGGACCTTTTAGCCATGAACGTTTGAGTGCGGTGTGGTCGTGCGGGGACCCAGGGGTCCTGGGAGGCCCAAATTCCTCTGCACAATAAAGTCTTTCTCTGTCTCACTCTCATGCCGTTCATTGCGTTTAAAATTTTGTGTCTGCACCCCTTTAAGGACTATAGACACCAAATTTTTTCTTGCGTGTTTTCTTCTTTCAAACGATATCTTAGACATTCGTATACATGAAGCACTCTGTGGTATTTGTGTACGACCGCTAAATAGGTTATAATTGAATTTCTTCTTCACGCTGTTTCGGTTTCGTCGACAGAAGGACGACTGTGACGTCAAGTTGATGTGATCAACTGGAAAAACTTGTAAGGGCCAGTGCGGGTGGCACCATCAAGGGACACACAGGGACGGCTGACAACACTGGAGGAAGAGGGGATGCGTGGTTGGCTATGGCGTGAATGTGCGTAAGGTGGGCGCGGGCAGCGCGGGAGTGATCCGAGTTGCGTGGTCGAAGTGGGCTCAAGTGTGAGCTCGGTGCGCGTTGCATTAGGTGCGCGAACCGCGGATGACTAGTGGGGGACTCCGGCACGAGGGACTCTGTGAGCGTGTGTAATAAATCATCCCTTGACACGCGGGGGCCCGTCCGACGGAACCAACATGGAGACCAATGCCGGAACGTCCGCATCTGATGAAAGCTCCGTCACAGCCACGGTCCCGACGACACTGGTGCAGCAACTCCTGGCCACTACGCTGCTCGAGCGGGAGCAACTGGCAGCGCAAGTGCGCGAGATTCTGCTCAAGACATCGATCGACACCAGCAGTACGAGAGCGGAGCAGGCCAATGAAGCTAGGCCTAGCGCGTCACGGGCTTTGACGATGAGGGAGGCACCTGGGCCGTTACTGAAATTCATCGGATATGAAGACAGTCAACCCACGCAAACATTCTTGGATCGATTCGTCGAGTACTGCGATTTGGGAGGCATCCCGAACGATCTTCGCCTTCAACTTATCCCTGCGGCGTTGGAAGGCTCTGCGAAACAGTGGTGGCGGTTCATCGGTGGCCACTCAGATTGGGCTTCCTTCGCCGAGGACTTCAAGGGCGAGTTCGCGGCCGTCGACTACAGGGAGAAATTGAAGGCAGAGCTGGCCGAGCGCACTCAGCACCCTGCCGAGAATCTAAAACAGTTCATACACGTCATAGCAGAGTACTATGACCGTATTGGAGAGCCTGTCACCGACCCGGAAAAAGTTGATCGGGTGAGGCGGCAAATGCATCCGACCTTTCAGGACCTGACGAGTAACATGGAATTCGCGAACCTGTGCGACATGGCAAAGGCAGCGGGCCTCCTTATGCAGCGTGCGTGGCACCGCCTGCGTTACGTGCCACCGCCACTGCGATGCACGCAGGCTGCGCCCGACCTCGCCTTTGTTGACGCCGGAGCTCCACATCGTCACTGCCCAGTCGCGGCGGCCTCAACCGATACTTCGTCACGACATGACTGGTCGCTTCGGCCTACGGCGGTGCTCACGTCCCGACACGAGGTCCGTCCTTCGGGCTCGACGCTGCGAGCTGAGGCCCCTTTGTGGGCCCCGCCAGATCCCCGTGCACAGTACCAGTCGCCGGCTTCAACGAACGAAAGCGGCCGCTCCACACCGGTCATCGCATGGCCCATGCCTCCACCTGACGCTGTTGTCTGCCACCGGTGCGGTGGTAGAGGTCATCGAGCGCGCGCATGCCCTACAGGCAAGTCACGAACCAGATCGCGCTGCTTCTGCTGTGATCAGGTCGGTCACCTCCAAGCAAACTGTCCGGGAAACGGCCGAGCGTAGCAGTTGTGCCGGCCGGTGGGAAAGAACCTCTGCTCGAGGTATCAATCGGCGACAGTGTATTTTACGCCCTCCTGGACACCGGCGCCAGCGTTAGCCTGATGAACGCGCGAGCCTTCGAGGCGGCGAAACGAAGTGGCGCCAGCACCAGAGAAGAAAGACGGACTCTCCGGCTTGCAGAGGGATGGTCGGAGACAACACTCTCTGTACGTTGCCGCATCCGATGGCAGGGTAGCAGCCGGAAACAGCGCTTCCTCTTGTTGGAGAAGCTTTGCCACGACATAGTTCTGGGACGAGACTTCCTTGCAACAGCGGGCTTTTCTGTACATATAGGCCTCGGTGGATGGCACTCGGGATGGATCCCCAGCCATTGGTGAGGTTCAGCAAGGCACCCTCTCGCCTGCACACAGCGGCTGCTGGCCATGCTCAAGACAGCTCCACACAAGTTGCACAGCAGCATCCTGTCATGGAAGACTGGGATGAGGACCTAGCTACCTCCTTGCAGCAGCTGTTTGCTCTGGAAGAGCATGGTCCACCCGAGGCCAACTGCAGCCAAGCGACGTCTGACAGCGGGGCCTCTCCAGACAGCGACCGACTGGAAGCCATCCTCAGTCAATATAAACATGTTTTCCAAAAATACCCCGGCTGCACATCTCTCATTACGCATAGAATAGATACAGGCGACCACTGTCCAGTCCGTTGCAAACTGCGCCCAGTAAACGCAAAAAAGCGGGAAGTAATGGACCAGTGTATACAAGAATTGCTGCAGCAAGACCTTATCGAACCATGCACCAGCTCATGGGCCAGTGCTCCAGTCCTGGTGCAGAAACAGAATGGTAGGTACCGCCTAGCAGTTGACTACACACCATTAAATGCCAGGACAAATGTACCAAGTTACCCAATGCCTCGTACCGACTGGGTCCTTGCACAGTTGGGTCGTGCCAAATGGTTCTCGAGTCTGGACCTTGCACAAGGTTTTTTCCAAGTGCTTGTAGCACCAGAGGACGTTCAAAAGACTGCGTTCATATGCCACAAGGGCATGTTTCAGTTTAAGAGGATGCCATTTGGAGTGGCTGGAGGGCCAGCAACGTTTCAGTCTTTAATGGACAAACTGCTAGAGGGAATAAAACATACCTACTGCATGGCTTTCTTGGATGATATCCTTATCTACTCCGACACATTGGCAGAACATCTGGACCACATTGCAGAGGTGTTGCGTAGGATTGACAGGGCCGGCCTCTCAGTCAACCCAGCAAAGGTTTCCTTCTGCAAACAGACTCTCAAGTTCCTTGGGCACATAATTACTCCTGGTGAGTGCAGACCGGACCCAGACAAGGTGCAAGCTGTCTCTCAGTTTCCCCCACCCCGTACTGTCAAACAACTCCAAATGTTCTTGGGCCTAGTTGGCTACTACAGGAATTTTATACCCTCATTCTCCGACACGGCAAAACCTCTAACACTGCTGTCGAGGAAAGGTACAGACTGGTTGTGGGGGGCTGCGCAGCGAGCAGCATTTGAGCTGCTGAAGACTACACTGGCAGGCGAGGTGGCTGTCACCCTACCGGATCTGAACCGACCATTCGTCATTGAGACGGATGCTAGTGGCACAGGCATTGCGGCGGTTCTACTTCAGGAGGTGGATGGCTTGCTTCGGCCAGTCTCGTTTATTAGCAGAACCCTAAGCGCAGCAGAGCAAAACTACACAGTGCAAGAATGGGAATGTTTGGCAGTCGTGTGGGCTGTGGAAAAATTCAGGCCATACATTGAGTTTACGTCTTTTGAGCTTCATTGTGATCACGCATCGCTGGCATGGATGCTCAACACTGAACACACGTCGGGTCGGGTGCAACGCTGGGTTTTGCGATTGCAAGGGCTGAGGTGCACGGTTAGGCATCGCCGAGGCCGAGCTAACATCCCAGCCGATGCTCTGAGCAGATTTCCAACTGGTCATCCAGAACCAATGCCTTCAAGCTTGGCAGAAGAATGGTTTCCGATAGAACTCGAGGAACCACAGCTCACCATTCGCTTCGCTGATGTTGCCTCGGCTGACCTTGTTGACACCTCACCCCTAACTGACTGTGCAAAACTGAAGCACAAGCAACAGAAAGAGCCGTTGCTGCAGCAGCTGCTGCAGTACCTTGAGGCGGCGATCCTACCAGACGACCCCAAGAGGGCAAAAATGGTCTCCGACTTGGCCAAGGAGAGCCATATAGCACCTGATGGGGTTCTGCTTTGGACATGCGGAGGCAAAGCGGTGCCGTGGCTCCCCCTCCGTCTACGGGAATTGGTGCTTAAACTGGAGCACGACCATCCACTCAGTGGACATGCCGGCTTCTTCAAAACCTTAAGGCGCATCGAGAGCCGCTTCACTTGGTTGGGGGTGCGCTCCGACACGTCTCGCTATGTACGAGGGTGTCAGCAGTGCCAGGTCTTCAAGCCCCGTCGCCAGAAGGCAAAGGGACTTATGGACAGCACTTGGGCGTCCTCACCCGTGCAGCACCTCAGTGTGGATCTGATAGGCCCATTGCCCAGAACTCCACGGCAACACAAGTATATTCTTGTAGTTCTGGACACATTCACTAAGTTTATCGAGCTTTTTCCCCTGCAAGCACCAACTTCAAAAGCCATCGTTGAAAGGATGGTGGAAGTTTTCTGCCGGCACGGTGCACCTCTTTCCATCTCCAGTGATAACGGTAAACCATTCGTCAGCAAGATATGGAAGGGAGTGCTGCAACATTGGGGAATACAAGAGCGGCACACAGTCCCCTACAGACCTGCTGGACAGCCTGTAGAACGTCACAATGCTACAGTCAAGAAGACCATTGTCAACTACTGCTCCTCCCACTGCAATTGGGACAAGCGACTCCCTGAGGTGGCCTTCGCAATGCGGACATCAGAGTGTGTGGTCACAGGGTTTACGCCCGCATTCTTGTGCTATGGTCGGGAACTTCGTACACCTTGGGCAGATAGGCAGCAGATTAGTGCTGAAATTTCTGCATCGGCACCCCATGCACTCGCTGCAGAGCTAAACCTTTACCTGCAGGATGCATTGGCCATGGCTAGGGAACACCAAGAATCAGCGAAGGCCGAACAGGCCAGGCATTACAACAAGCATCGTCAACCAACCACCTACAAAGTTGGCGACCTTGTGCTCCGCGACAAGCACACTCTAAGTAATGCAAGTACAGGCTTCACTGCTAAACTGGCCCCTCGCCGCTCTGGGCCCTACCTAATCACTGCCCGTGTGGGTCAGAACAACGTTGAACTCAAAGACCCTGCCTCAAGAAAGTATATGGGTGTGGCCAACGCAGACCAGCTGATGCCATACCATCCACCGTGGAGGCCTGCATGCACGAATTAAGGGGGGGAGGATGTAAGGGCCAGTGCAGGTGGCGCCATCAGGGGACACACAAGGACGGCTGACAACACTGGAGGGAGAGGGGATGCGTGGTTGGCTATGGCGGGAATGTGCGTGAGGTGTGCGCGGGCAGCGCGGGAGTGATCCGAGTGGTGTGGTCGAAGTGGGCTCAAGTGTGAGCTCGGTGCGAGTTGCATTAGGTGCGCGAACTGCAGATGACTATTGGGGGACTCCGGCACGCGGGACTCTGTGAGCGTGTGTAATAAATCATCCCTTGACAAACTTTAATATAATCACTGACAGGCTTGTCATTCCATGTTTTGGAAGATGCTGGATTAAATGTCGTAGTGAATTGAATCTGCATATCAGCGATTATATTACAGTTTTTCTAGTAGATCACGCGAACAAACCATCAACTTGACGTCACAGTCGTCGTTCAGTCAATGAAACCGAAACAGCACGAGAGAAGAAATTCAATCAAATTATTTAGCGCTTGTAGGAAAATACCACACGGTAATTCATGTATTCTAATGTCTAACACATCGTTTGACAGAAGAAAACGCGCAATAAAATTACACTAACTGCCCACTGAAAGAGAAGACACTTTCGCAAGGCAGGAAAGCTACCTAAGGTACAAGATGGTAGGTTCCCAGATTATTTACCTGGTTGAGATATGTGCAACGGCAGCAAGCGCAGTGTTGGTGGAAGGACAGAACAGCGAGCGTGTGCTGCTTGTGCCAAGATCAGGACAACCATGGCCTGGAGCAGGCTGCCAGGGAAGGGCCACCGCATCACTGTGATGCACATCAGCAGTGAGAAAGGCCCATCAACGGCTCCCGGTATGTTTCCTGCCGAAAAACAAAAAGGGTGAAGACTGCTATGAAGATACGGGTGGCAATCATTTTGAGATGTTTTCACTCATGTGCTCCAGAAGCAGCCAAAAGAAACATGCTAGCGAAACACAAGCAGTTGTGTCATTCACACCTGGACGAAGCAATGCCGACAACAGTTTTACACAAAGAAGCAGTTCAGCAGTAGCTGACAGAGAGAACACTAATGGAACGCTATGATGCCAACAATGTGGCTCCTATAAATCATGAATCTGCCCAAGCTGTGTGTTGTCAAATACCATGTAGGTGTCACTGTGGCGAGGGCTGGCAACGTCAAGCTCTGGCTCCCAACTTAGCTTTAACCTATGGAGTTTCTCTGGGTACAAGTTAATAATGATACCAAGAATGAGCGTAAAGATTTATGGCTTCCTTTGGTTGAAGCTCTGCTCAGAAACAAGCCACCAACGGTGACAGCAAAAAAGTGGAGGAATTGTGCACACCACGCCATGAATAATGATGAAAAATTCAGAGCAAACTCTGCCAGCGGCCCTCATATTCATTAACACATACGAGTTTCACAACACATTACTATGTAGCACATCGGCTCTGGGATGCATCACAACAGTAAACCAGCGCTGACATTTCTTACACTGCAAATTAAGACTTTACATCACCAAGTTATCAGGCTTCCAAACTTTGGAAGTGGTATGCCAGGTTTAACTTCCTGAAGCAACACATGGGCTATGAAGAACACCACAGTGAACGGCTCCGGATTAATTTAGACCGTATGGGGTTCTTCAACGTGCATTGACGTCGCACAGCACACCATTGTTTTTATGTTTTGCCACCGTCGAAATACTGCCACTGCAGCAGGATCGGGATCGAACCCGCGACCCTGAGATCAGCAGCCGAACGCCAAAGCCACTAAGGCATGCGGTGGGTGCTTCCAAATTTTCATCTAGCTGCTTTTTCTATGGACTGCTTTCCTGTCGCACTAAAGAATACAATACTTGCTTTAACTATTCGCTTATTAATTCTTTAGGGATGCTGTTTTGTCTTCACTGAGAACGAATAAACAACTGAGGCTCCTCAACCTTCACGCTGTAAGCAGGCAAAGGACACCTGCAGCTGCATTCCTTTAATACAAGCCCATGCATCAGTTTTTGTGGTTGTACGCAGGTTGGAGTGGAACGTCAATTCTTATAAATGTCCGACATGTGTATGACGACATCCATACAGACACAAGGCAGCAACGGCAAACTGCAATACGGGCACTGCCTTTGATAAAAACAACTTACTTGTGTGGTGCATTCTTTTCAGCCATCTCCTGCTTCTTGATACAGCTAACTCATTGTTAGAAGCATACAGAAGCAGTGAGCCACTCACAACTTGCCTCCGCGTCCCCCGGCTCTGCTTCTCGCATCGACCCTTTTTCCTTTCAAAGCGCGCTTACATCGAAAGGTGGGCGACCTGTCACATTTGCAAACAGCGCGCCTGTTTTGCACCGTGTGAGCCATGACGAAGCAAGTACGCATCGAAATGATCACTGAATGTGGGGGAAGACAGAAATACAAGAAAAGCATTTAACGCTTTAGCGCACAAATTCAATACGACAAAAATTTTTATTTTTCTCGTCGAGCAACCACGATCTACCGCTGACGCTGATACTGTAGAAGCTTGGGCAAGTTGGTGTGACATGGTTTTTTCAGCAGCACAGGAGACAAAGGACGTGACAAGTGCACAGACACGGCGCTGAACTTACAACTGGTTTATTGAGGTGATTTTCACTACTTAAATACAGTGGCAACCAATCTCAAATGAAAAGACAGATACACTAAACAGATTGACGAAAATGACAATTCCTGAACACAGGTATACAGTGGCACAAGACCAGCTGCGCACGTTTTTCTATTCTCATCAAGGAAACGTAGTTCTTTATCAGACAGAGCTATTGAGGCAACGCTTACGCATTCATCTTTGAATTTATAGATTTCATGAGCTTCAATGATTTCACGAGTGATTTTTGTTCTATTATCTGACAGCACTCGACACTGAGTGAAAACAGGATAACACGGCAGTTTTTTGTTCGTTTTTCTTTCCTCTGTGCAGTCTCTGCAATGAATGCCAAGGTGACGGGAAGCGGTGCCGCTCACGTTGTTGTTGTGTTCCCACAGCCGGTCGTTGAGGCAACGACCAGTTTGCCCCGTGTAGTGCTTGCCACATGTAAGCGGAAACCTGTACACAACATTGCTGCTACATGGTACAAAACCTTTTTGGTGTTTCTTATCGCAGCCAACCATCCTTTCATTGCTGCTGTTTACAATATGGCAGAGTTTGGAGAGCGTATCGGGCGCGGAAAAAACAACGTTTACATCGGCACGCGCTCCCACCCTTTTCAGATTATGTGAAATGCGGTGTAGATAAGGAATAACCACATACTTTCTTTTTTCTTCCTTGGGCCTTTCAGTGGAATCTCTGTGGCCTGAATTAATGATTTCTCTTAGCAGGCTCTCTGATATTGCAATCAGAAGGTCGGAAGGGTATCCTGCTGCTTGTAAGCGTACCACCTGATTTTGATAGCTGTCTTGCATCGCATGATGGCATGATTTTTCTAGGGCATTTCTTAAACACAACATTGCGATGCCGCGCTTTACAAGCTTAGAATGTGCAGAAGCGAAAGGCGTGAGGGGCTTCTGGCATCGTGGCTCGTAACGCCAGCACACATGGCTATTTTTGAGGAACATGGCAAGATCTAAAAAACGTAACTTTCCTTCAGAAGGCGTTTCATGCGTCAAAACAAGAGGGTCAAGACAGGTGTGAAAAATTGATAAAACTTTTGAGACCGAGGCCCCTGCGTCAGTAACTGCACATGTCATCAAAACTAAAAAATCATCTACAAACCTAAAAACACGAGCCACGCTTTTGACAAGTTGACTATCAAGGAGCTTGTCATGGTGCGCGAGATAAATGTCGCTCAGTATTGGAGCTATGCAAGAACCAATGCCGACGCCATTGCTCTGGAGGTAAACAGATTCATTCCAAATGGAAAATGTCGAGTTAAAGTAAAAAGTAAGGAGTTCCAAGAAGTTGCTATTGCTGATGCCTGCAGAATTCTGGAAAGCTACCACATCAAAGGAATCAATGCATTCTTAAACGCTTGCCAGCAGTTTCTTTTGCGGAAGGGAATAATATAAATCTTTTATATCGATAGAGACGCCGAAAAGCCTTTCGCTGGGTTTTGTTGCAAGAAAGCGATTACTTGGTTAGAACTCTTCACCTGAAAAGGGTCGTCAATGCTTAAGAGGTTCAGCTTGTCTTGCAAAAAATAACGCGACAGACTTTTGTCATGTGCCATCCTCGGTGACTATTGCTCGAAGTGGGCAGTCCAGCTTGTGAGTTTTGGCTGTGAAGAATATCTTTAAGCAGGACCCCTTGCTTTTCTCTATACACTTGGCTAAGGATTCCAAATTAATTTGTGCACACATTTTCCGTGCTCGGGCTTTCACTTTACTTAGAGCGACATCGCTTCTCTGCCGGAAAGTTGAACTGATAGAATTTTCTGCTTTCGATAAGTAGAGCGCTTTTGGCATCACAGCAAAACCTCCCTCTTTACCAGCCTCTAATAGGGTCAGCGAGTTGTTCTTTAAAAACGAAACAGTGAATTTGATTGGAATTCTACACCTGGTAGGTTTACACTTTGCCAAAATGTCCACTCCATCTGAAACACATCGGCCCACTTCAGGAGCCGCTGCTAGGCTGGAAACTTGTCTCACCATCGCAAGAAGTTCCGGTGCCGATCGCCTGGGTTCCACGGCGAACTTTGGTCCTCGTCTAAGGACGTCTTGTACTTGTTCCGGCAAGGACACTTCACCATAGGTGTGGACCGGACTGAAGCTTTCCTGGTGTGTCTTCTTAGTGATGGCTCGAAGCTGTGGCAGCGCGCAGTGCCATAAGAATTCCGTAGTCCTGTCTGCCGTCTGAGACCACCACCGCCATTCAAGTGCACCATGAGCTGAAGATGTGCCGCTGTGTGCTCTCAGGAAGAGCCATTCTCTGTAGAGGCAAAATCACTCGTGAAATCATTGAAGCTCATGAAATCCATAAATTCAAAGATGAATGCGTAAGCGTTGCCTCACTAGCTCTGTCTGATAAAGAACTACGTTTCCTTGATGAGAATAGAAAAACGTGCGCAGCTGGTCTTGTGCCACTGCAGACCTGCGCTCAGCAATTGTCATTTTCGTCAATCTGTTTTGTGTATCTGCCTTTTCATTTGAGATTGGTTGCCACTGTATTTAAGTAGTGAAAATCACCTCAATAAACCTGTTGTAAGTTCAGCGCCGTCTCTATGCACTTGTCACGTCCTTTGTCCCCTGCGCTGCTGAAAAAACCGCTGACGAGTGAAGGCACGGAGGGGACCCAAGGACACGTTCCTGGAAGATTTTTAAAGTTTTCGAGCAGCCTGCTGCGCAGAAGTACGACCCTTTACGTCACTGAAGACTTACATGAAAATATATTCGTGACTAATCAATACTCCACACTATGTAATATCAAAACACAAGCGCATCGCAAAAGCGCGCTGAAACGGACATGGAGAGCAGCAGACACGACCTGCTCACGCTTCGCGGCCTGGCCAAAAGGCGGCGCAGCCAATGCCATGAGCATGGCCTATAGTTATCATGCGTCTCTGTCAAAGTATGTGCTATGTAAAATGCGTTTGATCGTCCATCATAGATCCCAGCATGGCGACAATCTTCCTTGTTGAACACGTCTGCTGTACACCTAAGGCACTTGACTAAGAAGCAAACAAGTGGAGTTTTTTTTCTCGTAATTCAATGAGAAAAAATTTTTAATTGCTACAGCTCCGGCAAGATAGAGACTTGGGACATACTGTGAATGGAACATGTGCATTTGTCAGCAAAATGATTGGTGTCAGTGAATGAACAGCGTTTAATGGAAAGAAGGAGAGGCAAGAGTAAGCAGGTGGAAGTGGTCGACACCCAGCACAGAATGGCCAGGAAGTGGAGATTAGTGGTGTAGCACCCTGTATGACAACTTCCCAGAGCTGGCATTGAGGTCATGCATGCACAAATTTTCCCGTCACAATGTTAGATGCTAACTGCACGGCATATGCTTTAAAGGCGTCCAGACACAAAGTTTTACGGTGTCAGTTTGTTTGCCTTGAAAGAGGCCTACGGCTCTAGCAATCATGAAAATAAGCCCAAAACACTTGTGTACAGTGTGAATAATTAATTACAAACCATTTTGTACACAAAACCTTTGGTCTCAGTTAGCGCCAGCGCTCAAGTGAACAACCCCTGAGTTTAGCGACGTCACAATAATTAAAGCAAGTGCACGATGACATCAGTCGATGTGGGTGGAAATGGTTTGGTCTATGGGGGTTAAACGTCCCAAAGCGACTCAGTCTATCAGGGACGTTGTAGTGAAGGGCTTCGGAAATTTCCACCACCTGGGGTTCTTTAATGTGCACCGACGTCGCATGGTACACGTACCTCTAGAATTTAACCTCCATCGAAATTCGACCACCGCGACCGGGATCGAACTCGCGTCTTTCAGGTCAGCAGTCAAGCGCCATAACTACTGAGCCGCGGAGGCCGCCCAATGTGGGCGGAAATGGCAAGAGGCTCATCGGACAGCATTAAAACCAGCAATAACTTATGTTCCCCTCAAAGAATGTGCCAGACACTTGCGAGATGGCAACTTCTTACGCCCATGAAAGAAATCGTATGGTGACTAACCCTTCTCTCCTCTCCCACTACCGACCCATCCCACCTTCCTGCCCTGTGTGCAATGCACAAAAGGCAAACATGACTGATATCTTCGGGATCTGTCCGGCTTCCCCTCCACACAGCAGGCCGGAGCCACTCCAAACATGGGAGGACTGGGAGACCTCACTACGCTCCAAAGATCAGGCACGACAGAAGATCGTCGCCACCTGTGCGGAATGCGTCATGGACCTTTTAGCCATGAACGTTTGAGTGCGGTGTGGTCGTGCCGGAACCCAGGGGTCCTGGGAGGCCCGAATTCCTCTGCACAATAAAGTCTTTCTCTCTCTCACTCTCATGCCGTTCATTGCGTTTAAAATTTTGAGTCTGCGCCCCTTTAAGGACTATAGACACCAAATTTTTTCTTGCGTGTTTTCTTCTTTCAAACGATATCTTAGACATTCGTATACATGAAGCACCCTGTGGTATTTGTGTACGACCGCTAAATAGTTTATAATTGAATTTCTTCTTCACGCTGTTTCGGTTTCGTCGACCGAAGGACGACTGTGACGTCAAGTTGATGTTTTGGCCACGTGATCAACTGGAAAAACTTGTAAGGGCCAGGGCGGGTGGCACCATCAGGGGACACGCGGGGACGGCTGGCAACACTGGAGGGAGAGGGGATGCGTGGTTGGCTATGGTGGGAATGTGCGTGAGGTGCGCGCGGGCAGCGCGGGAGTGATCCGAGTGGCGTGGTCGAAGTGGGCTCAAGTGTGAGCTCGGTGCGCGTTGCATTAGGTGAGCGAACTGCGGATGACTGTTGGGGGACTCCGGCACGAGGGACTCTGTGAGCGTGTGTAATAAATCATCCCTTGACACGCGGGGGCCCGTCCGACGGAACCAACATGGAGACCAATGCCGGAACGTCCGCATCTGATGAAAGCTCCGTCACAGCCACGGTCCCGACGACCCTGGTGCAGCAACTCCTGGCCACTACGCTGCTCGAGCGGGAGCAACTGGCAGCGCAGGTGCGCGAGATTCTGCTCACGACATCGATCGACACCAGCAGTACGACAGCGGAGCAGGCCAATGAAGCTAGGCCTAGCGCGTCGCGGGCTTTGACGATGAGGGAGACACCTGGGCCGTTACCGAAATTCATCGGATATGAAGGCAGTCAACCCACGCAAACATTCTTGGATCGATTCGTCGTGTACTGCGATTTGGGAGGCATCCCGAACGATCGTCGCCTTCAACTTATCCCTGCGGCGTTGGAAGGTTCTGCGAAACAGTGGTGGCGGTTCATCGGTGGCCACTCAGATTGGGCTTCCTTCGCCGAGGACTTCAGGGGCGAGTTCGCGGCCGTCGACTACAGGGAGAAATTGAAGGCAGAGCTGGCCGAGCGCACTCAGCACCCTGCCGAGAATCTAAAACAGTTCATACACGTCATAGCAGAGTACTATGACCGTATTGGAGAGCCTGTCACCGAGACGGAAAAAGTTGATCGGGTGAGGCGGCAAATGCATCCGACCTTTCAGGACCTGACAAATAACATGAAATTCGCGAACCTGCGCACCATGGCAAAGGCAGCAGGCCTCCTTATGCAGCGTGCGTGGCACCGCCTGCGTTACGTGCCACCGCCACTGCGAACCACGCAGGCCGCGCCCGACCTCGCCTTTGTTGACGCCGGAGCTCCACATCGTCACTGCCCAGTCGCGGCGGCCTCAACCGATACTTCGTCACGACATGACTGGTCGCTTCGGCCTACGGCGGTGCTCACGTCCCGACACGAGGTCCGTCCTTCGGGCTCGACGCTGCGAGCTGAGGCCCCTTTGTGGGCTACGCCAGATCCCCGTGCACAGTACCAGTCGCCGGCTTCAACGAATGAAAGCGGCCGCTCCGCACCGGTCATCGCATGGCCCATGCCTCCACCTGACGCTGTTGTCTGCCACCTGTGCGGTGGTAGAGGTCATCGAGCGCGCGCATGCCCTACAGGCAAGTCACGAAGCAGACCGCGCTGCTTCCGCTGTGATCAGGTCAGTCACCTCCAAGCAAACTGTCCGGGAAGCGGCCGAGCGTAGCAGTTGTGCCGGCCGGTGGGAAACAACCTCTGCTCGAGGTATCAATCGGCGACAGTGTATTTTACGCCCTCCTGGACACCGGCGCCAGCGTTAGCCTGATGAACGCGCGAGCCTTCGAGGCGGCGAAACGAAGTGGCGCCAGCACCAGAGAAGAAAGACGGACTCTCCGGCTTGCAGAGGGATGGTCGGAGACAACACTCTCTGTACGTTGCCGCATCCGTGGCAGGGTAGCAGCTGGAAACAGCGCTTCCTCTTGTTGGAGAAGCTTTGCCACGACATAGTTCTGGGACGAGACTTCCTTGCAACAGCGGGCTTTTCTGTACATATAGGCCTCGGTGGATGGACACTCGGGATGGATCCCCAGCCATTGGTGAGGTTCAGCAAGGCACCCTCTCGCCTGCACACAGCGGCTGCTGGCCATGCTCAAGACAGCTCCACACAAGTTGCACAGCAGCATCCTGTCATGGAAGACTGGGATGAGGACCTAGCTACCTCCTTGCAGCAGCTGTTTGCTCTGGAAGAGCATGGTCCACCTGAGGCCAACTGCAGCCAAGCGACGTCTGACCGCAGGGCCTCTCCAGACAGCGATCGACTTGAAGCCATCCTCAGTCAATATAAACATGTTTTCCAAAAATACCCCGGCTGCACATCTCTCATTACGCATAGAATAGATACAGGCGACCACTGTCCAGTCCGTTGCAAACTGCGCCCAGTAAACGCAAAAAAGCGGGAAGTAATGGACCAGTGTATAGAAGAATTGCTGCAGCAAGACCTTATCGAACCATGCACCAGCTCATGGGCCAGTGCTCCAGTCCTGGTGCAGAAACAGAATGGTAGGTACTGCCTACCAGTTGGCTACACACCATTAAATGCCAGGACAAATGTACCAAGGTACCCAATGCCTCGTACCGACTGGGTCCTTGCACAGTTGGGTCGTGCCAAATGGTTCTCGAGTCTGGACCTTGCACAAGGTTTTTTTCCAAGTGCCTGTAGCACCGGAGGACGTTCAAAAGACTGCGTTCATATGCCACAAGGGCATGTTTCAGTTTAAGAGGATGCCATTTGGAGTGGCTGGAGGGCCAGCAACGTTTCAGTCTTTAATGGACACACTGCTAGAGGGAATAAAACATACCTACTGCATGGCTTTCTTGGATGATATCCTTATCTACTCCGACACATTGGCAGAACATCTGGACCACATTGCAGAGGTGTAGCGTAGGATTGACAGGGCCGGCCTCTCAGTCAACCCAGCAAAGGTTTCCTTCTGCAAACAGACTCTCAAGTTCCTTGGGCACATAATTACTCCTGGTGAGTGCAGACCGGACCCAGACAAGGTGCAAGCTGTCTCTCAGTTTCCCCCACCCCGTACTGTCAAACAACTCCAAATGTTCTTGGGCCTAGTTGGCTACTACAGGAATTTTATACCCTCATTCTCCGACAAGGCAAAACCTCTAACACTGCTGTCGAGGAAAGGTACAGACTGGTTGTGGGGGGCTGCGCAGCGAGCAGCATTTGAGCTGCTGAAGACTACACTGCCAGGCGAGGTGGCTGTCACCCTACCGGATCTGAACCGACCATTCGTCATTGAGACGGATGCTAGTGGCACAGGCATTGTGGCGGTTCTACTTCAGGAGGTGGATGGCTTGCTTCGGCCAGTCTCGTTTATTAGCAGAACCCTAACAGCAGCAGAGCAAAACTACACAGTGCAAGAATGGGAATGTTTGGCAGTCGTGTGGGCTGTGGAAAAATTCAGGCCATACATTGAGTTTACGTCTTTTGAGCTTCATTGTGATCACGCATCGCTGGCATGGATGCTCAACACTGAACACACGTCGGGTCGGGTGCAACGCTGGGTTTTGCGATTCCAAGGGCTGAGGTGCATGGTTAGGCATCGCCGAGGCCGAGCTAACATCCCAGCCGATGCTCTAAGCAGATTTCCAACTGGTCATCCAGAACCAATGCCTTCAAGCTTGGCAGAAGAATGGTTTCCGATAGAACTCGAGGAACCACAGCTCACCATTCACTTCGCTGATGTTGCCTCGGCTGAAGTTGTTGACACCTCACCCCTAATCGACTGTGCAAAACTGAAGCACGAGCAACAGAAAGAGCCGTTGCTGCAGCAGCTGCTGCAGTACCTTGAGGCGGCGATCCTACCAGACGACCCCAAGAGGGCAAAAATGGTCTCCGACTTGCCCAAGGAGAGCCATATAGCACCTGATGGGGTTCTGCTTTGGACATGCGGAGGCAAAGCGGTGCCGTGGCTCCCCCTCCGTCTACGGGAATTGGTGCTTAAACTGGAGCACGACCATCCACTCAGTGGACATGCCGGCTTCTTCAAAACCTTAAGGCGCATCGAGAGCCGCTTCACTTGGTTGGGGGTGCGCTCCGACACGTCTCGCTATGTACGAGGGTGTCAGCAGTGCCAGGTCTTCAAGCCCCGTCGCCAGAAGGCAAAGGGACTTATGGACAGCACTTGGGCGTCCTCACCCGTGCAGCACCTCAGTGTGGATCTGATAGGCCCATTGCCCAGAACTCCACGGACAACACAAGTATATTCTTGTAGTTCTGGACACATTCACTAAGTTTATCGAGCTTTTTCCCCTGCAAGCACCAACTTCAAAAGCCATCGTTGAAAGGATGGTGGAAGTTTTCTGCCGGCACGGTGCACCTCTTTCCATCTCCAGTGATAACGGTAAACCATTCGTCAGCAAGATATGGAAGGGAGTGCTGCAACATTGGGGAATACAAGAGCGGCACACAGTCCCCTACAGACCTGCTGGACAGCCTGTAGAACGTCACAATGCTACAGACAAGAAGACCATTGTCAACTACTGCTCCTCCCACTGCAATTGGGACAAGCGACTCCCTGAGGTGGCCTTCGCAATGCGGACATCAGAGTGTGTGGTCACAGGGTTTACGCCCGCATTCTTGTGCTATGGTCGGGAACTTCGTACACCTTGGGCAGATAGGCAGCAGATTAGTGCTGAAATTTCTGCATCGGCACCCCATGCACTCGCTGCAGAGCTAAACCTTTACCTGCAGGATGCATTGGCAATGGCCAGGGAACACCAAGAATCAGCGAAGGCCGAACAGGCCAGGCATTACAACAAGCATCGTCAACCAACCACCTACAAAGATGGCGACCTTGTGCTCCGCGAAAAGCACACTCTAAGTGATGCAAGTACAGGCTTCACTGCTAAACTGGCCCCTCGCCGCTCTGGGCCCTACCTAATCACTGCCTGTGTGGGTCAGAACAACTTTAAACTCAAAGACCCTGCCTCAAGAAAGTATATGGGTGTGGCCAACTCAGACCAGCTGATGCCATACCATCCACCGTGGAGGCCTGCTTGCACGAATTAAGGGGGGGAGGATGTAAGGGCCAGTGCGGGTGGCGCCATCAGGGGACACACAGGGACGGCTGACAACACTGGAGGGAGAGGGGATGCGTGGCTGGCTATGGCGGGAATGTGCGTGAGGTGTGCGCGGGCAGCGCGGGAGTGATCCGAGTGGTGTGGTCGAAGTGGGCTCAAGTGTGAGCTCGGTGCGCGTTGCATTAGGTGCGCGAACTGCGGATGACTATTGGGTGACTCCGGCACGCATGACTCTGTGAGCGTGTGTAATAAATCATCCCTTGACAAACTTTAATATAATCACTGACAGGCTTGTCATTCCATGTTTTGGAAGATGCTGGATTAAATGTCGTAGTGAATTGAATCTACATATCAGCGATTATATTACAGTTTTTCTAGTAGATCACGCGAACAAAACATCAACTTGACGTCACAGTTGTTTTTCAGTCAATGAAACCGAAACAACACGAGAGAAGAAATTCAATCAAATTATTTAGCGGTTGTAGGAAAATACCACACGGTAACTCATGTATTCTAATGTCTAACGCATCGTTTGACAGAAGGAAACGCGCAATAAAATTACACTAACTGCCCACTGAAAGAGAAGACACTTTCGCAAGGCAGGAAAGCTACCTAAGGTACAAGATAGTAGGTTCCCAGATTATTTACCTGGATGAGATATGTGCAACGGCAGCAAGCGCAGTGTTGGTGGAAGGACAGAACAGCGAGCGTGTGCTGCTTGTGCCAAGGTATGGACAACCATGGCCTGGAGCAGGCTGCCAGGGAAGGGCCACCGCATCACTGTGATGCACATCAGCAGTGAGAAAGGCCCATCAACGGCTCCCGGTATGTTTCCTGTAGAAAAACAAATAGGGTGAAGACTGCTATGAAGATACGGGTGGCAATCATTTTGAGATGTTTTCACTCATGTGCTCCAGAAGCAGCCAAAAGAAACATGCTAGCGAAACACAAGCAGTTGTGTCATTCACACCTGGACGAAGCAATGCCGACAACAGCTTTACACAAAGAAGCAGTTCAGCAGTGGCTGACAGAGAGAACACTAATGGAACGCTATGATGCCAACAATGTGGCTCCTATAAAACATGAAGCTGCCCAAACTGTGTGTTGTCAAATACCATGTAGGTGTCGCTGTGGCGAGGGCTGGCAACGTCAAGCTCTGGCTCCCACCTTAGCTTTAACCTTATGGAGTTTCTCTGGGTACAAGTTAATAATGATACCAAGAATGAGCATAAAGATTTATGGCTTCCTTTGGTTGAAGCTCTGCTCAGAAACAAGCCACCAACGGTGACAGCAGAAAAGTGGAGGAATTGTGCACACCACGCCATGAATAATGAAGAAAAATTCAGAGCAAACTCTGCCAGCGGCCCTCATATTCATTAACACATACGAGTTTCACAAAACATAACTATGTAGCACATCGGCTCTGGGATGCATCACAATAGTAAACCAGCGCTAACATCTCTTGCACTGCAAATTAAGACTTTACATCACCAAGTTATCAGGCTTCCAAACTTTGGAAGTGGTATGCCAGGTTTAACTTCCTGAAGCAACACATGGGCTATGAAGAACACCACAGTGGACGGCTCCGGATTAGTTTAGACCACATGGGGTTCTTCAACGTGCATTGATGTCGCACAGTACACCACTGTTTTTATGTTTTGCCACCGTCGAAATACTGCCACTGCAGCAGGATCGGGATCGAACCCGCGACCCTGAGATCAGCAGCCGAACGCCAAAGCCACTAAGCCATGCGGTGGGTGCTTCCAAATTTTCATCTAGCTGCTTTTTCTATGGACTGATTTTCTGTCGCACTAAAGAATACAATACTTGCTTTAACTATTTGCTTAATAAATCTTTAAGCATGCAGTTTTGTCTTCACTGAGAACGAATAAACAACTGAGGCTCCTCAACCTTCACGCTGTAAGCAGGCAAAGGACACCTGCAGCTGCATTCGTTTAATACAAGCACATGCATCAGTTTTTGTGGATATACGCAGGTTGGAGTGGAACGTCAATTCTTATAAATGTCCGACATGAGTGTGACGACATCCATACAGACACAAGGCAGCAACGGCAAACTGCAATACGGGCACTGCCTTTGATAAAAACAACTTACTTGTGTGGTGCATTCTTTTCAGCTATCTCCTGCTTCTTGATACAGCTAACTCATTGTTAGAAGCATACAGAAGCAGTGAGCCACTCACAACTTGCCTCCGCGTCCCCCGGCTCTGCTTCTCGCATCGACCCTTTTTCCTTTAAAAGCGCGCTTACATCGAAAGGTGGGCGACCTGTCACATTTGCAAACAGCACGCCTGTTTTGCACCTTGTGAGCCATGACGAAGCAAGTACGCATCGAAATGATCACTGAATGTGGGGGAAGAGAGAAATACAAGAAAAACATTTAACGCTCTAGAGCACAAATTCAATACGACACAAATTTTTATTTTTCTCGTCGAGCAGCCACGATCTACCGCTGACGCTGATACTGTCGAAGCTTGGGCAAGTTGGTGTGACATGGTTTTTTCAGCAGCGCAGGAGACAAAGGACGTGACAAGTGCACAGACATGGCGCTGAACTTACAACTGGTTTATTGAGGTGATTTTCACTACCTAAATACAGTGGCAACCAATCTCAAATGAAAAGACAGATACACAAAACAGATTGACGAAAATGACAATTCCTGAGCACAGGTCTACAGTGGCACAAGACCAACTGCGCACGTTTTTCTATTCTCACCAAGGAAACGTAGTTCTTTATCAGACAGAGCTATTGAGGCAACGCTTACGCATTCATCATTGAACTTATGGATTTCATGAGCTTCAATGATTTCACGAGTGATTTTTGTTCTATTATCTGACAGCACTCGACACTGAGTGAAAACAGGATAACACGGCGGTTTTTTGTTCTTTTTTCTTTCCTCTGTGCAGTCTCTGCAATGAATGCCAAGGTGACGGGAAGCGGTGCCGCTCACGTTGTTGTTGTGTTCCCGCAGCCGGTCGTTGAGGCAACAACCAGTTTGCCCCGTCTAGTGCTTGCCACATGTAAGCGGAAACCTGTACACAACATTGCTGCTACATGGTACAAAACCTTTTTGGTGTTTCTTATCGCAGCCAACCATCCTTTCATTGCTGATGTTTACAATATGGCAGAGTTTGGAGAGCGTATCGGGCGTGGAAAAAAACAACGCTTACATCGGCACGCGCTCCCACCCTTTTCAGATTATGTGAAATGCGGTGTAGATAAGGAATAACCACATACTTTCTTTTTTCTTCCTTGGGCCTTTCAGTGGAATCTCTGCGGCCTGAATTAATGATTTCTCTTAGCAGGCTCTCTGATATTGCAATCAAAAGGTCGGAAGGGTATCCTGCTGCTTGTAAGCGTACCACCTGATTTTGATATCTGTCTTGATTCGCATGATGGCATGATTTTTCTAGGGCATTTCCTAAACACAACTTTGCGATGCCGCGCTTTACAAGCTTAGAATGTGCAGAAGCGAAAGGCGTGAGGGGCTTCTGGCATCGTGGCTCGTAACGCCAGCACACATGGCTATTTTTGAGGAACATGGCAAGATCTAAAAAACGTAACTTTCCTTCAGAAGGCGTTTCATGCGTCAAAACAAGAGCGTCAAGACAGGTGTGAAAAATTGACAAAACTTTCGAGACCGAGGCCTCTGCGTCAGTAACTGAACATGTCGTCAAAACTAAAAAATCATCTACAAACCTGAAAACACGAGCCACGCTTTCGTCTAGTTGACTATCAAGGAGCCTGTCATGGTGCGCGAGATAAATGTCGCTTAGTATCGGAGCTATGCATGAACCAATGCAGACGCCATTGCTCCGGAGGTAAACAGATTCATTCCAGGTGGAAAATGTCGAGCTAAGGTAAATAGTAAGGAGTTCCAAGAAGTTGCTATTGCTGATGCCTGCAGAATTCTGGAAAGCTACCACACCAAAGGAATCAATGCATTCTACAACGCTTGCCAGCAGTTTCTTTTGCGGATGGGAATTATATAAATCTTTTATATCGATAGAGCAGGCCGAAAAGCCTTTCCCTGGGTTTTGTTGCAAGAAAGCGATTACTTGGTTAGAACTCTTCACCTGAAAAGGGTTGTCAATGGTTAAGAGGTTCAGCTTGTCTTGCAAAAAATAACACGACAGACTTTTTCCATGTGCCATCCTCGGTGACTATTGCTCGAAGTGGGCAGTCCAGCTTGTGAGTTTTGGCTGTGAAGAATATCTTTAAGCAGGACCCCTTGCTTTTCTCCATACACTTGGCTAGGGATTCCAAATTCATTTGTGCACACGTTTTCCATGCTGGGGCTTTCAATTTACTTAGAGCGACATCGCTTCTCTGCCGGAAAGTCGAACTGATAGCATTTTCTGCTTTCGATAAGCAGAGCGCTTTTGGCATCACAGCAAAACCTCCCTCTTTACCAACCTCTAATAGGGTCAGCGAGTTGTTCTTTAAAAACGAAACGGTGAATTTGATTGGAATTCTACACCTGGTAGGTTTACACTTTGCCAAAATGTCCACTCCATCTGAAACACATCGGTCCACTTCCGGAGCAGCTGCTAGGCTGGAAACTTGTCTCACCATCTCAAGAAGTTCCGGTGCCGATCGCCTGGGTTCCACTGCAACCTTTGGTCCTCGTCTAAGGACGCCTTGTACTTGTTCCGGCAAGGACACTTCACCATAGGTGTGGACCGGACTGAAGCTTTCCTGATGCGTCTTCTTAGTGATGGCTCGAAGCTGTGGCAGCGCGCAGCGCCATAAGAATTCTGTAGTCCTGTCTGCCGTCTGAGACCACCGCCGCCATTCAAGGGCACCATGAGCTGAAGATGCGCCGCTGTGTGCTCTCAGGAAGAGCCATTCTCTGTAGAGGCAAAATCACTCGTGAAATCATTGAAGCTCATGAAATCCATAAATTCAAAGACGAATGCGTAAGCGTTGCCTCAATAGCTCTGTCTGATAAAGAACTACGTTTCCTTGATGAGAATAGAAAAACGTGCGCAGCTGGTCTTGTGCCACTGTACACCTGTGCTCAGGAATTGTCATTTTCGTCAATCTGTTTTGTGTATGTCTTTTCATTCGAGATTGGTTGCCACTGTATTTAAGTAGTGAAAATCACCTCAAAAAACCAGTTGTAAGTTCAGCGCCGTGTCTGTGCACTTGTCACGTCCTTTGTCTCCTGCGCTGCTGAAAAAACCGCTGACGAGCGAAGTCACAGAGGGGACCCAAGGACATGTTCCTGGAAAATTTTAAACGTTTTCGAGCAGCCAGCTGCGCAGAAGTACGACCCTTTACGTCACTGAAGACTTACATGAAAATATATTTGTGACTAATCAATACTCCACACTATGTAATATCAAAACACAAGCGCATCGCAAAAGCGCGCTGAAATGGACAGGGAGAGCAGCAGACACGACCTGCTCACGCTTCGCGGCCTGGCCAACAGGCGGCCCAGCCAATGCCATGAGCATGGCCTATAATTATCATGCGTCTGTGTCAAAGTATGTGCTATGTAAAATGCGTTTGATCGTTCCTCATAGATCCCAGCATGGCGACAATCTTAATTGTTGAACACGTCTGCTGTACACCTAAGGCACTTGACTAAGAAGCAAACAAGTGGAGTTTTTTTTCTCGTAATTCAATGAGAGAAAATTTTTAATTGCTACAGTTCTGGCAAGATAGAGACTTGGGACATACTGTGAATGGAACATGTGCATTTGTCAGCAAAATGATTGGTGTCAGTGAATGGACAGCGTTTAATGGAAAGAAGGAGAGGCAAGAGTAAGCAGGTGGAAGTGGTCGACACCCAGCACAGAATGGCCAGGAAGTGGAGATTAGCAGCATAGAACCCTGTATGACAACTTCCAAAAGCTCGCATTGAGGCCATGCATGCACAACTTTTCCCAGCACTATGTTAGATGCTAACTGCATGGCATATGCTTTAAAGGGGTCCAGACACAAAGTTTTTCGGTGTCAGTTTATTTACCTTCAAAGAGGCCTACGGGCCTAGCAATCACGAAAATAAGCACAAAACACGAGTGCACAGTGTGAATAATTAATTACAAACCATTTTGTACACAAAGCCTTTGGTCTCAGTCAGCGCCAGCGCTGAAGTGAACAACACCTGAGATTAGCGACGTCACAATAATTAAAGCAAGTGCACCATTACACCACTCGATGTGGGTGGAAATGATTTGGTTTATGGGGGTTAAACGTCCCAAAGCGACTCAGGCTATGAGGGACGTTGTAGTGAAGGGCTTCGGAAATTTCCAGCACCTGGGGTTCTTTAATGTGCACTGATATTGCGCGGTACACGGGCCTCTAGAATTTCACCTCCATCGAAATTCGACCACCGCGACCGGGATCGAACTCGCGTCTTTCAGGTCAGCAGTCAAGCGCCATAGCCACTGAGGCGCGGAGGCAGCCCGATGTGGGTGGAAATGGCGAGAGGCTCATCGGACAGCATTAAAACCAGCAATAACTTATGTTCCCCTCAAAGAATGTGCCAGACACTTGCGAGATGGCAACTTCTTACGCCCATGAAAGAAATCGTACGGTAACTAACCCCTACCTCCTCTCCCACTACCGACCCATATATCCCACCTTCCTGCCCTGTGTGCAATGCACAGAAGGCAAACCTGACTGATATCCTCGGGATCTGTCCGGCTTCCCCGACACCCAGCAGGCCGGAGCCACTCCAAACATGGGAGGACTGGGAGACCTCACTACGCTCCACAGATCAGGCACGACAGAAGATCGTCGCCACCTGTGCGGCCAGCGTCATGGACCTTTTAGCCAGGAACGTTTGAGTGCGGTGTGGTCGTGCGGGGACCCAGGGGTCCTGGGAGGCCCGAATTCCTCTGCACAATAAAGTCTTTCTCTCTCTCACTCTCATGCCGTTCATTGCGTTTAAAATTTTGTGTCTGCAGCCCTTTAAAGGACTATAGACACCAAATTTTTTCTTGTGTGTTTTCTTTTTTCGAACGATATCTTAGACATTCGTATACATGAAGCACCCTGTGGTATTTGTGTACGACCGCTAAATAATTTATAATTGAATTTCTTCTTTACGCTTTTTCGGTTTCATCGACCGAAGGACGACTGTGACGTCAAGTTGATGTTTTGGCCACGTGATCAACTGGAAAAACTTTAATATAATCACTGACAGGCTTGTCATTCCATGTTTTGGAAGAGGCTGGATTAAATGTCGTAGTGAATTGAATATACATATCAGCGATTATATTACAGTTTTTCTAGGAGATCACGCGAACAAAACATCAACTTGATGTCACAGTCGTCGTTCAGTCAATGAAACCGAAACAGCAAGAGAGAAGAAAATCAATCAAATTATTTAGCTGATGTTGGAAAATATCACCCTGTAACTCATGTATTCTAATGTCTAACGCATCGTTTGACAGAAGAAAACAAGCAATAAAATTACACTAACTGCCCACTGAAAGAGAAGACACTTTCGCAAGGCAGGAAAGCTACCTAAGGTACAAGATGTTAGGTTCCCAGATTATTTACCTGGATGAGATATGTGCAACGGCAGCAAGTGCAGTAATGGTGGAAGGACAGAACAGCGAGCGTGTGCTGCTTGTGCCAAGATCAGGACAACCATGGCCTGGAGCAGGCTGCCAGGGAAGGGCCACCGCATCACTGTGATGCACATCAGCAGTGAGAAAGGCCCATCAACGGCTCCCGGTATGTTTCCTGTAGAAAAACAAAAAGGGTGAAGACAGCTATGAAGATACGGGTGGCAATCATTTTGAGATGTTTTCACTCATGTGCTCCAGAAGCAGCCAAAAGAAACATACTAGCGAAACACAAGCAGTTGTGTCATTCACACCTGGACGAAGCAATGCCGACAACAGTTTTACACAAAGAAGCAGTTCAGCAGTGGCTGACAGAGAGAACACTAATGGAACGCTATGATGCCAACAATGTGGCTCCTATAAAACATGAAGCTGCCCAAACTGTGTGTTGTCAAATACCATGTAGGTGTCGCTGTGGCGAGGGCTGGCAACGTCAAGCTCTGGCTCCCACCTTAGCTTTAACCTATGGAGTTTCTCTGGGTACAAGTTAATAATGATACAGAGAATGAGCGTAAAGATTTATGGCTTCCTTTGGTTGAAGCTCTGCTCAGAAACAAGCCACCAACGGTGACAACAGAAAAGTGGAGGAATTGTGCACACCACGCCATGAATAATGAAGAAAAATTCAGAGCAAACTCTACCAGCGGCCCTCATATTCATTAACACATACGAGTTTCACAAAACATAACTATGTAGCACATCGGCTCTGGGATGCATCACAATAGTAAACCAGCGCTAACATCTCTTGCACTGCAAATTAAGACTTTACATCACCAAGTTATCAGGCTTCCAAACTTTGGAAGTGGTATCCCAAGTTTAACTTCCTGAAGGAACACATGGGCTATGAAGAACACCACAGTGAACGGCTCCGGATTAATTTAGACCGTATGGGGTTCTTCAACGTGCATTGACGTCGCACAGTACACCACTGTTTTTATGTTTTGCCACCGTCGAAATACTGCCACTGCAGCAGGATCGGGATCGAACCCGCGACCCTGAGATCAGCAGCCGAACGCCAAAGCCACTAAGCCATGCGGTGGGTGCTTCCAAATTTTCATCTAGCTGCTTTTTCTATGGACTGATTTCCTGTCGCACTAAAGAATACAATACTTGCTTTAACTATTCGCTTAATAATTCTTTAGGCATGCAGTTTTGTCTTCGCTGAGAACGAATAAACAACTGAGGCTCCTCAACCTTCACGCTGTAAGCAGGCAAAGGACACCTGCAGCTGCATTCCTTTAATACAAGCCCATGCATCAGTTTTTGTGGTTATACGCAGGTTGGAGTGGAACGTCAATTCTTATAAATGTCCGACATGTGTATGACGACATCCATACAGACACAAGGCAGCAACGGCAAACTGCAATACGGGCACTGCCTTTGATAAAAACAACTTACTTGTGTGGTGCATTCTTTTCAGCTATCTCCTGCTTCTTGATACAGCTAACTCATTGTTAGAAGCATACAGTAGCAGTGAGCCACTCACAATTTGCCTCCGCATCCCCCGGCTCTGCTTCTCGCATCGACCCTTTTTCCTTTAAAAGCGCGCTTACATCGAAAGGTGGGCGACCTGTCACATTTGCAAACAGCACGCCTGTTTTGCACCTTGTGAGCCATGACGAAGCAAGTACGCATCGAAATGATCACTGAATGTGGGGGAAGACAGAAATACAAGAAAAGCATTTAACGCTTTAGCGCACAAATTCAATACGACACAAATTTTTATTTTTCTCGTCGAGCAACCACGATCTACCGCTGACGCTGATACTGTAGAAGCTTGTGCAAGTTGGTGTGACATGGTTTTTTCAGCAGCGCAGGAGACAAAGGACGTGACAAGTGCACAGACAAGGCGCTGAACTTACAACTGGTTTATTGAGGTGATTTTCACTACTTAAATACAGTGGCAACCAATCTCAAATGAAAAGACAGATACACAAAGCAGATTGACGAAAATGACAATTCCTGAGCACAGGTCTACAGTGGCACAAGACCAGCTGCGCACGTTTTTCTATTCTCATCAAGGAAACGTAGTTCTTTATCAGACAGAGCTATTGAGGCAACGCTTACGCATTCATCTTTGAATTTATGGATTTCATGAGCTTCAATGATTTCACGAGTGATTTTTGTTCTCTTATCTGACAGCACTCGACACTGAGTGAAAACAGGATAACACGGCGGTTTTTTGTTCGTTTTTCTTTCCTCTGTGCAGTCTCTGCAATGAATGCCAAGGTGACGGGAAGCGGTGCCGCTCACGCTGTTGTTGTGTTCCCGCAGCCGGTCGTTGAGGCAACAACCAGTTTGCCCCGTGTAGTGCTTGCCACATGTAAGCGGAAACCTGTACACAACATTGCTGCTACATGGTACAAAACCTTTTTGGTGTTTCTTATCGCAGCCAACCATCCTTTCATTGCTGCTGTTTACAATATGGCAGAGTTTGGAGAGCGTATCGGACGCGGAAAAAAACAACGTTTACATCGGAACGCGCTCCCACCCTTTTCAGATTATGTGAAATGCGGTGTAGATAAGGAATAACCACATACTTTCTTTTTTCTTCCTTGGGCCTTTCAGTGGAATCTCTGCGGCCTGAATTAATGATTTCTCTTAGCAGGCTCTCTGATATTGCAATCAGAAGGTTGGAAGGGTATCCTGCTGCTTGTAAGCGTACCACCTGATTTTGATAGCTGCCTTGCATCGCATGATGGCATGATTTTTCTAGGGCATTTCTTAAAACACAACTTTGCGATGCCGCGCTTTACAAGCTTAGAATGTGCAGAAGCGAAAGGCGTGAGGGGCTTCCGGCATCGTGGCTCGTAACGCCAGCACACATGGCTATTTTTGAGGAACATGGCAAGATCTAAAAAACGTAACTTTCCTTCAGAAGGCGTTTCATGCGTCAAAACAAGAGGGTCAAGACAGGTGTGAAAAATTGACAAAACTTTCGAGACCGAGGCCTCTGCGTCAGTAACTGAACATGTCGTCAAAACTAAAAAATCATCTACAAACCTAAAAACACGAGCCATGCTTTCGTCGAGTTGACTATCAAGGAGCCTGTCATGGTGCGCGAGATAAATGTCGCTCAGTATCGGAGCTATGCATGAACCAATACCGACGCCATTGCTCTGGAGGTAAACAGATTCATTCCAGGTGGAAAATGTCGAGTTAAAGTAAAAAGTAAGGAGTTCCAAGAAGTTGCAATTGCTGATGCCTGCAGAATTCTGGAAAGCTACCACACCAAAGGAATCAATGCATTCTTCAACGCTTGCCAGCAGTTTCTTTTGCGGAAGGGAATAATATAAATCTTTTATATCGATAGAGCAGGCCGAAAAGCCTTTCCCTGGGTTTTGTTGCAAGAAAGCGATTACTTGGTTAGAACTCTTCACCTGAAAAGGGTCGTCAATGGTTAAGAGGTTCAGCTTGTCTTGCAAAAAATAACACGACAGACTTTTTCCATGTGCCATCCTCGGTGACTATTGCTCGAAGTGGGCAGTCCAGCTTGTGAGTTTTGGCTGTGAAGAATATCTTTAAGCAGGACCCCTTGCTTTTCTCTATACACTTGGCTAAGGATTCCAAATTCATTTGTGCACACATTTTCCGTGCTCGGGCTTTCACTTTACATAGAGCGACATCGCTTCTCTGCCGGAAAGTTGAACTGATAGCATTTTCTGCTTTCGATAAGTAGAGCGCTTTTGGCATCACAGCAAAACCTCCCTCTTTACCAACCTCTAATAGGGTCAACGAGTTGTTCTTTAAAAACGAAATGGTGAATTTGATTGGAATTCTACACCTGGTAGGTTTACACTTTGCCAAAATGTCCACTCCATCTGAAACACATCGGCCCACTTCAGGAGCCGCTGCTAGGCTGGAAACTTGTCTCACCATCGCAAGAAGTTCCGGTGCCGATTGCCTGGTTTCCACGTCGAACTTTGGTCCTCGTCTAAAGACGTCTTGTACTTCTTCCGGCAAGGACACTTCATCATAGGTGTGGACCGGACTGAAACTTTCCTGATGCGTCTTCTTAGTGATGGCTCGAAGCTGCGGCAGCGCGCACTGCCATAAGAATTCCATAGTCCTGTCTGCCGTCTGAGACCACCGCCGCCATTCAAGTGCACCATGAGCTGAAGTTGTGCCGTTGTGTGCTCTCAGGAAGAGACATTCTCTGTAGAGGCAAAATCACTCGTGAAATCATTGAAGCTCATGAAATCCATAAATTCAAAGATGAATGCGTAAGCATTGCCTCAATAGCTCTGTCTGATAAAGAACTACGTTTCCTTGATGAGAATAGAAAAACGTGCGCAGCTGGTCTTGTGCCACTGTAGACCTGCGCTCAGCAATTGTCATTTTCGTCAATCTGTTTTGTGTATGTGCCTTTTCATTCGAGATTGGTTGCCACTGTATTTAAGTAGTGAAAATCACCTCAATAAACCTGTTGTAAGATCAGCGCCGTGTCTGTGCACTTGTCACGTCCTTTGTCCCCTGCGCTGCTGAAAAAACCGCTGACGAGCGAAGGCACGGAGGGGACCCAAGGACATGTTCCTGGAAAGTTTTTAAAGTTTTCGAGCAGCCAGCTGCGCAGAAGTACGACCCTTTACGTCACTGAAGACTTACATGAAAATATATTCGTGACTAATCAATACTCCACACTATGTTTTAACAAAACACAAGCGCATCGCAAAAGCGTGCTGAAACGGACAGGGAGAGCAGCAGACACGACCTGCTCACGCTTCGCGGCCTGGCCAAAAGGCGCCGCAGCCAATGCCATGAGCATGGCCTATAGTTATCATGCGTCTGTGTCAAAGTATGTGCTATGTAAAATGCGTTTGATCATCCATCATATATCCCAGCATGGCGACAATCTTCCTTGTTGAACACGTCTGCTGTACACCTAAGGCACTTGACTAAGAAGCAAACAAGTGGAGTTTTTTTTCTCGTAATTCAATGAGAAAAAAATTTTCAATTGCTACAGCTCCGGCAAGATAGAGACTTGGGACATACTGTGAATGGAACATGTGCATTTGTCAGCAAAATGATTGGTGTCAGTGAATGGACAGCGTTTAATGGAAAGAAGGAGAGGCAAGAGTAAGCAGGTGGAAGTGGTCGACACCCAGCACAGAATGGCCAGGAAGTGGAGATTAGTGGTGTAGCACCCTGTATGACAACTTCCCAGAGCTGACATTGAGGTCATGCATGCACAAATTTTCCCGCCACAATGTTAGATGCTAACTGCACGGCATATGCTTTAAAGGCGTCCAGACACAAAGTTTTACGGTGTCAGTTTATTTGCCTTCAAAGAGGCCTACGGGCCTAGCAGTCACGAAAATAAGCGCAAAACACCAGTGCACAGTGTGAATAATTAATTACAAACCATTCTGTACACAAAACCTTTGGTCTCAGTTAGCACCATCGCTGAAGTGAACAACCCCTGAGTTTAGCGACGTCACAATAATTAAAGCACGTGCACGATGACATCAGTCGATGTGGGTGGAAATGGTTTGGTCTATGGGGGTTAAACGTCCCAAAGCGACTCAGTCTATCAGGAACGTTGCAGTGAAGGGCTTCGGAAATTTCCACCACCTGGGGTTCTTTAATGTGCACCGACGTCGCATGGTACACGGACCTTTAGAATTTAACCTCCATCGAAATTCGACCACCGCGACCGGGATCGAACTCGCGTCTTTCAGGTCAGCAGTCAAGCGCCATAACCACTGAGCCGCGGAGGCAGCCCAATGTGGGTGGAAATGGCGAGAGGCTCATCGGACAGCATTAAAAACAGCAATAACTTATGTTCCCCTCAAAGAATGTGCCAGACACTTGCGAGATGGCAACTTCTTACGCCCATGAAAGAAATCGTACGGTGACTAACCCCTCTCTCCTCTCCCACTACCGACCCTTCCCACCTTCCTGCCCTGTGTGCAATGCACAAAAGGCAAACATGACAGATATCTTCGGGATCTGTCCGGTTTCCCCTCCACCCAGCAGGCCGGAGCCACTCCAAACATGGGAGGACTGGGAGACCTCACTACGCTCCACAGATCAGGCACGACAGAAGATCGTCGCCACCTGTGCGGCCAGCGTCATGGACCTTTTAGCCATGAACGTTTGAGTGCGGTGTGGTCGTGCGGGGACCCAGGGGTCCTGGGAGGCCCGAATTCCTCTGCACAATAAAGTCTTTCTCTCTCTCACTCTCATGCCGTTCATTGCGTTTAAAATTTTGTGTCTGCACCCCTTTAAAGGACTGTAGACACCAAATTTTTTCTTGCATGTTTTCTTCTTTCAAACGATATCTTAGACATTCGTATACATGAAGCACCCTGTGGTATTTGTGTACGACCGCTAAATAGTTTATAATTGAATTTCTTCTTCACGCTGTTTCGGTTTCGTCGACCGAAGGACGACTGTGACGTCAAGTTGACGTTTTCGCCACGTGATCAACTGGAAAAACTTGTAAGGGCCAGTGCGGGTGGCGCCATCAGGGGACACACAGGGACGGCTGACAACAATGGAGGGAGAGGGGATGCGTGGTTGGCTATGGCGGGAATGTGCGTGAGGTGTGCGCGGGCAGCGCGGGAGTGATCCGAGTGGCGTGGTCGAAGTGGGCTTAGGTGCGCGAACTGCGGATGACTATTGGGGGACTCCGGCACGAGGGACTCTGTGAGCGTGTGTAATAAATCATCCCTTGACACGCGGGGGCCCGTCCGACGGAACCAACATGGAGACCAATGCTGGAACGTCCGCATCTGATGAAAGCTCCGTCACAGCCACGGTCCCGACGACCCTGGTGCAGCAACTCCTGGCCACTACGCTGCTCGAGCGGGAGCAACTGGCAGCGCAAGTGCGCGAGATTCTGCTCACGACATCGAGCAGGCCAATGGAGCAGGCCAATGAAGCTAGGCCTAGCGCGTCGCGGGCTTTGACGATGAGGGAGACACCTGGGCCGTTACCGAAATTCATCGGATATGAAGACAGTCAACCCCCGCAAACATTCTTGGATCGATTCGTCGAGTACTGCGATTTGGGAGGCATCCCGAACGATCGTCGCCTTCAACTTATCCCTGCGGCGTTGGAAGGCTCTGCGAAACAGTGGTGGCGGTTCATCGGTGGCCACTCAGATTGGGCTTCCTTCGCCGAGGACTTCAAGGGCGAGTTCGCGGCCGTCGACTACAGGGAGAAATTGAAGGCAGAGCTGGCCGAGCGCACTCAGCACCCTGCCGAGAATCTAAAACAGTTCATACACGTCATAGCAGAGTACTATGACCGTATTGGAGAGCCTGTCACCGACGCGGGAAAAGTTGATCGGGTGAGGCGGCAAATGCATCCGACCTTTCAGGACCTGACAAATAACATGGAATTCGCTAACCGGCGCGACATGGCAAAGGCAGCGGGCCTCCTTATGCAGCGTGCGTGGCACCGCCTGCGTTACGTGCCACCGCCACTGCGAAGCACGCAGGCCGCGCCCGACCTCGCCTTTGTTGACGCCGGCGCTCCATATCGTCACTGCCCTGTCGCGGCGGCCTCAACCGATGCTTTGTCACGACATGACTGGTCGCTTCGGCCTACGGCGGTGCTCACGTCCCGACACGAGGTCCGTCCTTCGGGCTCGACGCTGCGAGCTGAGGCCCCTTTGTGGGCCCCGCCAGATCCCCGTGCACAGTACCAGTCGCCGGCTTCAACGAACGAAAGCGGCCGCTCCACACCGGTCATCGCATGGCCCATGCCTCCACCTGACGCTGTTGTCTGCCACCGGTGCGGTGGTAGAGGTCATCGAGCGCGCGCATGCCCTACAGGCAAGTCACGAACCAGATCGCGCTGCTTCTGCTGTGATCAGGTCGGTCACCTCCAAGCAAACTGTCCGGGAAACGGCCGAGCGTAGCAGTTGTGCCGGCCGGTGGGAAAGAACCTCTGCTCGAGGTATCAATCGGCGACAGTGTATTTTACGCCCTCCTGGACACCGGCGCCAGCGTTAGCCTGATGAACGCGCGAGCCTTCGAGGCGGCGAAACGAAGTGGCGCCAGCACCAGAGAAGAAAGACGGACTCTCCGGCTTGCAGAGGGATGGTCGGAGACAACACTCTCTGTACGTTGCCGCATCCGTGGCAGGGTAGCAGCCGGAAACAGCGCTTCCTCTTGTTGGAGAAGCTTTGCCACGACATAGTTCTGGGACGAGACTTCCTTGCAACAGCGGGCTTTTCTGTACATATAGGCCTCGGTGGATGGACACTCGGGATGGATCCCCAGCCATTGGTGAGGTTCAGCAAGGCACCCTCTCGCCTGCACACAGCGGCTGCTGGCCATGCTCAAGACAGCTCCACACAAGTTGCACAGCAGCATCCTGTCATGGAAGACTGGGATGAGGACCTAGCTACCTCCTTGCAGCAGCTGTTTGCTCTGGAAGAGCATGGTCCACCCGAGGCCAACTGCAGCCAAGCGACGTCTGACAGCGGGGCCTCTCCAGACAGCGACCGACTGGAAGCCATCCTCAGTCAATATAAACATGTTTTCCAAAAATACCCCGGCTGCACATCTCTCATTACGCATAGAATAGATACAGGCGACCACTGTCCAGTCCGTTGCAAACTGCGCCCAGTAAACGCAAAAAAGCGGGAAGTAATGGACCAGTGTATACAAGAATTGCTGCAGCAAGACCTTATCGAACCATGCACCAGCTCATGGGCCAGTGCTCCAGTCCTGGTGCAGAAACAGAATGGTGGGTACCGCCTAGCAGTTGACTACACACCATTAAATGCCAGGACAAATGTACCAAGGTACCCAATGCCTCGTACCGACTGGGTCCTTGCACAGTTGGGTCGTGCCAAATGGTTCTCGAGTCTGGACCTTGCACAAGATTTTTTCCAAGTGCCTGTAGCACCGGAGGACGTTCAAAAGACTGCGATCATATGCCACAAGGGCATGTTTGAGTTTAAGAGGATGCCATTTGGAGTGGCTGGAGGGCCAGCAACGTTTCAGTCTTTAATGGACACACTGCTAGAGGGAATAAAACATACCTACTGCATGGCTTTCTTGGATGATATCCTTATCTACTCCGACACATTGGCAGAACATCTGGACCACATTGCAGAGGTGTAGCGTAGGATTGACAGGGCCGGCCTCTCAGTCAACCCAGCAAAGGTTTCCTTCTGCAAACAGACTCTCAAGTTCCTTGGGCACATAATTACTCCTGGTGAGTGCAGACCGGACCCAGACAAGGTGCAAGCTGTCTCTCAGTTTCCCCCACCCCGTACTGTCAAACAACTCCAAATGTTCTTGGGCCTAGTTGGCTACTACAGGAATTTTATACCCTCATTCTCCGACAAGGCAAAACCTCTAACACTGCTGTCGAGGAAAGGTACAGACTGGTTGTGGGGGGCTGCGCAGCGAGCAGCATTTGAGCTGCTGAAGACTACACTGGCAGGCGAGGTGGCTGTCACCCTACCGGATCTGAACCGACCATTCGTCATTGAGACGGATGCTAGTGGCACAGGCATTGCGGCGGTTCTACTTCAGGAGGTGGATGGCTTGCTTCGGCCAGTCTCGTTTATTAGCAGAACCCTAAGCGCAGCAGAGCAAAACTACACAGTGCAAGAATGGGAATGTTTGGCAGTCGTGTGGGCTGTGGAAAAATTCAGGCCATACATTGAGTTTACGTCTTTTGAGCTTCATTGTGATCACGCATCGCTGGCATGGATGCTCAACACTGAACACACGTCGGGTCGGGTGCAACGCTGGGTTTTGCGATTCCAAGGGCTGAGGTGCATGGTTAGGCATCGCCGAGGCCGAGCTAACGTCCCAGCCGATGCTCTGAGCAGATTTCCAACTGGTCATCCAGAACCAATGCCTTCAAGCTTGGCAGAAGAATGGTTTCCGATAGAACTCGAGGAACCACAGCTCACCATTCGCTTCGCTGATGTTGCCTCGGCTGAAGTTGTTGACACCTCACCCCTAATCGACTGTGCAAAACTGAAGCACGAGCAACAGAAAGAGCCGTTGCTGCAGCAGCTGCTGCAGTACCTTGAGGCGGCGATCCTACCAGACGACCCCAAGAGGGCAAAAATGGTCTCCGACTTGGCCAAGGAGAGCCATATAGCACCTGATGGGGTTCTGCTTTGGACATGCGGAGGCAAAGCGGTGCCGTGGCTCCCCCTCCGTCTACGGGAATTGGTGCTTAAACTGGAGCACGACCATCCACTCAGTGGACATGCCGGCTTCTTCAAAACCTTAAGGCGCATCGAGAGCCGCTTCACTTGGTTGGGGGTGCGCTCCGACACGTCTCGCTATGTACGAGGGTGTCAGCAGTGCCAGGTCTTCAAGCCCCGTCGCCAGAAGGCAAAGGGACTTATGGACAGCACTTGGGCGTCCTCACCCGTGCAGCACCTCAGTGTGGATCTGATAGGCCCATTGCCCAGAACTCCACGGCAACACAAGTATAATCTTGTAGTTCTGGACACATTCACTAAGTTTATCGAGCTTTTTCCCCTGCGGGCACCATCTTCAGAAGCCATCGTTGAAAGGATGGTGGAAGTTTTCTGCCGGCACGGTGCACCTCTTTCCATCTCCAGTGATATCGGTAAACCATTCGTCAGCAAGATATGGAAGGGAGTGCTGCAACATTGGGGAATACAAGAGCGGCACACAGTCCCCTACAGACCTGCTGGACAGCCTGTAGAACGCCACAATGCTACAGTCAAGAAGACCATTGTCAACTACTGCTCCTCCCACTGCAATTGGGACAAGCGACTCCCTGAGGTGGCCTTCGCAATGCGGACATCAGAGAGTGTAGTCACAGGGTTTACGCCCCCATTCTTGTGCTATGGTCGGGAACTTCGTACACCTTGGGCAGATAGGCAGCAGATTAGTGCTGAAAGTTCTGCATCGGCACCCCATGCACTCGCTGCAGAGCTAAACCTTTACCTGCAGGATGCATTCGCCATGGCCAGGGAACACCTAGAATCAGCGAAGGCCGAACAGGCCAGGCATTACAACAAGCATCGTCAACAAACCACCTACAAAGTTGGCGACCTTGTGCTCCGCGAAAAGCACACTCTAAGTTGGCCCCTCGCCGCTCTGGGCCCTACCTAATCACTGCCCGTGTGGGTCAGAACAACTTTAAACTCAAAGACCCTGCCTCAAGAAAGTATATGGGTGTGGCCAACGCAGACCAGCTGATGCCATACCATCCACCGTGGAGGCCTGCTTGCACGAATTAAGGGGGGGAGGATGTAAGGGCCAGTGCGGGTGGCGCCATCAGGGGACACACAGGGACGGCTGACAACACTGGAGGGAGAGGGGATGCATGGTTGGCTATGGCGGGAATGTGCGTGAGGTGTGCGCGGGCAGCGCGGGAGTGATCCGAGTGGTGTGGTCGAAGTGGCCTCAAGTGTGAGCTCGGTGCGCGTTGCATTAGGTGCGCGAACTGCAGATGACTATTGGGGGACTCCGGCACGCGGGACTCTGTGAGCGTGTGTAATAAATCATCCCTTGACAAACTTTAATATAATCACTGACAGGCTTGTCATTCCATGTTTTGGAAGATGCTGGATTAAATGTCGTAGTGAATTGAATCTACATATCAGCGATTATATTACAGTTTTTCTAGTAGATCACGCGAACAAAACATCAACTTGACGTCACAGTCGTAGTTCAGTCAATGAAACCGAAACAGCACGAGAGAAGAAATTCAATCAAATTATTTAGCGCTTGTAGGAAAATACCACACGGTAACTCATGTATTCTAATGTCTAACGCATCGTTTGACAGAAGGAAACGCGCAATAAAAATACACTAACTGCCAACTGAAAGAGAAGACACTTTCGCAAGGCAGGAAAGCTACCTAAGGTACAAGATGGTAGGTTCCCAGATTATTTACCTGGATGAGATATGTGCAACGGCAGCAAGCGCAGTGTTGGTGGAAGGACAGAACAGCGAGCGTGTGCTGCTTGTGCCAAGATCAGGACAACCATGGCCTGGAGCAGGCTGCCAGGGAAGGGCCACCGCATCACTGTGATGCACATGAGCAATGAGAAAGGCCCATCAACGGCTCCCGGTATGTTTCCTGTAGAAAAACAAATAGGGTGAAGACTGCTATGAAGATACGGGTGGCAATCATTTTGAGATGTTTTCACTCATGTGCTCCAGAAGCAGCCAAAAGAAACATGCTAGCGAAACACAAGCAGTTGTGTCATTCACACCTGGACGAAGCAATGCCGACAACAGCTTTACACAAAGAAGCAGTTCAGCAGTGGCTGACAGAGAGAACACTAATGGAACGCTATGATGCCAACAATGTGGCTCCTATAAAACATGAAGCTGCCCAAACTGTGTGTTGTCAAATACCATGTAGGTGTCGCTGTGGCGAGGGCTGGCAACGTCAAGCTCTGGCTCCCACCTTAGCTTTAACCTATGGAGTTTCTCTGGGTACAAGTTAATAATGATACCAAGAATGAGCATAAAGATTTATGGCTTCCTTTGGTTGAAGCTCTGCTCAGAAACAAGCCACCAACGGTGACAGCAGAAAAGTGGAGGAATTGTGCACACCACGCCATGAATAATGATGAAAAATTCAGAGCAAACTCTGCCAGCGGCCCTCATATTCATTAACACATACGAGTTTCACAACACATAACTATGTAGCACATCGGCTCTGGGATGCATCACAATAGTAAACCAGCGCTAACATCTCTTGCACTGCAAATTAGGACTTTACATCACCAAGTTATCAGGCTTCCAAACTTTGGAAGTGGTATGCCAGGTTTAACTTCCTGAAGGAACACATGGGCTATGAAGAACACCACAGTGAACGGCTCCGGATTAATTTAGACCGTATGGGGTTCTTCAACGTGCATTGACGTCGCACAGCACACCATTGTTTTTATGTTTTGCCACCGTCGAAATACTGCCACTGCAGCAGGATCGGGATCGAACCCGCGACCCTGAGATCAGCAGCCGAACGCCAAAGCCACTAAGCCATGCGGTGGGTGCTTCCAAATTTTCATCTAGCTGCTTTTTCTATGGACTGATTTCCTGTCGCACTAAAGAATACAATACTTGCTTTAACTATTCGCTTAATAAATCTTTAAGCATGCAGTTTTGTCTTCGCTGAGAACGAATAAACAACTGAGGCTCCTCAACCTTCACGCTGTAAGCAGGCAAAGGACACCTGCAGCTGCATTCCTTTAATACAAGCCCATGCATCAATTTTTGTGGTTATACGCAGGTTGGAGTGGAACGTCAATTCTTATAAATGTCCGACATGTGTATGACGACATCCATACAGACACAAGACTGCAACGCCAAACTGCAATACGGGCACTGCCTTTGATAAAAACAACTTACTTGTGTGGTGCATTCTTTTCAGCCATCTCCTGCTTCTCGATACAGCAAACTCATTGTTAGAAGCATACAGAAGCAGTGAGCCACTCACAACTTGCCTCCGCGTCCCCCGGCTCTGCTTCTCGCATCGACCCTTTTTCCTTTAAAAGCGCGCTTACATCGAAAGGTGGGCGACGTGTCACATTTGCAAACAGCGCGCCTGTTTTGCACCTTGTGAGCCATGACGAAGCAAGTACGCATCGAAATGATCACTGAATGTGGGGGAAGACAGAAATACAAGAAAAGCATTTAACGCTCTAGAGCACAAATTCAATACGACACAAATTTTTATTTTTCTCGTCGAGCAGCCACGATCTACCGCTGACGCTGATACTGTAGAAGCTTGGGCAAGTTGGTGTGACATGGTTTTTTCAGCAGCGCAGGAGACAAAGGACGTGACAAGTGCACAGACACGGCGCTGAACTTACAACTGGTTTATTGAGGTGATTTTCACTACCTAAATACAGTGGCAACCAATCTCAAATGAAAAGACAGATACACAAAACAGATTGACGAAAATGACAATTCCTGAGCACAGGTGTACAGTGGCACAAGACCAGCTGCGCACGTTTTTCTATTCTCATCAAGGAAACGTAGTTCTTTATCAGACAGAGCTATTGAGGCAACGCTTACGCATTCATCTTTGAACTTATGGATTTCATGAGCTGCAATGATTTCACGAGTGATTTTTGTTCTATTATCTGACAGCACTCGACACTGAGTGAAAACAGGATAACACGGCGGTTTTTTGTTCTTTTTTCTTTCCTCTGTGCAGTCTCTGCAATGAATGCCAAGGTGACGGGAAGCGGTGCCGCTCACGTTGTTGTGTTCCCGCAGCCGGTCGTTGAGGCAACAACCAGTTTGCCCCGTGTAGTGCTTGCCACATGTAAGCGGAAACCTGTACACAACATTGCTGCTACATGGTACAAAACCTTTTTGGTGTTTCTTATCGCAGCCAACCATCCTTTCATTGCTGCTGTTTACAATATGGCAGAGTTTGGAGAGCGTATCGGGCGCGGAAAAAAACAACGCTTACATCGGCACGCGCTCCCACCCTTTTCAGATTATGTGAAATGCGGTGTAGATAAGGAATAACCACATACTTTCTTTTTTCTTCCTTGGGCCTTTCAGTGGAATCTCTGCGGCCTGAATTAATGATTTCTCTTAGCAGGCTCTCTGATATTGCAATCAAAAGGTCGGAAGGGTATCCTGCTGCTTGTAAGCGTACCACCTGATTTTGATATCTGTCTTGATTCGCATGATGGCATGATTTTTCTAGGGCATTTCTTAAACACAACTTTGCGATGCCGCGCTTTACAAGCTTAGAATGTGCAGATGCGAAAGGCGTGAGGGGCTTCTGGCATCGTGGCTCGTAACGCCAGCACACATGGCTATTTTTGAGGAACATGGCAAGATCTAAAAAACGTAACTTTCCTTCAGAAGGCGTTTCATGCGTCAAAACAAGAGCGTCAAGACAGGTGTGAAAAATTGACAAAACTTTCGAGACCGAGGCCTCTGCGTCAGTAACTGCACATGTCATCAAAACTAAAAAATCATCTACAAACCTGAAAACACGAGCCACGCTTTCGTCTAGTTTACTATCAAGGAGCCTGTCATGGTACGCGAGATAAATGTCGCTTAGTATCGGAGCTATGCATGAACCAATGCAGACGCCATTGCTCCGGAGGTAAACAGATTCATTCCAGGTGGAAAATGTCGAGCTAAGGTAAATAGTAAGGAGTTCCAAGAAGTTGCTATTGCTGATGCCTGCAGAATTCTGGAAAGCTACCACACCAAAGGAACCAATGCATTCTACAACGCTTGCCAGCAGTTTCTTTTGCGGATGGGAATAATATAAATCTTTTATATCGATAGAGCAGGCCGAAAAGCCTTTCCCTGGGTTTTGTTGCAAGAAAGCGATTACTTGGTTAGAACTGTTCACCTGAAAAGGGTCGTCAATGGTTAAGAGGTTCAGCTTGTCTTGCAAAAAATAACACGACAGACTTTTTCCATGTGCCATCCTCGGTGACTATTGCTCGAAGTGGGCAGTCCAGCTTGTGAGTTTTGGCTGTGAAGAATATCTTTAAGCAGGACCCCTTGCTTTTCTCCATACACTTGGCTAGGGATTCCAAATTCATTTGTGCACACGTTTTCCATGCTGGGGCTTTCACTTTACTTAGAGCGACATCGCTTCTCTGCCGGAAAGTCGAACTGATAGCATTTTCTGCCTTCGATAAGTAGAGCGCTTTTGGCATCACAGCAAAACCTCCCTCTTTACCAACCTCTAATAGGGTCAGCGAGTTGTTCTTTAAAAACGAAACGGTGAATTTGATTGGAATTCTACACCTGGTAGGTTTACACTTTGCCAAAATGTCCACTCCATCTGAAACACATCGGTCCACTTCCGGAGCAGCTGCTAGGCTGGAAACTTGTCTCACCATCTCAAGAAGTTCCGGTGCCGATCGCCTGGGTTCCACTGCAAACTTTGGTCCTCGTCTAAGGACGCCTTGTACTTGTTCCGGCAAGGACACTTCACCATAGGTGTGGACCGGACTGAAGCTTTCCTGATGCGTCTTCTTAGTGATGGCTCGAAGCTGTGGCAGCGCGCAGCGCCATAAGAATTCCGTAGTCCTGTCTGCCGTCTGAGACCACCGCCGCCATTCAAGTGCACCATGAGCTGAAGATGCGCCGCTGTGTGCTCTCAGGAAGAGCCATTCTCTGTAGAGGCAAAATCACTCGTGAAATCATTGAAGCTCATGAAATCCATAAATTCAAAGACGAATGCGTAAGCGTTGCCTCAATAGCTCTGTCTGATAAAGAACTACGTTTCCTTGATGAGAATAGAAAAACGTGCGCAGCTGGTCTTGTGCCACTGTACACCTGTGCTCAGGAATTGTCATTTTCGTCAATCTGTTTTGTGTATGTCTTTTCATTCGAGATTGGTTGCCACTGTATTAAAGTAGTGAAAATCACCTCAATAAACCAGTTGTAAGTTCAGCGCCGTGTCTGTGCACTTGTCACGTCCTTTGTCCCCTGCGCTGCTGAAAAAACCGCTGACGAGCGAAGTCACAGAGGGGACCCAAGGACATGTTCCTGGAAAATCTTAAACGTTTTCGAGCAGCCAGCTGCGCAGAAGTACGACCCTTTACGTCAGTGAAGACTTACATGAAAATATATTTGTGACTAATCAATACTCCACACTATGTAATAATATCAAAACACAAGCGCATCGCAAAAGCGCGCTGAAATGGACAGAGAGAGCAGCAGACACGACCTGATCACGCTTCGCGGCCTGGCCAAAAGGCGGGGCAGCCAATGCCATGAGCATGGCCTATAGTTATCATGCGTCTGTGTCAAATTATGTGCTATGTAAAATGCGTTTGATCGTTCATCATAGATCCCAGCATGGCGACAATCTTCCTTGTTGAACACGTCTGCTGTACACCTAAGGCACTTGAATAAGAAGCAAACAAGTGCAGATTTTTTTTCTCGTAATTCAATGAGAGAAAATTTTTAATTGCTACAGTTCTGGCAAGATAGAGACTTGGGACATACTGTGAATGGAACATGTGCATTTGTCAGCAAAATGATTGGTGTCAGTGAATGGACAGCGTTTAATGGAAAGAAGGAGAGGCAAGAGTAAGCAGGTGGAAGTGGTCGACACCCAGCACAGAATGGCCAGGAAGTGGAGATTAGTGGCGTAGCACCCTGTATGACAACTTCCCAGAGCTGACATTGAGGTCATGCATGCACAACTTTTCCCAGCACTATGTTAGATGCTAACTACATGGCATATGCTTTAAAGGGGTCCAGACACAAAGTTTTTCGGTGTCAGTTTATTTACCTTCAAAGAGGCCTACGGGCCTAGCAATCACGAAAATAAGCGCAAAACACGAGTGCACAGTGTGAATAATTAATTACAAACCATTTTGTACACAAAGCCTTTGGTCTCAGTCAGCGCCAGCGCTGAAGTGAACAACACCTGAGATTAGCGACGTCACAATAATTAAAGCAAGTGCACCATTACATCACTCGATGTGGGTGGAAATGGTTTGGTTTATGGGGGTTAAACGTCCCAAAGCGACTCAGGCTATGAGGGACGTTGTAGTGAAGGGCTTCGGAAATTTCCAGCACCTGGGGTTCTTTAATGTGCACTGATATTGCGCGGTACACGGGCCTCTAGAATTTCACCTCCATCGAAATTCGACCACCGTGACCGGGATCGAACTCGCGTCTTTCAGGTCAGCAGTCAAGCGCCATAGCCACTGAGCCGCGGAGGCAGCCCGATGTGGGTGGAAATGGCGAGAGGCTCATCGGACAGCATTAAAACCAGCAATAACTTATGTTCCCCTCAAAGAATGTGCCAGACACTTGCGAGATGGCAATTTCTTACGCCCATGAAAGAAATCATACCGTAACTACCCCCTCTCTCCTCTCCCACTACCGACCCATCCCACCTTCCTGCCCTCTGTGCAATGCACAGAAGGCAAACCTGACTGATATCCTCGGGATCTGTCCGGCTTCCCCTACACCCAGCAGGCCGGAGCCACTCCAAACATGGGAGGACTGGGAGACCTCACTACGCTCCACAGATCAGGCACGACAGAAGATCGTCGCCACCTGTGCGGCCAGCGTCATGGACCTTTTAGCCATGAGCGTTTGAGTGCGGTGTGGTCTCGTGCGGGGACCCAGGGGTCCTGGGAGGCCCGAATTCCTCTGCACAATAAAGTCTTTCTCTCTCTCAATCTCATGCCGTTCATTGCGTTTAAAATTTTGTGTCTGCAGCCCTTTAAAGGACTATAGACACCAAATTTTTTCTTGCGTGTTTTCTTCTTTCGAACGATATCTTAGACATTCGTATACATGAAGCACCCTGTGGTATTTGTGTACGACCGCTAAATAATTTATAATTGAATTTCTTCTTTACGCTGTTTCGGTTTCATCGACCGAAGGACGACTGTGACGTCAAGTTGATGTTTTGGCCACGTGATCAACTGGAAAAACTTTAATATAATCACTGACAGGCTTGTCATTCCATGTTTTGGAAGAGGCTGGATTAAATGTCGTAGTGAATTGAATATACATATCAGCGATTATATTACAGTTTTTCTAGGAGATCACGCGAACAAAACATCAACTTGATGTCACAGTCGTCGTTCAGTCAATGAAACCGAAACAGCAAGAGAGAAGAAATTCAATCAAATTATTTAGCTGTTGTAGGAAAATATCACCCGGTAACTCATGTATTCTAATGTCTAGCGCATCGTTTGACAAAAGAAAACGCGCAATAAAATTACACTAACTGCCCACTTAACGAGAAGACACTTTTGCAAGGCAGGAAAGCTACCTAAGGTACAAGATGTTAGGTTCCCAGATTATTTACCTGGATGAGATATGTGCAACGGCAGCAAGCGCAGTGTTGGTGGAAGGACAGAACAGCGAGCGTGTGCTGCTTGTGCCAAGATCAGGACAACCATGGCCTGGAGCAGGCTGCCAGGGAAGGGCCACCGCATCATTGTGATGCACATCAGCACTGAGAAAGGCCCATCAACGGCTCCCGGTATGTTTCCTGCCGAAAAACAAATAGGGTGAAGACTGCTATGAAGATACGGGTGGCAATCATTTTGAGATGTTTTCACTCATGTGCTCCAGAAGCAGCCAAAAGAAACATACTAGCGAAACACAAGCAGTTGTGTCATTCACACCTGGACGAAGCAATGCCGACAACAGTTTTACACAAAGAAGCAGTTCAGCAGTGGCTGACAGAGAGAACACTAATGGAACGCTATGATGCCAACAATGTGGCTCCTATAAAACATGAAGCTGCCCAAACTGTGTGTTGTCAAATACCATGTAGGTGTCGCTGTGGCGAGGGCTGGCAACGTCAAGCTCTGGCTCCCACCTTAGCTTTAACCTATGGAGTTTCTCTGGGTACAAGTTAATAATGATACAGAGAATGAGCGTAAAGATTTATGGCTTCCTTTGGTTGAAGCTCTGCTCAGAAACAAGCCACCAACGGTGACAACAGAAAAGTGGAGGAATTGTGCACACCACGCCATGAATAATGAAGAAAAATTCAGAGCAAACTCTACCAGCGGCCCTCATATTCATTAACACATACGAGTTTCACAACACATAACTATGTAGCACATCGGCTCTGGGATGCATCACAACAGTAAACCAGCGCTGACATTTCTTGCACTGCAAATTAAGACTTTACATCACCAAGGTATCAGGCTTCCAAACTTTGGAAGTGGTATGCCAGGTTTAACATCCTGAAGCAACACATGGTCTATGAAGAACACCACAGTGGACGGCTCCGGATTAATTTAGACCGCATGGGGTTCTTCAACGTGCATTCACGTCGCACAGCACACCATTGTTTTTATGTTTTGCCACCGTCGAAAATACTGCCACTGCAGCAGGATCGGGATCGAACCCGCGACCCTGAGATCAGCAGCCGAACGCCAAAGCCACTAAGCCATGTGTTGGGTGCTTGCAAATATTCATCTAGCTGCTTTTTCTATGAACTCCTTTCCTGTCGCACTAAAGAATACAATACTTGCTTTAACTATTCGCTTAATAATTCTTCAGGCATGCTGTTTTGTCTTCGCTGAGAACGAATAAGCAACTGAGGCTCCTCAACCTTCACGCTGTCAGCAGGCAAAGGACACCTGCAGCTGCATTCCTTTAATACAAGCCCATGCATCGGTTTTTGTGGTTATACGCAGGTTGGAGTGGCACGTCAATTCTTATAAATGCCCGACATGAGTATGACGACATCCATACAGACACAAGACAGCAACCGCAAGCTGCAATACGGGCACTGCCTTTGATAAAAACTTACTTGTGTGGTGCATTCTATTCAGCCATCTCCTGCTTCTCGATACAGCTAACTCATTGTTAGAAGCATACAGAAGCAGTGAGCCACTCACAACTTGGCTCCGGGGCCTCCGGCTCTGCTTCTCGCATCGATTCTTTTGCCTTTAAAAGCGCGCTTACATCGAAAGGTGGGGACCTGTCACATTTGCAAACAACGCGCCTGTTTTGCCCCTTGCGAGCCATGACGAGGCAAGTACGCAACGAAATGATCACTGAATGTGGGGAAAGACAGATATACAAGAAAAGCATTTAACGCTCTAGCGTACAAATTCAATACGACGCAAATTTTTATTTTCCTCCTCGAGCAGCCACGATCTACCGCTGACGAGCGAAGGTACGGAGAGGACACAAGGACATGTTTCTGGAAAATTTTAAAAGTTTTCGAGCAGCCAGCTGCGCAGAAGTACGACCCTTTACGTCACTGAAGACTTACATGAAAATATATTCGTGACTAATCAATACTCCACACTATGTAATATCAAAACACAAGCTCATCACAACAGCGCGCTGAAACGGACAGGGAGAGCAGCAGACACGACCCGCTCACGCAGCCAATGCAAGATGTTTGTAAACAAACGAGGTGGCGCTGCAGTCGCTAGCGAGCTCGTGGTAGGCAAAAGGTCGAGGAGTGGCGTCGCGGATAGGTGTTGAGCGCGGGTTTTCAAGGCTTGTAGGCGCGTTTCCAGTTTCTGCGAATCATAGCAATGGTCGATGCTTCCAACTTGTAATTTGTTGAAGTACACGAGCTCGCGTTGGCCATGTGCGGCCTATAAAGAGAAATATTTTGCCACTGTATTGTACATATGGTTAGCAGTAAACATGTAGAAAGCGTTCCTGCCGTTTATTTATGCGCTAGGCATTGAATAAAACAAGTTTTGACACTGCACTAGTGTCACTGCACTAGTTTTACACTCTGCACTAGGACAATAGTGAGGGGAAGCGCTGGCCTTGTTTCGTCGGAGCAGACATGCGCTCATCGTCTGCTGACATACGTACGTGTCGCGCTGTGCGAGAAGTGTGGACAGCGTCGTGTCCCTGATCTCCTGTCTCGCTTAGCGCTGTTTTTAGCCGCACGACCACGCACCAGCCAAGCCGACTTGTCCTCGTGACAAGCTGGTCGATTTGGTGAAAATTTTTGATTTCTAGAATTATTTTCTTTCCTAGCCCTGAAGTCTAGTTTCGTGACAAAAAATTCTAGCAAAATATTGAGTACAAATTTATAAATTACGCTTTTTAGAAGTGTGGTCGTCAAAAATTGTGAGGTAATTTCTCTGATTTCAGTGCCGCATTTCTTTGACCAAAGCGAAAGCGAAGATGCCATAAACGAGGGAATGAACTTTAAGGTTCGTTTTGTGACCTCTCACATTTTCTGCGACTGGATCACTCACCTTCGTAATTCGCATGAAAATCAAATGATTCCATTTGTCGCAAACTATTCCTGAGACGCTGAGGCGCGTAATAAATCTCTAGATTTTTTTTCCCTACACGTGCAGTAAGTACTGTGTTAGTTATTTCTTGTAAGAAACGTTTTCATGTAACTATGCATGCATAAGTACTGATCATATAGAAAAAGAACTAATCGCGTCATCGTACAGAACAGGGCTTTATGTACATGCTGGCATTAAAAAGCTGCGCACTATCTACTCAATTATTTGAGACCTTGGAGGGACTTTTCGACGGTGTTAATTATAATTACCCAGAACTGCACCAGGTATAGCTATAAATAAACGGAATTACTGAAACTAGCGTAGGAATTTCATATTTTCACCAAGTTTAGTTACATATCGCATGCATGAATAACGAAAACACTTTTCATTGCCGCGTCCCCTCTCAATCTCGCCACGTGTCTGTTAGTAGCACGCCTGCGGCTGCTTCTTTCCAAACAAGCTTCTCGATCATGTACTACCTCATGAAACATGACACATGCATGATGCAATGAAAAAGCATATGGCGTTTAGCACACTAAGGTACGCTATTCTAAGCACACCAACGCGACCGCGCAAGATTGACACAAGTTACCAGACTTCTTTCTACTCGAATGAAATACTTACGTCGTCATATCAAGGAACAGTTTCAAGTAAATAATAAATGTAATAAAACGCGCCATTAAAACATGGTGTGCTATTAACAAAATAATAATAATTGGTTTTGGATGGAAAGGAAATGGCGCAGTATCTGTCTCATATATCGTTGGACACCTGAACCGCGCCGTAAGGGAAGGGTAAAGGAGGGAGTGAAAGAAGAAAGGAAGAAGAGGTGCCGTAGTGGAGGGCTCCGGAATAATTTCGACCACCTGGGGATCTTTAACGTGCACTGACATCGCACAGCACACGGGCGCCTTAGCGTTTTTCCTCCATAAAAACGCCGCCGCCGCGGTCGGGTTCGAACCCGGGAACTCCGGATCAGTAGTCGAGCGCCCTAACCACTGAGCCACCGCGGCGAACAAAAAAAAACGCATTCCTTGGGGGCGAGGGAACCTGTCGGCGCCCCGTGCACTCCGGCTCAAGGTGATAAGTACGTGTGCAGCTGCATATGTCTTTTTTTTCCTTCAGCAATTATCAGCCTACTATCCTGAAGTTCAGGTGAATGAACGCAGTAACTTGCATGCTATTAAGTGCATTGAGTGGCAGTGCCTATCAACTCCAAGACTTCGCGCTTTACTACCGTGGCCCAATGCCTGTTAGCCAGTTTCCGAATGCGGCATTTATGCGCGAGAAACCTATCGAGGCTAATTTAATATTTTTTTATGCTACTACGCGGATCCAGCCGTGACGCAGCTGGTCAATACATGCTGCTTCTGCAGTGCACAGGCTTGAAGCAGCCGCCGGTAGCTGTGGCAGCTGCGGTCGGCACGGGCAAGCGGAACCTGTTTTGCCTACCATGCGAAAGTCGCTGCTAACATCAGCGCCACCGCATCTTCGTGACGTCGCGGGTTTAAAGGAGGTCCATAGTTTTCATGCGTCTATGTCAAAGTAGGTTCTATGTAAAATGAGTTTGATCTTTCATCATAGATCCCAGCATGGTGACAATCTTCCTTGTTGAACATGTCTGCTGTACACATAAGGTACTTGACTAAGAAGCAAACAAGTGGAGTTTTTTTTTTCTCGTAATGCAATGAGAAACAATTTTTAATTGCTACAGTTCTGGCAAGATAGAGACTTGGGACATACTATGAATAAAACATGTGCATTTGTCAGCAAAATGATTGGTGTCAGTGCATGGACAGCGTTTAATGGAAAGAAGGAGAGGCAAGAGTAAGCAGGTGGAAGTGGTCGACACCCAGCACAGAATGGCCAGGAAGTGGAGATTAGCGGCGTAGCACCCTGTATGACAACTTCCCAAAGCTGGCATTGAGGTCATGCATGCACAACTTTTCCCAGCACTATGTTAGATGCTAACTGCATGGCATATG